>NW_028276074.1:0-371875 GCF_052056855.1 Sturnus vulgaris | reverse complement strand
ATTCCACTGTAACAGATAAAACTGCATTTTATGCTCTATTAGCTAAGTATAGGGCCAGACCGTCCCAAGGTGGGGAGGAATGGGCGAACAATAATTGGTTTAATCTGGAGAATGTGATTGATAGAATATATTCTCTGCAACATGAGTCAAAGTTCAAACTGAGCAAAGATAAAACCATGCTCTGCTCGGTTTTAGGAGCTTGTCTTATGGCAGCTATAGAAACTCGCTCTGAGTGCAGAAATGAGGAAAGCACAATTATAGACTCTCTACAAAATCTTGTTCAAATTTTGCAAAAACAATTAGATCAAGAAAGGAATGAGAACCATTTGTTGCGAGATGAAAATAATTTGTTAAAAGCTGCCTTAAGAGAAGAATGGGATGAAAATTCAAAGCATGCTGATTCACCAAAAGGAACACAGGAGAAGGAAGCTGTTCACATTATCAGTGATGCACCCCCCGAGCAACCTTCTCCACAGGTTCTGGGCAGTGTACCAGAGCAAACTTCTCCACAAGTTCTGAACAATGCACCAAATCAATCTCCTGCACAGGCTCTGGGAGTTGAGCCAAAGCAGTACACCTGCACTGGGCTTTCCCAAGGGTCTGAACATTCCCCCACTTCGGCCCACCACACTTTAGCCCAGGAATTAGAAAAGATACCCAAACCTGACAATACAGCTGTCTATCAATACATTGATGATATTCTGGTGGGAGGGGATGAAATAAAAGTAGTGGGGGATACCCAACAAAAAATAATCTCTCATTTGGAAAACCCTGATTTGCAAATTTCCTCAGAGAAAATTCAAAAACCTTCTCAGGAGGTGAAGTTTTTGGGAATTTGGTGGAAAGGAAGTATGACATGTATTCCACCTGATATTCTAACCTCCCTGGATCAAATTAAATTGCCTGAATCCAGGAAAGAGATCCAACAGGCTCTAGAATTATTAGTGTTCTGGAGAAAACACATCACAGTCACTATTGAGACCCCTCCCCGTGACGGGGTGGCCCAGAGATCCTCAGTTGGGAAGTGGTATGCCCAGATCAAACATTACTGTAACATCTTCTCAGTGATAGAAAGAGCTGTAAAAAATCTGGCAATACAAGAAACTGAGAGTTTGGCTAACAGCCATGACAAACCTGCCTTGGTAAGTAAAGTAGCCACTCCTTTCTCCCCTGAACAATCAGTAAATTCTTGTTTCACTGATGCTTCTGCCAAACGAGAGGGAAAGGTGGGGAAATACAGGGCAGTAGCCCTCCCCACTTCTGCTGGTGAACAAATTATTACTGAGGGAGAAGGCAGCTCTCAGGCCAGTGAGCTGACAGTTGTTTGGAGTGTTTTCCGACTTGAGGTACAGAATATCTCTCTTGTTTACATCTACACTGACTCCTATGCTGTGTTTAAAGGAGGTACAGAGTGGCTTCCTTTTTGGCAGCAGAATGATTGGCAAGTTAACAGAATTCCAGTCCACGCTATACACTGGATAGTTCCATCATTTTAATCTCCTGCCTCCTGGAGGCAGACTCTGTTTGTGTTTACTTTTCACAGAAGAACACCGAGGGACATGAAGAAGCACCCCCCTTAGTGTTGGATGACAAAAACAAGGTTTTTCCTCCTTTCATGATGACACAAGGTGATGATGTCGCAATAACTTGTAAATTAATGGCTGGATCCCTCACCGAACCTGCATACAGTTATGGCATAGGATCTCATGGCCAGACTTTATATTGCAAAACCCAAAAGCAAGACTGTTGGCTAAATCTAACTGCTGTACAATTTTCCTATAAAATAATGTGTGGAAAAAATGATACAAAATACTGGGGAGAACTTGATGTTAATGTTGTAACACCTACTACCCAACCACCGGTTGTGCTAAGCCCTACGATTTTTCAATTTGGACCTCATGTAATTAGAAAAACTGGCCAACAACAAATATTGTTTAATCCGGCATGGTCTCTCAAACAAATCAAATTGCTGATGCAAAATAATGTCTCAGAAGTCCAACCAGCTTGTTCACCCTTTCTACAGACTTCTTTTGAGGGATGGACAACCTGGCTGCGGAAACGAAATCCTGCTAAAAAACGAATGGCAAGAGACATAACCGGTGTTGTGGGAACAGGATTGGGAATTTTGAATAGCGTCAATTTGGAAGTACTAATGAATAAATTGGCTACCACAGCTGGAGATGTAACCAAATTACAACGGCCCCTACAAACAGCCTTAACAGCTTTGGGAGCCCAACAATGGTTGTTATCAAACATATTACCAAGTTGGGAAAAGGTAAACGTAAATGACCACAAATTGATAATCGATGCACTTGGTGCTACTCAAAATAACATCTCTTTGGCTCTCAGCTGTATCCAGGCCAGTTGTGGATGCAGTCAGTTGCTGCTTTAATTATAAGAGAAGGTGAGGAAGGCACTTTTCCCACTGAAATCCGAAAAATAGTCTGGGACAGTGCCACTGATTTTGAAAAAGAATTCCAGTCCTGGTGGAACTTAGTAAATTTTACCTATGATCCCAGCACAAGCATTGCCACAGCCTTTGTACTGACGATTCGTAATGCTTCAGTGCATTCAATATTCCCCATCATTGCATTGGGGTTGAACCATGATGGAGCTATTCTCTATCCTTTTGAGCATAGGGAATGGGCCTGTCAAATTGGTGGGAGGTGGCAAACTGTCAATTTGGAAACTTGCATTGTCCGGGAACAACAAGGGTTTAACTGTGAAAGTAATGCAATCAGAGCTCAAGATATCTGCTTGGACACAGAACAGAATGTTTGTAACTTTGAAATCCATCCAAATGAGATTCCTGAAACTGTATTAGTATATATAGGCAATGGATGTGCATGCTTTAGAACTGCTTGTGATAGTGTTTTTATAGAAAATTTGGTACTGAATACTAAAAATCATTCAAACTTTTGTGTCTGCAACTTTACTAGGATTTCAGGATGTGATTTTTCCTATGTAGCCCCAGTTACTTCTCACCATCTTTTGCAGTCAAATTACACACTGATCCACCATCTATTGCCCACTCCAATTGGAATGAACCTCTCTCTGGTGAAGCAATTGTTGCTCCACCAAGATCTGATCGAAATTTTGAAGAAGATCAAGAAAAACGGACAGAAAACTCTAATAGCTGTTCATCACAATGTGGAAAAAATACATCGTGTTTTAGAAAGAGTAAAGACAGACGCTGAACACAGGTGGTGGGATACTCTATTTGGGTGGTCACCTACTGCTACAGGTATCCTGAACAAATTGTGTCATCCCACCATTGTTCTCTTGATTTTAGTTTTAATTGGTTTTGTTTTGTCAGCAATTCTATACATCATGACTTGGAGAATAACGAAATGATTAACACAATTGGCATCTGTGACAGATATACCCAGATCGGCTACTGTTGACATCCCCAGGGTTATTGACACAAGGTTTCAAATAAAATAAAAAATGAATATTTTCTTTTTTTTTTTTTTTAATTAGAATTGTTTAATCAAAAACTTGCTTTAAAAATTGATTTATTTCTAATCAATACTGAAAAAAATTTAAAGAATTGAGAATTGTTTAATCAAAAACTTGCTTTAAAAATTGATTTATTTCTAATCAAAAATTGAACAAATTGTTTGAAGTCGTTAGCAATCAACAAAATTGAACATAATTAATCTGTTTTGTTTTCCCTTTTCTCCTTTTCCTTATCCTCTCCCTTATCTTTTTCCTACTCTCCTGTCTCTGTTTTTCTGGGATATGCTACCAACGGGGACGAGTCCTGAAGACACCACAACTGAAGACTTCACTACAACTCTACAAAAGGGCGCTCTTGACGACGATCGTGAGTCACGGGGCGGTGTAAGGGTCGGTCCGAAGTTCCCCTCGATTTTTGCCTCCCGACCGTCGCAAGGAGACCTCGAGGACCCCCACCCAGGCTGACTCCCAACAATGGTTTCCTGGCCGGGCCAGGTGGATGCTCATGACTGTGTGCTGGTGTATTGTGTTCACTGGACCGTGCTGTCGTGGCACCAACCAGAGACTGTGTTGCATCAACTGAGGACTGATTGTCCGTACCTGTCTCCTGCAGCACCACACAATGGTCCATAAATCTTCCCACCTCTTGGCCAGAGGCCACTCGCTTTGGAGAAGGACTATAAAAGAGCGACCCTCTGGAGAAGACCCTTTGAGATCTCCCCATGGATGAAGACCCCTGAGATCTCCCCACGGACGAGGACTCGTCTATCGGATGACCCGTGAGGACGCCCGTCTCGTCTGTTGGTAGCTATTCTCCCATCCCTTCCTTTCCTTCCCCTTTCCTTATCCTGTACCTCTCCCCTTTACCGTAACTGAATTGTTGGCATTTGATGAAATGCATTGCTGTTGTTGACTAAACTGATTTTCTGTTGTTGAATAAACTGATTTTGTCCCCTGCATTTTGCCTGTTTGCACCTTTGAGATCAAAAGAACCATCACGACCCCCGCTCTGCATTAATAGCGGATCGTGACAGCTGGATACACAGGGGACAGCTCCTCCCAAAGCCGAGTACAGGAAAGTTTCTGTTTATATTCTGTACTTTGCAAACTTATTCATTGACTGTCCTGGACTAAACACACATATGATAATCATTTCCCCAAAATCATGAATATATTTCCCCTCCTCTTTACCCATGGGTTCTTCTGTCCTGGGGGTCTCTCTGGTTGTCCCTGGTGGTCATGGACCCCAATGTTCCAGTTGGCCTGGCTGAGCTGGCAGGACACTGAGGCTGGGGAACTTCCAGTTCTCTTTCTCACACAATGAGCATTGTGCAGTTTGCAGAGGCCAGTGGTTTTGGAGAACAGGAATTGTTTTAGCTCAGCTGGGATGGGCAATTTATCATCTGGTAACATGAGGTCACAGAGTGGGCTATGACATCACCGAGTGGGCTATGACATCACAGAGTGAGGTATGCGAGGTCATTGAGCATCACAGGCTGTCCCTGTGACATCACAGAGCAGGCTGTGACATCACAGGACAGAGGTCTGACATCACAGCAGGGCTGTGTGGGGTCACTGCGTTGGTCACTCTGCCCCAGCCCCCCCTCACAGTTTCCCCAGACAAGTCCAATGCTGTTCATGCCCAGCAGGGTCCCCTGTCCCCCGGGATCCCCCTGCTCCACCTGGAGCCACAGCCTCCCCCAAGGATGTTCCACAAATCAAGCCCAGAGCCTGACACGGGGACAAGGGGCCAGGGCTGTGTGACCAGGACATCAAGGACGTGGATTATCCAGGTCACTGGGGCCTGGTTTGGGGTGCCCAGGGCAGGAAAGATGTCTGGCAGCTGGAGCAGGGTGAGGGAAGGGCCTCCAAGGTGGGGCTGGAGCCCTTTGGCTGTGAGGAGAGGCTGAGGGAGCTGGGCTTGTCCAGCCCGGAGCAGGGAAGGCTGAGGGGCTCCTCATGCCAGCCTGGCAGTGGCAGCCAGGAGCTGATGGAGAACACAGAGCCAGGCTCTGCACTGGGGGGGCTGGGGGGGACAAAAGACAATGGGTGGAAGGGGCAAGAAAGGAGATCAGCCAGGACAGGAGGAGTTAAAATGAGTCAGGTTGATTTCAGCATTTCCTCAACATCAAAATTAGCCTGACTCTTCCATCTACCAGTGACAGCTTTGAAAACAGGACATTGTTGGAAAAGTTTAACCCCCACTTCAAGAAGAATATCCTGATACAACACTTGTCCAGCGTTTATATCTGTCACAGAATCATCTTTGTCTAAAATTGATTTTATACACAAATCCCTTGTGGGTGATAGACTCATCAGACACTGCTGGGACATTGCACAGAGCTGAAGGAAGAGCTGTGATGGTTATTAAATTGTATCCTGTTCAACTTTTGTTTGTTGACAGAGAAGAGAAACCTTCCTGTGCCTCTGAGTCTCACCAGTTGCTGACCCCCAAAGGACACAAACCTGATGAGTTGTGGTTCCCACTGCAGTGCTGGCACTTGCACCTCCCTCCATCCCCACAGCAGAGCTGCCTTGTCCCAGAAAGTCCCTGGCAATGCAGGGATGAAGGAAACAGGACAGGCTGTGGGGATCAGGGGCAGGGCACAGGCAGGGATTTGGGGTGGTTGTGAGCCCAGGACAGGTCCCAGCCCTTGGCCTTGGTGAACCTCATCCAATTGTCCTGGGCCCATGGCTCCAGCCTGTCCAGATCCCTCTGCAGAGCTTCCTGCCCTGCAGCACAGCCACACTCCCACCCAGCTTGGCCTCACCTGGACACTGACTCAGGGTGCCCTCCATGGCCTCGTCCAGATCAGCAAGAAAGAGATTTCACTGCCCTGGCCCCAATCCTGAGCCCTGGGGACACCCCTGGATGTGGCTCCATTGCCCAGCACTCCTTAGGCTGGAATTCTGTATTTTATGGAGCTGTGCCTGCTTTTGGTTTGCTGACAATAAATGAACATCCCTCTGTGTCTCGGGCAGCTCCTTCTCCAAGGAAAGCAGGTGGGAGTTGGTGCCAAGGAGCTGAAAGCTGCAGGCACAGCCTGGAGGGGAGGGAGCTCAGATTTGCACAAGGCTGCTCTGAGTGCCAGGGGTTGGATGGGGAAAATGGTGGGGTGGGGGTAGGGACAGAGTCTGACTGATTGTCACCCATAAAGGGTCTTGATTTTCATATCTATTCAGTCTGCATTAGGAGGTGCTTGGGATCAATATCAACTGGAGATTGCTGATACCAATCTATAAACACAAAAAAATAAATAGGAAAGAAGTGCTCCTCTCTTTTTGTTTTTAATTGAAATATTTTTTGACTGGAGTGAAAGCTTAGACAAGTCCTGCCTTATGCTCACATTTCTGGCAGTAGCTCTCTTTCCGGTGACCTGAATTCCAAATTGCTCTTGCTCTCAAGTTCTGTAGAATGCCTGATTAGATTTAATATAAAATAAATTATTTACTGGATGGACTCAAAATTTATCCAGAGACTTTAAACGGACTACTTACTGCACAGGAGAAACAAAAGAACTACAGGGAGATACAAACACCATGCACAATGAAATTTCCTATATTGCAGCTAGTGAAGAAATAGCAGAGATCAGGAGTCAATGTAACTTACCACCAAATTGATGAGGGAGTAACATGGAGCCCTTTCACTCAGCTTCCACAAAAGGAACCACAAAGATGCATCCAGACTTGGGGGAGGAACCCTACCCGTTTGCAGGGACCATGCAGAAGATTTCTGCTTGGTGAAACTTTTGTGTAGCTTTTATAGTTTGTAAAGTGAAGTGTGTGTCACTCAGAAATTCAAGGCTCATCTCCCTTCAGGCTGCTCTCAAGGCCAGATGTTCATGGCCAGCTGGGAATTCCACCTCCCTGGCACCAGAGAGAACTCAGGACAGGACAGATGTCCAGCCTGGGTTATCTCAGCAATTCCTGAGAGGGGGAAGATGCCCTGAGTGATGGCCCAGCTGATGGACAGAACAGATGAGCTCTGCTGGGCCATAGGGGAAGTCCTGCTGCAGGAACCTCATGGAACCAAGGGTCTGCTGTGACATTGTGATGGCTCCTGGAACCAAGGAGACCATGGTGACACCAATGAACCTCATGGAACCAAGGGTCTGTTGTGACAGATAAAGTCACAAAAAATGGGGCCTCTTGGAACCCAGGACAACATTGTGGGACAATGGAATCTGATGGAGGCAAGTGTCAATTGTCAAAATAGAGAGGCCTCATGGAACCCAAGTGACCCTGGGGACTCCATGGAGTCTCATGGAACAAACTGTCAGGTGTAACACAGCAGGGTGTCATGGAACACAGGTGCCACTGGGACACTGCCACTGCTCATGGAACCAAGTGTCCATTGTGACACAACTGGGCCGAATGGAACACAGGAGACCACTGTGACACAAGGGAATCTCAAGAAACCAAGTCTGCATTGTGAGACAGCAGGGCATCAGGGAACCATGGAGACCATTGTGAGGCAATGGAATGTCCTGGAAGAATTGGTAGATTTTCAAGAGAGCAGGACTTAATGGAACCCAGGTGCCAAGGGGACATTTCCAAGGCTCATGCAAGCAAGCATCCATTGTGACAGAGCCAGGCCTAATGCAGCAAAGAAGAACATGGTTGCCCAATGGAATCTCATGGAACCAAGTGTCCACAGTTTCACAGTGCAGCCTGATAGAGTGGTGGAGACCATTGTGTTGCAACTGAATATCCTGGAACTGTTGTGACAAATGTGGGCTTTATGAAACCAAGGAGACCACTGTGATGCAATCAAATCTCAAGGAAACAAGGGTCAATTGTGAACACATCAGATGCTCAGGAAAATAAGGAGAACAGTGTAACATAGTGGAATCTCATGGAACCAAGGCTTTATTTTGACAAAGTGGGACTGAATAGAAGACAGGTGCCATTGGGACACTGCCAGCTCTTGTGGAATCAAGCGTCCATTGAGACACAGGGCAGGTCATGGAAACCTAGGGAGCGTTGTGATGCAACGGAACCAAGGGTCAATTCTGATAGAGAGGGGCCACATGGAACACAAGGGCCATGGAAATATTGCCAGGCCTAGTAGAAACAAAACTCCACGGTGGCAGAACAAGGCCTCGTGAGATCTGGGAGAGCACTGTGGCACAATGGAATCTCATGGAAGCAAGTATCCATTGTGACATGGCAGGGCCTGGGACTGTGCCAAGGCTCGTGCAAGCAAGGCTCCACTGTGACAATGAACAGCCTCATGGCACCCTGGAGAACATTGTGGCACAGTGGAATCTCGTGGAACCAAAGCTCCATTGTGACAAAGAGTGGCCTGATGGAAACCCAGTGCCACTGGGACATCTCCAGCCTTGAAGGAAGCAAATGTCCATTTTGACACAGCCCAGCCTCATGAATCACAGGAGAGCACAGTGGCACCGTGGAAGCTTGGGGAACCAAGTGTCAATTGCAAACCCATGGAAGCCAGGAGACCATTGTGACACCGTGGAATCTCATGGAAGTGTTATAAATGAGAGACAAAAGTCTCAATATTCAGCAAAATTTTAGATTGCTTTATTTGATATAGAAAGAGCAGCAGCGTGCTGGGGAACGTGAGGGGTCACTGCCCACTCCACGCTCCACCAAACCTTGGTTTGCAGCCTCTTCTTATACTGTGGGTTCTCGTTGTTCACAAATTCACAAAGCCTTTGGGTGATAATCAGTCACAGATAGCCATCCGCTCCTTGTAGATGACCACCAGGGAAGTTCTGGGAGTCTGGTTTTTGGGATAGTCAGTATTGCTTAGACAAAGGCAGGAAGGGCTTTTTAGGAAGTCCGATTTCACAAGCTGGTAGCTGATACAACTTATTTAAAAAACATAATATAATGTAATGTAACATAATGCAACATAATATAACATAACAAGGTGATTTTAAACAGAATTATTTAATCATATAATTTCCTTTATCTAGTGTCAATGCTTCACTTCAGAGCTTAGTATTCTGGTTTATAGAAACCCCAATGCTTTTGTGATTAACACGAATCTTTTAGCACTTGTCACAGAAGCAAATGTCCATTGTTTCATTTTTCAAGTTGCGGCCTCATAGAGCACTGGAGACCATTGTGACAGAATAGAAAAATGGGGAGCAAAGGCTCTTGCAAGAGTTGGTCCAGAGTTTCCCTCATTTGCTTCATGACCGTCATGAGGATAGAGGCTGTCCCAAGGACCCCCACCCGCTTCTGGACAGAAGTTCTGGCCTGGCCGAGGTGGATGCTGGCCAAGGGACTGTTTGCTGGTGCTCTGTGCTTGCTGTGCTGCCCATGGTACAGTGCCTTTAAACAGGTACTGCACCTACAGCTGCTTCTCGGAGCACCACTGCATGTTCTGTCTTGAGCACCTCACAATGGCCCATAAATCTCCCCACCTCTTGACCAGCTGCCACTTGCTTTGGAAAAGGACTATAAGAAAGTGACCCTCTGGAGAAGCCTTTGAGATCTCCCCACAGAAGATGAGTCTATTGGCTGGGCCCACGAGGACACCGGAGTCTATTGGGCCAGACCACGAGGACATCGGTCTCGTCTGTCAGTAGCTCTTCCCTATTCCCCTCTTTCTCTCTCTCTCTTTACTTTGTTTCCTTTAACTCTCCCTCGATCGCAAAACTGAGTTGTTGGCACTCAATAAAAGTGCATTTCGGCTTTGAACAAACTGACTTGTCCCCTGCTGTTGTCTTTTGCGCCCCTGAGATAAAAACAAACCATCACTACTCCTGTCTGCATTAACAGTGGATCGTGACACCCAGTCCTCCCCAGTATCGCTCAAGTATCTCCCAATGTCTCCCACAGCGTTCCCAGTGTTCTCCAGTATATCCCAGTGCTCCCCAGTGTTTCCAAGGAAACTTGAACTTCTCCCAGTTTCCGTGGCACCCAAACCCAGCAGTGGGGTCGGTGCAGTGTCCATGGCCACAGCCCCTGGCAGTGGCCCAGGGCAGGTTGGGATGATGATCCACCCTCACAGCTGGCCCAGGGCAGCTCTGCAGTGGTTTTGGTGGCACCTTGGGCTGGCACACACCTGAGGAGTGTGTCTGCAGTGTGGAACGTTATGAGTTTTAGATTGCTTAAAAAAAAAAACAAAACCAGAAATTCGTCTTTACCAGACCTCCTAAAGAGAGACCCTGGACAACGTCAATCACAGAATGCTGCAATCATCTCTGCTCCAAAGAGAACAGCAATAAAATACCCCCTAAAAATAGGAATTGATATTTATAAGAATGTCTTTGAAGTATTTCTCATATCTGGAGTTGAAAATCTTCCCAACCAGACCAGATGGAAATCAAGGCAGAGCCATGGTTTGTCAGGACTTGCTTGATCCCAATGAGCCCCGTGGTGCATTTGGTGCTGCCAAGGAGCTCCAAATAATATTTTGGAAATACTGGCTCTCTCTCTGCAGTGCTGCCTTTGCCAGGTGCCCGGCCCAGCTCAGCAGCACAGACAAGCACAAGGACTTTAATGACCCTCTCGGGGTTGGGGCTGAGTCCCTGAACATCAGCCCCTGAGACAGAGTTGAAGAAACCTCTCAGGAATTCCAAGTCAGATTCAAACTCCAAAATTTCTCTTACTTTTAGTGAGTCCCACGGATAAACATGAAGAAGAAGGTTTCCCAAGGGTTGAAATACAGCAGAAAATTCATGACAATCGTATCAGGTAGGCAAAAATAGAGTAAAGGAGGAAAAGAAACCTCTGAAGAATCTCAAGAATTCGAAGTTAAATTCAAAGTCCAAAGTTTCCTGAAGTTCTAATGGATCTTGCTGAGGCACGGCTGAGAAAGTGTCCCCAGGTGCAGGTTTATTCGAAGTTATATTTCTAAAGCGTGTGGTTATTGTTTTTATGACATATTTTTTAAGTGTGGGCTTATTGTTTTTATGTTACAATTTTGGTGGCGATTTTTTCTTTTTCTGAATGAAGCAGAGAGATGGGACTTCTGAGTTGCTTTAGAAAGTGTGGTTTATTTTTTCTTTTCTATCTAGGCAGAAAGGGTAAGTTTATCTTACAGATGGTCACAGCATGGCTTAGAAGTCACAACACTTACGGTTACAAGGTCTTTTAAGGATTCATTAAAAAATAAAACACTGTCAACAGAGATATTTCTCTTTCTAAGTCAATACTAAGATATTTCGTTTTATTGACTCACAATACAGAGTGAACTTTCTTAGCCAATTATATTCTGAAACACAAACTTACATTGCTGCACTCTAAAACTTCTTGTTATATTTGTAAGTACCTTTATTTCTTCTATATTTTAAATTCTAAAGCTAAATCTATCTCTACTTAACTGTATTTAGTTCTAAGCTTTGCCTTACAGACCCTTGCAATTTGAATTCTAACACAGCAATGAATTGACTTTGCTCTGGATGTTTCCTGCAGCCTCCATCAGCTCCAGCTGAGCTTTGCCTTTCCTAAACACATGAACACACGCTCAGGGCAGATTTCTGCATTCCTCCTCTGTAACTTGTCCTCACTTCCACCTCCTGGTCGTTGTGCTGTGGCTCATGCCTGTCATTTGTCCCTGAGGCAGCACAGCCCCCCTGGCCAGCACAGGCCCCACATCCCCTCATCAGACACGGCACAGCACAGGGAGTGTTTTGGGTGGGCAAATGTTCCCCACCAGAGTGTCCACTCCACACCTCAGTGTCCAGTCCCAGCACCCACATCCCGTGCCAGGGATCACAGAGAGCCCTGCTCTGGGCTCTGCCAAGGGCTGGGTGAGGAGGGAGCCCGGGCAGGGCTGATGCTGCCCCTGGAGCAGTGCTGAAATGGGCAGGAGGAAGGAGATAAGCACAGAACAAATAGACAAAGAAAGTCAGTTCAGTGCCCAGGTCTGGAAGTGGCTGATGGAAGAGGCTGGAGGGATGCTCAAAGCCCTGGGGCACCTTCTCACACTGGCCATGCCACCAAGGCCACAGACCAAGCTCCTCAGTGCTGCACCTGCCTGTCTGAGATCCCTGCCAGGGGACTGGCACAGCAGCACACACCTGCTGGAACATGTCCTGGCCCTGCAGAGTCACACAGCTCAGCTGACATGAGTGGGTTTTATCTCCTGGGCTTTCGCCTTGGTTCCATGGGGCTTCAGAGTTTCACAATGTTCTCCTTGTTTCTGCAGTGTCACAATGGCCCCTTGCTGCCATGAGGCCCTGCAGGGTCACAATGGCCCTTTGGTTCCCCACAGTGTCACAATGGTCTCCATGATTCCATGGGGCCTTGCAATGCCACAATGTCTCCATGGATCCTGTCGGAGAAAAAGATGATAATAAAGGTGACAAATGACTACAAATATTACAAATTATCAAATATAACAAATTATCATAAAGAGGGAGAAATAAATAACCAGGAGAGATTATTTAATTAATGAAGGGAATTGTGTTACTTAGAACCATTGGCCACTAATTTTTTTGGTTGCGAATAATGTAAAGAGTTTTATTATAAATATAAAAATTTAGTTATAAAAATATAGAATAGTACTACTATAAATAAGGAAAATATAATTATATTTTAATATTTAAGAACATTTTTAATTTAAAGAGAAATTTAATTTTTTTTCTATTTGGGGTTGTCAGTCAAAGGTTGGTGATATCATGACACAGTTATGATGGGGGTGAGGAGCAGGTTGTCCAAACAGGCCCAGCCAGCAAGGGGCTCATTCTTCTCTGTGCCCAGAGCTCCTGAGGAGACATTCAGCCCCAAGATCACTCTGGAAATGCTTCTCTCTGTCATGAATGTCGTTCTATTTGTAGAATTTATCAGACAACAAGGTTAAATTTTGCTGCAATTATTTAAGAGCAACAATTGTATATAAATGAAATAGAATCAAATATATTGGATACGTATATCTGAATATATACAAAATTTGGCAGTTAGTAATTTAGTGTAATTGAGGTTCCTATAAAGCATAAGCAAAACCAACTGGGGCTACGGGGAGGGGCTCGCCCTTCCTCACGTACTGAACAATCAAGCCAAAATTCCCACTTATATACTATATGCTAATACATATTAATACAGAAGTTTCTAGAAAGCTCCTCCTAGTTTCTATTCCTAAAATCTACGTCACTATGTGTATGGGACATGCTCTACTAATGGGTTAGGGGGTCTCTCATCCTTTTGAGGGTCTTATTTCTGATGAAGGCTCATCGTCTTCATCAATGACTGAGGTGTGACCTGCAGGTAGCACAGGTGCCCTGTGTGACTGAGCAGATGTTTTCCATAATAAGGCTCTGAATAAATCCCATGCCTGGAATCATCCCATTTTGGCCCATTCCAAGGTCAAAACTTTCTGTTTCTAGATGCTACTTATCAGACCGATGTCCTTCTAGTACTCCCTTCCAACATCTGGAGGATTACATCTGCTTTGTCTCACTCATTTCCTTTTTTTTTGGCTTTATAACAATTATTTTCTATTGATATGAGTACAATTTTGCTAATATAGTTACAATTTAGTTAGCAGGAATCTCATTTATCACATACATACATATCTGTGAGACTTTCCTGTCCAATCGTTATCCATCCCAACCCTGGCACATCCCAAGTCCAGCAATTTGCATGCACAGAAAGCCAAAACTCGGCAATTCCCCAGTTCCAGCACCAGCCCTGCTCAGATCTGGTGATTTGTGGGTGCCAGCACTGCAGATCCAGCAGATTGTTGACGCTGGCAGTGCCCAGGTCTGGCGTTTGCCAGCATCGGTGCCGCCCAGAGCCGTCAGTTTCCTGCTGCTGGGGCACTCGGGGGTTGTGGCTGAGCAGGAAAGGTGAGCCTGTGCCGGGAGCTTTTCTTGGCTGGAGCAAAGGCTGGGCACGCAGAGACCTTCCTGGCACTGTGCCCTGGGCCAGCAGGGATTGTGCTGCTGGAGCCCACCCTCCATTTCTTCTGTCAGGCAGCTTTAGGACATGGAGGAGCCAGAGCAGACCCTCAGCTTTCTGGATTCATCCAGAAGAATCCTGTGTGTGAAGCAGCCTGGGAACAGGGTTTCCATGCCAGGGTGGGCAATTCAGAGCCCTTTTCTCCCCCATGGGCTGAGGGTGTGGCACTTGTCATTTGCAAGGCCCCTGCAGGTGCCAAAGGGGCCGTTTTCAATCTGCTGAGAACAGTCGGAACTGAGAGCCTGTCCTAAACCTGCTTTTCCTGCAAATGTACTCAAGGAATTCTCTTTTTTTGCAGTCTCAGCCCCTGTGTGTGTGCAGGTGTACTGAGTGAAGGATGGAACGGGTCTATTGGGGGGGGGGGAATGTTCTCCTTCTCTAGTGGTTTTTGGTTTTGTTTTTGTAGTTGTTGTTCTTGTTGGATTTGTTTGTTTTCTTGGATGGGTTTGATTATTGTGGTTTATAATTCTGAATTTTATTTTTAATCATCTCCTCCTGGCAGCTGTGGGCAGAGCTCTGTAGCTGTGTGTGACACTTGTGTGTGGCACAGTGAAGGTGTCCAGGGGGGCCTTGCCCGAGCTGTGTGCAGAGGAATCCCCATCAGGCCAGGCTGGGGGTGCTCCGTGGCCGGTGCCTTGCGTTGACTGGAAGCTGCCATGGAGCGTCTCCAGGGATGGAAGGTTGGGGCTGCCAGGGCTGTGGTGTCACAGACAGGGGAACGCTGGGGCTGCCACAGCTGCCGTGTCCCAGAGAGGGGAATGTTGGGGTGCCCTGCTCCTGGCCCGGCCCCAACAGCTCTGCCAGCTCCTCTCAAGGACACAAAGGCTGAGCCAAAGGGTGAGAATTGCGGGAGGGGCTGAGCTGGGAGGGACCCGGTGGGATCATGGAGTCCAGGGCCCTGCCCTGCACAGACAGCCCAACAAGGGGAGGCTGTGCATCCCTGGGAGAGGTGTCCAAAGGCTCCTGGAGCTGTGCCAGCCTTGCAGCTGGGAGCATTTTTTAGGGAACCTGGTCAGTGATGGAGGATCATTCAATAGGGGGATGGAAGGAAGGGTGGAAGGAAGGGTGGAAGGGTGGAAGGAAGGAAGGAAGGAAGGAAGGAAGGAAGGAAGGAAGGAAGGAAGGAAGGAAGGAAGGAAGGAAGGAAGGAAGGAAGGAAGGAAGGAAGGAAGGAAGGAAGGAAGGAAGGAAGGAAGGGTTATGAATGTTATTCTCTTTCTCCAATTTATCAAACAACAAGATTAAATTTAGCAGCAAAGTTTTGATAGTAACTTTTACAAATTTATACAATCAAAGTATTTGAGATGAATACAATCAAAGTATAGAATACATATATTTCAGGATATGTAAAATTTAAGAGTAAGTAATTTAGTATAATTGAGGTTCGTATAAAGCATAAGCAAAATTGACCAGGGATACAGGGAGGGGCTCGCCCTTCCTCTCGTACAAAAGCATCCAGGCTAACAATCCCACTTATATACTGTAGGCTACAGAAGTTTCTAGAAAACTCCTCCCAGTTTCTATTCCTAAAAATCTACATCACTGTGTTGTTTGGTGCATGCTCTACTAATGGTTAGGGGTCTCTCATCCTTTTGAGGGTTTTATTTCTGATGAAGGCTCATCCTCTTCATCAGTGTTTGCTGTGTAACCTTGCAGGTACACCAAGCGCCCTAAGCTTGGGTTATATAACTAAGCATAATTTCCCACTATAAAATTAAGTTCCATGCCTGGAATCATCCCAATTTGACCCATTTCAAGGTTGAAACTTTTATTTCTAGATGCTGCTTATCAGACCTACGTCCTTCTACTATTCCCTTCCAACCTCCTTCTTCAACTCCCAACATCTGGAAGATGTCCTTGGCCCTGTCTCACCCATCTCCCCCCTCACTCTGTAACAATTGTCTTCTATTGATCTAAATACAATTTTACTAATACAGTTACAATTTAATTAGCACAAATCATATTTATCACAATTCCCCCATTTCTCTTTTTGATCATATTGATTCGTGCTCTAAAAAGTTGTTGCTTGGTATTCTCTATGTTCCTTCATACTAGCCTCCAATTTTTCTAATATTTCTCATGCTGCATTCAGCTTTTCACACTCCTTCTCAAATTTTATTAACATTTCTCGTGCCAGGGTATTCTCTTTGAATTTGGTCATCATTTTCTCAATCTCTTTCCGTTGAATTCAAGTGGATTGTGCTTTCAGTACCATCAAGAAATTCAGTTTTCTTCTTGCTGTTGATTCTGGATCCATGGGCATGGCTCTAAGTTGCATTCCTGGAATTCCTGAGTGGATTACTCTAATTAGACAGGGTATAATGCAAGGCAGAAACAATATTCCTAAACCAGAACATAATAGCATGAATCCCAATTTTTTCCACAACACACCCCCAAAGAGCTTATCCCACCAATCAGCTTTCAGGATAGAATTCCGTTTTTGGACTGGTACATGTGCCACTCTTTTCATTTCATCAGCAAGTTTTGTGATGGCTTCCCCGTGATCATCTATTTGCACACATCACTCAGATTCATTAAACCTCACACAAACTCCTTCTTCTGCCAGCAGATAATCTAGGGCAATTCTCTTTTGATGTACGAATGCTCTCATCTGTGAATGCTGTTTGGCCAACAACTTTAAAGCGTCTGCCCTATGGTTTGAGACGACTTCCACTACTGCCTGGAGCCTTATCAACCAATTTAATAGGTAAATTGGAGTTCTGTATCCCCAAGGCCCATCTTGAGCCCAAGCAGCAGGTTCATAATGTGCTATAATTCTTTCTGCAGGCCATTCTTCATTTTTCCATTCTTAGTTTCCTTCTGCCATTGGAAAGTTGAGATTTAATTCTATTTTCTTTCTTTCTAAGTTTTCATAAAGTGGTGTTCCTAGTATATTGCCCTTAGACCTTGGTATGACAAAGAAGGAGGGTCGTAGAACTCCTAAGGTACAAGTTCCTTCCCACTTTTGGGATAGTTCACTGTATGCTCATTGCCCACAAATCCAATATATTCCATCAGGGGCTTTCCATCTGTTTTCTGTGTTTTCTGGTTGTTCCCAATAAGATTTTAAGTCTTTTATAGATTGGTAGGGGTTACCTCCAGGACTGTTATGCCAGCACAAATCAGTTTGGTTATTCCACTCACAATCAATTTCTTTCATTATTCCCCAATATCCCGTAGGACTCTTGGGTTGCCAGGTCTTTGTGTTATTGTCTGAATTTGCTACTAAAGTAGATAGGCAAGGAGTATATCCCACCACTTCAGTGTATTTTCTCCCTTCCCGAGTTATACAAACTGTCCCAATGACTTGATGACTCAGAACCCAAACTTCAGGCTGCTTTAATGTCTTAGAAATTTGAGTATGATTCCATTTTAAAAATTGTTCTGGAGCTAAACCCTCACCTCTCCATGGCCATCTTTCAGCCCTTGTAAGTCCTCCACAAACAAAACATTTAGATAATCCCAATTCTGTGGCAATTTCCTGCATCAGATGTACGAATAGATTTTTATTTGAAGTTGGCAAATCCCAGTTGCTATAGTGCTGTTTTAATTGCTTATACAGCTTATTCAGCTCCTTCTACTCTTTCCCTCTGATTGTTTTCTTATCCTTCATTGTTTCTTTTTGTTTTCCAACTAATTGTTTTTTCTTTGGCTCTTTTCTATTCTTATCTTTTTCAAACACAAGAAATTTTCATATCTAGGACAAAGTTGATCATTGTTAGGATAAGGAGCTCACCCACTGAATCCCAAATTTCTTCTTACCCAATACAATTCTGGACTTTTCACACAAATTTCTAAGAAACTGCTACAATCGTAACAGGCAGCACTAACGTGTGAATGTGCCACAAAAACTGATTCCATCTTATCCTTGACCCACATGGAATGATTGCATTTGTCACAGGGATCAGGAATGGTTTGTTTCTTTACTGCTGGCTCTTGTGCTGCTTGTTGTCTGGGAATTTGTTCCTGCATGGCTTGTTCTCTTCTGCTCTGTTCTGTCTTATGGATTAAACCAGTTGCCAGGGGTATTGTAAGCACCATGAAAAGAATCCTGAGGAATTTTAACTTTCTACCTGTCTCAAGGCCCCTTGGGTTGCAGCCAAGGGCCGAGATGTCAATCTTCTTGGTAGCAAAGCTTTTATCCTGGGATTTTTTTCTCTTTGGTACCCTTGGCCTCATAAAATTCGTATGAGCTATTTTAACTTTTTCTCTTCCAAAGATGGCACAAAATATTTGTAGTTCTGCAGCACTGCCTTATTTCTTTCCCTAGATTGATTAGTTATTTTTCCCAATCTACTAAAGCTCCGGAGATATGCCAACCACAACAAAAATTACGCTACTTCAGTTAAATAGTTCCTCTTTTTGGTCTTCTAAACCTTCTTTTCCACCAATAGATATTCTCGCGATGCCAATTTGCTGGTGAGACGTATTTACTACGTGGCACATAGACTTCTTCTCCACAGCAACTGTCAGTTATGATACTCTGGTTTATAATATTTTGGATTGCTTGTTCTTTAGCCTGCACAGAAGTTAATATGGCAAGGAGTAGTTGGTCCTGATTCTCTATTAGTTGAATTGCGGCATAAAAGGTCCCGTTTTCATGTCTTAATGGTTTTCCATAGAAGTCACTAAAAAATTTTTCTGTTGTTAGCTGATCATGTATACGCTCTGAACAACTGAAACAAAGCAATTGTCTCTCTTTTTCTTTTGCCCTAGTTACTCTCCACCACGAATTAAAACAGCAAGTGCAAAGAATACTAATCCATGGGTGGCATTCTAAGCCATGAATACAACATTGCCAATATTCTAATTGTTTTTGGGCCTCCTCAATAATAGGTGTTACCAGTCTCTTTCTCTTGAGTTGCAGCTCCTCAAATAAATCAGTTAACTTTGGAGGTCGGAAGGTCTGGAGAAACTTTTCAATTCGTCTGGGATTTTCCCACTGATCAAGGAGGCGTCTGATTCTTTCCCATGGGCACTGTTCAGCTTCTGAACTTAATGGGGTTGCAGTTGGCAGCCAAATCCAGGATGTCTAGACTTTAACAATATAATGTCTCAAAGCAATTTTAATTGATATTCTAAGCAATAACAACATACAATAATATCTTTCTCTTATATATATATATCTCTATCACACCTCCCTTTTGGTCCACAAATACAATGACTTTATGCCAGTTTCTTATTAATACTGCTTTGTGGTGTCAAGTTTTCCACCTAATCATGAAGTTATTACAATTAATCAGTCTTCAAATTCCCTTTTTAATTTGATTTTTAGGTCTCCTGGTGCTGAAATAATTTTCCACCCTTTGTTTTGTATTGGTCCTTTTATTCTTGAAGCATGAGTCCAGCCTTTTTCTGCTGTTCGGACTGCTGCTTCTGTGGTTAAAAGAACCAGAAATGGTCCCTCCCACCGAGGTTCTAAACTTTTTCCTTTCCAGCATTTTATCAATACATATTGTCCTGGTCTGATGGAATGTATTGGAAAATCGAGAGGAGTGGTTTGTGCTAAAATGCCTTTCTCTCTTAATTCCCTCAAATTGTTTGTGATGGTTGTAAGATCCCCCTGAATGGTTTTGTCCCCGACCAGGGAGGGATCCATTGTCATGCCTTGGGGGTAAGGCAATCCATATAACATCTCATATGGTGAGATCCCAGTTTCAGAGTGGGGCTTGGTTCTTATATTTGACAGAGCTAAAGGAAGGCATCTGGTCCATGGTAATTTAGTTTCTATCACTAATTTAGTTAGTTGTTGTTTAATAGTTTGATTCATTCTTTCAACACGTACAGAACTTTCAGGATGCCATGGGGTGTGGTATTGCCAGGCAATTCGTAATGCTTGGCTTAAATTTTTAATTATTCTCGAAGTAAAATGAGTGCCCTGATCTGAATCAATAACTTGTACTAATCCAAATCGTGGAATAATATTCTCCATCAGAATTTTGGCTACCGTTTGAGCTGTGGCTCTAGCCGCAGGGAATGCTTCTACCCACTGAGTCAACTGATCTACTATAACCAGCAGATATTTCCACCTGCCTACTTTAGGTAATTCAGTAAAGTCAACTTGGATCTTTTTGAATGGCCGATAGGCTGTCCGACGACCTCCAGAGGGAGGACTCCTCAACATCTTTTTGTTCACTTTCTGACATGTGAGACATCCTTGTGTGATTTGTTTTCCAATTTCAAATATTCCTATACACCCATAAAATTTTAAAAAGTAGTCACAAAGTGCTCTTGTGCCCCAGTGAGTTCTTCGATGTAAATTGTCCAGGATCTGTCGGGCTATAGGTTTTGGGACTACTTTTCTACCATCAGGTAGAATCCATTCTTCTTCCTTCATGGTTGCCCCTAGTTTCTTTATAGCTTCTATCTCTGTTAAAGAAAAGTATGGTGTTTCAGTTTGTGCTTCTGTCTCTTTAAAAGTCATAATTACACTGCTGTTTTCCCTTAGGGCAGCTCTTTTTGCTTCATCATCAGCCAAATTGTTTCCTCTTGTTTTAATATCTCTCCCCCTCTGGTGTCCTTTTACGTGTACAACTGCTATCTTTTTTGGACCTTTTGAAGCTTCAAGTATTTCACTGACTAATCTTTGGTGTATTAATCCTTTCCCTTGAGTGTTTACAAATCCCCTTTCTTTCCAGATTTTTCCAAAGGTATGCACAATCCCATAAGCGTACTTCGAGTCCGTGAGTATAGTTCCCTCTCGATCTTTTAATAGCAACAATGCACGGAGTAATGCATAAAGTTCACAGGCTTGTGCTGACCAGGATGAGTTAAGAGGACCAGATTCTTTTACTTCTAATTTTTCTCCACTAATTATGCATACCCAGATTTTCTTTTCCCATTTACCACTCGAGATGACCCATCAATAAATAATTTTTCTCCTGTTCGCAGTTCCTCTTCCCTTAAATCTGGACGTATTTTTGTTTGTAATTCTATGACTTCTATGCAATCATGTATTAATTTTTCCCCTGGGTCCCTGTACAGAAACTGGGCTGGGCTTTGTACCTTTGTCACTCTTAATTCTAATTCTGGAGAGGTTATTAAGATAGCCTCATACTTTAATATTCGACTGTCTGTTAACAATTTTTCAGCCTTTTGAGCAAGAATTCCTCTAATGTTATGGGGAGTGTATACTTCCAGTGGTGCCCCAAAAGTTATTTTTCGAATCTTTTCTACTAACAATGCTGTTGCTACCAGAGCTTGTAAACATTTTGGCCAGCCCTTGGAACTGGATCAAGTAACTTGGAATAATATCCCACTGGCTTTCTGTTTCCTGCTCAATCCTGAGTCAATACTCCATAAGCTGTTTGATAGGTTGTATTAACAAATAATTGAAATGGCCTGTCTAAATCAGGAAGGCTTAAGACAGGAGCATGCAGCAGGGCCTCTTTAACTTGCTCAAAATTTTCCTGATCCTTTTCATTCCATTTCAAGTGATTTGTAGTCAATTTTTCATATAGGAATTTTACTTTCCCACTAAATCCCCTATCCACTGTCTGCAATAACCCAGAAGACCCAAAAACTCTCTTATTTCTCTTTTAGACTTTGGGGATCCCATATTCAATATTCCTGAAACCCTTTCAGGGGGTCTAGTTTTTTCCTTCCCTTACTGATCCAGTGACCTAAATAACGTACTTCTGACTCCATGAATTGTAACTTTGACCTGGATATTTTTAACTCATTTTCTCCTAAAAAATTTAAAAGCTGTATAGTCCCCTTCTTAGTGTCTTCTTCAGTTTCTCCTGCTAATAACAAATCATCTACATACTGTAACAACTTAAACCCTCTAGGTAACTCAAAGGACTTCAGGAGATCTTCTAATGCTCCCCAAAAAGGTTTGGTGACTCAGTGAAACCTTGGGGTGTTACCGTCCACCTAAGCTGTTCTCTTCTGCCTGTGTCTGGGTCCTCCCACTCAAAGGCAAAATAGTCCCGGCTACTCTCATCCAGAGGGCAAGTCCAAAAAGCATCTTTTAAATCCACTGCACTATACCAAGTATAATGAGGGGCCAATTGGCTTAGTAAAGTCCATGGATTGGCCACCACTGGAAAACGAGTAATGGTGCTTTGATTGACTGCCCTGAGATCCTGAACTGGTCGGTAACTGCCATCAGGCTTCTTTACCGGCACAATGGGGCTGTTATGTGCTGACATGCAAGGAATACAGAGCCCAGCCAGAAATCCCCCCTGAGCCAGCAGCTCTGCAGTGGTGGCCACCAGGCTGGCTTGCCCAGGAGGCTTCTGGCCATGGCCTGCAGGGAGCTGCTGCTGCCAAGGTGCCTTTGGTGCCTCAGGCTCTGCCTGGCACAGGTCCCACCACGGCTCTCTGCTCTTGTGCCCGAGCCCTTCCCTGTGCTGGGGCTGGCCTGGGGCTTTTCCTGCAGCGGGACCTGGGCTGGCCATGGCACAGGAAAGGCAATTCCTGCTGGAGCAGGAGGCTCTGCCTGGAATGGGCTCAAACAACTCCAGCAAGGCCCTGATTGCAAAGCCCCAGGGGGAAATGAAGAGGGAGAGTCACGCTGCTTTTGGGGTGAATAATGCTGAAACCAGCCTGACTCCTCCATCCCGAAGTTCAACATCCTGAGAGGGAGCTGGAGCTGTGGCAGAGCTGGTAAAATCCCCAGAGAAAGGAACAACCAAGTGACACCACTGAGAACTTGTGCAGAGCTGCTGAGCTGGCACAGCCTGGGCACATCTGACTGACAGGGCAGCACTTCAGACTAGAAAAGCCCCATCCCAAATTTTAGTGGCAGCATCTCCTGACATTTCCCTTCTTGGGTGGGTGCAGAGATTCCTCCCTGCAGTGGAGACACCCCTCAGGGTCACTGCTTGAGGCTGAGCTAAAGGACCCTGAGCCCAGGGTCGTTGGTCTGGGGGAGTGACACCCATCTCTACTTAGTTCTGCTTTGATACAATTGCTTCAAAATGGCTTCCTAGAGCACTATATTAAAATAGATGTTACAGCTCCTGTACTGTGAAGTAAATAATTCTGATTAAGATCTTTATGTCTAATCATGATCATAATCAATCATATCTCTATGTATATAAATACTTCTGGTTTGCCATTCTTAATGTTGAGGGACAAAAGTGTACAAGGGTTCAATTCCACCTGTATAATCCTTTACACATAAATCCTTGACAAAGTCTGGGTCTGGGATTGGATCCAGGCACTCCCAGGCTCCTCTCACAGAATGAGTTTAGAAAGCCTGGGGGTCCTGGATTGGGGGAGCTTGGGGGTGTAATTGGGGTGTTGGGGGTCCTTTCTGCACCCAACAGGAGCTTCTCTAATGAACTTTGTGTGAAGCTCCCACTGTGCCCATGACAGGAGCCCCTGTGAGTGTCTGTGACATCCCGGCTCTTTGGCAGCCTGGGGACTCCTGGGGTGTCACCCTGGAACCCCTGGGAGTGTCTGTGCCCTCACTGTTCTTTAGGAGCACAGGGATGTCCCCACTGCACTCCTGCCACTGCCTGTGACAAATTGGCTCCTTGGCAGGGCAGAGACACCTCTGTTGTCACTGTGGAGCCCTGTGACTGTCACCTCATGAGCCTTAGGAAGATTAAGGAGCCCTGGGATGTCCCCATGGAGCCCCTGTGACTGAGTGTGACCAAACAGATCTTCAGGAGCCCAGAGACCCCTCAGATGTCCCCATGGAGCCCCTGTGCCTGCACGTGAGCTCACAGCTCTTGAGCAGCCGGGAAACCCCTGGAATCTGTTCATTCCTGCTCTGCTGAGGATGGATCCTCAGCAACTTGGAAGTTCTCTAATGACTTTTAGTTCTCCAGAGACTTGTTCAGCTCTTCAGTTCAGGAATTCAGTGACAAAGGCTCCTTAATATTTCAAAACACCCTAACAAAGCAAGCCCCTGGGAATAATTTCATTTTAAGTCTTTAATTCTTCTGTGGTTAATAATACAGATTTCAGAAATGTATTCAAAGAGAATATACCATGTTTTGTTTAATTCAGGGACTTTTTTTGTCACATTTAGTTTTGTTTTCCTTTTTATAGATTAATATCAGTAATCTCCAGTTGATATTGATCCTGAGAACCTCCTAATGCAGACTGAATAGATATGAAAATCAAGACTCTTTATGGCTGACAATCAATCAGACTTTGTCCCTACCCTCACCCCATCAATTCCCTCATCCAACCCCTGGCACTCAGAGCAGCCTTGTGCAAATCTGAGCTTCCTCCCGTCCAGGCTGTGCCTGCAGCTTTCAGCTCCTTGGCTCCAGCTCCCACCTGCTTTCCTTGGAGAAGGAGCTGCCCCAGACACAGAGGGATGTTCATTTCTTGTCAGCAAACAAACCAAAGGCAGGCACAGCTCCATAAAAAACAGAATTCCAGCCCAAGGAGTGCTGGGCAATGGAGCCACATCCAGGGGTGTCCCCAGGGCTCAGGACTGGGGCCAGGGCAGTGAAATCTCTTTATTGTTGATGTGGACGAGGGCATGGAGGGCACCCTGAGTCAGTGTCCAGGTGAGGCCAAGCTGGGTGGGAGTGTGGCTGTGCTGCAGGGCAGGAAGCTCTGCAGAGGGATCTGGACAGGCTGGAGCCATGGGCCCAGGACAATTGGATGAGGTTCACCAAGGCCAAGGGCTGGCTCCTGCCCTGGGCTCACAACCACCCCAAATCCCTGCCTGTGCCCTGCCCCTGATCCTCACTGCCTCATCTGGTTTCTGTGCTTTGGGGGTCAGGAACTGGTAGGACTTGAGAGGCTGGGAAAGGTTTCTCTTCATTGCTAACATAAAAATGTAAACATCATAAAATTTAATAAACATTGAAACTTTTCCCTCAACAATGAGAGACATCCCAGCAGCATCTGAGAGGTCCACCATCCATAGGGGATTTCTCTACAAAGTTGATTTTAGGCACAGATGATGCTGTGATAGATATAAAAACAATCAAGTTGTTGTATCAGGATGCTCTGCTTGGAGTGGGGTTAAAAAAGCCTGAAAAAAATCTTCTACATGCAAAAGTTTCAAGGTTGATGGAGCAAGGGAATTAATGCTGTGTTTTGTGTTGTGGAAATACTGAAACCAGCCTGACTCATTTAAACTCCTGTCCTTGCTGGCATGAGGAGCCCCTCAGCCTTCCCTGCTCCAGGCTGGAAAAGCCCAGCTCCCTCAGCCTCTCCTCACAGCCAAAGGGCTCCAGCCCCACCTTGGAGGCCCTTCCCTCACCCTGCTCCAGCTGCCAGACATCTTTCCTGCCCTGGGCAACCCAAACCAGGCCCCAGTGACCTGGATAATCCACGGCCTTGATGTCCTGGTCACACAGCCCTGGCCCCTTGTCCCCGTGTCAGGCTCTGGGGTTGATTTGTGGAACATCCTTGGGGGAGGCTGTGGCTCCAGGTGGAGCAGGGGGATCCCGGGGGACAGGGGACCCTGCTGGGCATGAAGAGCATTGGACTTGTCTGGGGAAACTGTGAGGGGGGGCTGGGGCAGAGTGACCAACCCAGTGACCTCACACAGCCCTGCTGGGATGTCACACAGCCCCTCCTGTGATGTCACAGCCTGCTCTGTGATGTCAGACCTCTGTCCTGTGATGTCACAGTCAGCTCTGTGATGTCACAGGGACAGCCTGTGACACTCAATGACCTCGCATACCTCACTCTGTGATGTCATAGCCCACTCGGTGATGTCATAGCCCACTCTGTGACCTCATGTTACCAGATGATAAATTGCCCATCCCAGCTGAGCTAACACAATTCCTGTTCTCCAAAACCACTGGCCTCTGGAAACTTCACAATGCTCATTGTGTGAGAAAGAGAACGGGAAGTTCCCCAGCCTCAGTGTCCTGCCAGCTCAGCCAGGCTGAACTGGAACATTGGGGTCCACGACCACCAGGGACCACCAGAGAGACGCCCCAGGACAGAAGAACCCATGGGTAAAGGGGAGGGAAAATATGTTCATGATTTTGGGGAAATGATTATCATATGTGTGTTTAGTCCAGGACAGTCAATGAATAAGTTTGCAAAGTACAGAATATAAACAGAAACTTTCCTGTACTTGGCTTTGGGGGGAGCTGTCCCCTGTGTATCCAGCCAAATAAAGAATGGTGCTTTTTAATGCTATATTGGTGTTTGGGAGTATTTTATTTTACTGAATTTTTGGTAACACTCCCACTGCCCAGGAAAGCTCTGTCTCCTGCTGTTCACAAACAGAGAAGGGTTGGTGGGAGATGTGATGGTCAGAGGCTGTTTGGGGTACAGTGACCATGAAATTATTGAGTTTTTAAATATTCTGTGAAAGAAGGAGGGGCATCAACAAAATTTCTACACTGCCCTTACAGAGAGCAGAATTCAGCCTATTCAGGATACAGATTTGGGCATAACTGACTTTTTTAAGGGAAACAAGAAAAGTTTTAACGACTTAAAAACAAAGCATTCCAAGAAGGATGGAGACAGTTCAAGAAAGAAATCATGAATGAGCAGGAGGAGCATGTCCCAGTGTGCCAGAGGTGAGCTAGTGAGGAAAATTACTCTCCTAGCTGGGTATGGAGATTTTTCCAGGCACTCAGGGAGAAAAGAGGATGTATCACCTTTGGACAGAGGTGCAGGCAACTCAGGAAGTGTTTAAGGATGTTGTTAGGTCATGCAGAAAGAAAATGAGAGAAGTGAGAACTCAATTAGGACTTAGCCTGGCCACTTCTGTGAAAAATAATAGAAAATATTATTATAAATATGTTATTAGCAAACCGTAGGACAAGGAGAATCTCAGCTCTTTATTGGATGCAGTGGGGAATAGAGAAACTGAAGATGAGAAAAAGACTGAGCTACTTAACCCATTCTTTGCCTCAGTTTCGAAAAATAAGAAAGGATGTCCTGAGGACAAGTGTTCTCCTGAGCTGGGAGATGGGGACAGGGAGCAGAACAGACCCCTGTAATCCAGGAGGAAGCAGCTGGGGATCTGCTGAGCCACTCAGATGCTCACAGGTGTCTCTGGCACCAGATGGGATCCATCCTAGGGGGATGAGGGAGCTGCTGGATGAGCTCCCCAAGCTGCTCTCCATCATTTCTCATCAGTGCTGGCTCAGCAGGGAGGTGCCAGAGGACTGGAGGTGCCAATGTGAGCCCATCGCCAAGAAGGGCTGGAAGGAGGATGTGGGGAAGTGCAGGCCTGTCAGCCTGACCTGGGTGCCTGGTGAGGTGATGGAACAGATCACCTTGAGTGCCATCACAGGGCACCTACAGGATGGCTGAGGGATCAGAGCCAGCCAGCGTGGATTTCAAAATCTGCATTGATGATCTGGATGAGGGCATTGAGTGCAGCATCAGCAAATGTGCAGATGGCACCAAGCTGGGTGTGAGTGTGGATCTGCTGGAAGGTAGGAGGGCTCTGCAGAGGGACCTGGACAGGCTGGATCCAGGGCCCAAATCCAACAAGGTGAGGTTTAATAAACTAAGTGCTGGATCCTGCATTTTGGCCAGAACAACCCCTGCAGTGCTCCAGGCTGGGGACAGAGTGGCTGGACAGCAGCCAGGCAGAAAGGGACCTGGGGACACTGATGGACAGCAGGCTGGACATGAGCCAGCAGTGTGCCCAGGTGGCCAAGAAGGCCAATGGCCCCTGGTCTGGATCAGGAATGGTGTGACCAGCAGGAGCAGGGCAGTGATTCTTCCCCCCTGCTCAGCACTGGTTGGGCAGCACCTCGAGTGCTGTGTCCAGTTCTGGGCCCCCAATTTAGGAAGGACATGGAGGGGTTGGAGCATATCCAGAGAAGGGCAACAAGGATGGTGAGGTGTTTGGAACACAAGTCCTGTGAGGAGTGGCTGAGGGAGCTGGGGTTGTTTATCCTGGAGAAAAGCAGGACTCTGGGTGACCTTATGACTACAACTCCCTGAAAAGTGGTTGTAGTCAGGTGGGGATTGGTCTTCTTCTTCAGGCAACGTCTGACAGAATGAGAGGACACAGTCTTAAGCTGTGCTAAGGGAAATATATGTTGAATATTGGGAAAGTATTTTTTACAGAAAGGGTGACGAAGTACTGGAATGATCTGCCCAGAGGGGCTGATGGAGTCACCATCTGGATGTGATTACAAATAGACTGGATATGGCACTGAGTGCCATGGTCTAGTTGAGGTGTTAAGGCAGGGATTAGCCTTTATGATCTTGAAGGATTCTTCCAATCCAGTGATTCTGTGATTCTGTGAATTCTTGGAGTCTTTCAGCTGAATTTTCTGTTCCTGTCCCTTCCCTGTGTCTCTGTTGCAGATGGAAGCTGCTGGTGCCTTTCTCATTTTTTTCCCATTATCTGAATACAGACAGATGTTCCCAGGTGTGTTAAGCTGGTGTTGCTCAATGTTTATGCAAAGCTTTTGTATCCTCATGGAACCAAGGTGACCCTTGTGGCACTGTGGAACCTCATGGTACCAAAAATCCATTGTGACATTGGGACTGGATGGTACCAAGGAGACCATTGGGATACTGTGGATCCAAGGAGACCATGGTGGCACTGTGGAAACTGATGGAACCCTGGGCATTGTGACCCAGCAGGGCCTCGTGGAACCAAGGAGTGAATTGTGACTCTACCAAACCTCATGGAACCAAGGGGCCTTTGTGGCTCTGAGGAACTTCACAGAACCAAGAGTCTATTGTGACACAGGGTACTCATGAAACTGTGGAGAGCATTTTGAAACCAAGGCCTGCTGGAACCAAAGGGCCATTGTGGCTCTTCAGGGCCCTGTGGAACCAAGGTGAGCACAGTGACACTGTGGGGCTCCATGGAACCAAGGGGCCATGGTGACACTGTTGAGCTTTATTGAACCAACAGTCCATTGTGACACTGCAGGGCAGTATGGAATCATGGAGAACGCTGGGACACTACACAGTGTCATGAAATCAAGGGGCCATTGTGACACTGTGGGGCCTTGTGGACCAAGGAGCACTTCTTGTACCATGGAAATTGAAATTGTGCCAACTGCATCACCATGGAGCCAAGGAGACCATTGTGACACTACAGGACCCCATGGAGATCAGGATTCATGTCACAGTGTGGAACACACGGAACTAAGGGGCCATGGTGACACTGTGGGGCCACATGGAATTCTAGAGACCTTTGTGACACTGCAGGGCTTCCTGGAATGAAGGGACAGTTGTGACACTGTGGGGCCTTGTGGAAGAAAAAGGCAACTGTGACACTGCAGGACTTTGTGGAACTAGAGGTTGATGTGACACTTCTTGACCTTGTGGAGCCAAGGAGAGCATTGTGATGCTCCAGAACACAAGGGAATTGCTGCAAATGATGCACATTTTAATTTTTTAAATGTAACTTCAGTCAGGGGTTTGTTCGCCTTTGCCCTGCAGGAGGGGAATTGAAGTTTCTCTTCAATTTACAGATTGGGAGTAGTCAGAAGATACACAGGAGATAAACAAAAATCAATGAACATCACCCTCAGTATTTTTGGAGACACCGGGTCTGGGAAAAAATTGGTAAGAGTATCAAAGAATAAGGGTCTAATTCACATCAAAGGCAAAGGGATCAATAACCAATAGGAGATTGAATACTAAGAACTCTGCAATTTAGGATCAATTAATTTCTTCAATGAAACAATAATTTCTTTGGGTTTTGTCTACATAAATATGTGAAAAACTTAGTAAAAAGCCATGTGTAATGGAATGATTTTCACTGCCCAATCCGTGCATGCGTGGGTGGAATGATTTCTATGTCACATGCTGGGCACAATAACATCCTGGCTAGAAGAAAGCAATGTCTAAATTCTCTAACACTGAGAAGATGTTGTTGGGGAGTTTCTGTTTTTCATGCAGTTTCAGTGTCAGTCCCACTGAGGTCCATCACCAACACAGGCTCCTCCTGGACTCCTTGGAGGAGAGAATTGGAGGCCATGACTGCACAAAGCTCTCAGAGGCTCCAAGGGAAAAGCAAAACCCAAAGTGCTCTGAAAAACCTGCAGTCCCTGGGAGCATGAAGGAGCCCCCCAGGGCCATTCCTGACCAAGGCTCCCCAGGGACTCGTCCCAGCAGATCCCTGAGGCCACTGGGATGTGGGGGGATGTTGAGGGCAGGACAAGGGGTGACAGTGGCCAGCCTTGCTGGGGCTGTGCCAGGAGGCCCCAGTGGCTCAGGACAAGGTGTCTCCTCCCAGCCCTTGGTGGCACAGACCCTGCTGTGCCCCAGGGCACCAAGACTTGACTTCTCCTGGGCACTGCCAGCCCTGCCAGGGCCCTTGGCCATGTCCAGCACAGTTTGTCCTGTGCTGTCTCACAGCTGCTGCTGTGTCCCTGCAGGCTGCACACTCCCATCTCACTGCCCCTGCCTCTGCCCTGCCATTGCCAGCCCTGCCCTGACCTATGCCCACCCTCACCCTCTGTGCCTTGGGACACACACACATGCACTCCTCCTCCTGGCTGCTTCTCCTACCACAGCACTGCCCTGGGAAGGTTCATTCCTCACTGGAGCTGCTGTGTTTGTACTGGTGTATTTTATAGCTCTGCTGCTCCCTCTCTGTCAATTCTCTCTTCAGAGAGCTCTCCAAGGAAAAGATTCATTGAATCGTGGAATAACAGAGGTGGGAAGAGCCCCCTGAGCACCCTTGGCCTGGATGTGGCTGGGATGGAATTCCCTTTGCCCAGAGCAGCCCCTGTCCAGCTGTGCTTGGCTCTCGTGGCTGGAGTGGGTTTAGTCCCAGCCCTAGGCTTTGGCTGCTCCTGAGCAGGGCTGGCCCCACATGAGGCATCTCTGCAAACCTCAACCAATGTCCTGGGGGTGGGCAAGGATGCGACAACTGGGCTGGACTGACACAAGGGATCTTCCATTCCATGGGATCTCCTGATCAACAAGGAATTGAGGGGGACAAGAGGGTCTCTGAATTTTCTGTATTAATACATTTGTCTTCCAAAGCAAACACTACATGTGCTGAATTCTTGTCTCTCCCTGATCTTCCTTGCTTCTGCATTTGGCCTTTGCTTTTTTAGCCCCCTTAACAGTAATCTCTCTTTATGGTGACCCATAATCTTTTCATCGTATTTTCTCTTGTTTTCTGATTAATGAGGAAAAGTGACAGAGACACTTGGCGTTCACTTGATCCCCTGAGGGGTTTAACCACAGTCACCTTGCCCAACTCTGCTCTTAGGGGCACACCCAGCAATGTCAGGGCTCTGTCAGGTGCCCAGCCCTGAGCTGGGCTCATGCCCTGCTCACAGCCCCAGGGGTGTCCAGGGACACGAGTCCTTCCCTGGCACACACACACACAGTTCATTGCAGCACGGGCAGGGGCTCCCTGGGCTCTGCTGCCACTGCCAGAGCCTGGCAGGGACCTCAGCCCTGTGGGTGTCACCCTGCCCTGCCCCTGCCCGAGGTGCCCCACGGCCGGAGGGATGGACACGGGGAGCTCTGGGCACAGGAGCTCATCCCAGCCCTGCATCCAGGGGTTCCCAGGGGATGTTACTCTCTGGAAACTCCAGGAACAGCTGCAGGTGTTTTTGTCACTGGGTTTATGTCCCCTCACACACACACAGGATGTTCAGGGCTGTGGAATGTCACAGCACTGCAAACACAGACTCCTGACCCGGTCACTTGATGTCTCTCCAGGGAGGGAAGAGCAACCTCTGTGCCCTGGGGTGAGAGGCCACTGCTGGGAGCGGCACTGGCTTTGCAAGGGCACTGCTGGGACAGCGCCACCCTGAACACTGCCACACTTCTGCTGGTCACTGATGTTCTCCTCTCCAGGGTGCTGTGTTGGGAACATCCTTGAGAGCAAACTGGGAAGGAGATTGAAGCTTTCAGGCCCTGCACTGGGGAGATGCCCTTGCATGATGGAAATGCTGTTGCAGAGCCCAGCTCTGTCCCAGCAGTGCCCATGGCCTGTCCCTCCCTGCAGTCCCTGGACAGTCACACAGCAGGACAGGGACTGAGATGAGAGAGCCCTGAGGCCTTAAACCAACACAGGGGCTCTGAAGGGCACTGTGGAAGTGAAGGATGGGGAGGTTATGGAGCAGACGCCCTGGGGCTGCCTGGCAGTGAGGAACACTGAGGTTCCCTTTTCACTCCAGCTCTGCCCAGAGGCACCGACCCTGCAGCCCCAGAGAAGTCAGGAGGAAAAATGTCAGGAGAACAGGGCAATACAGAGTTTTTTATTTTGTATAAGCACATAGGTAGTAGAACTCTTGGTTTATACAGTCTGTAGTTCACACTAGAAATGCAAAGTAGAACTCTTGGTTTATACAGAATGTAGTTCACACTAGAAACGCAAGTACTGAATTAAAAATGGTACAGACAAAGATTTTCCTGTGAACAAATTCAAAAAAATATTATACCTGTGCAAGCATAAAAAACACAGAGTGGGCATTAATGAGTATTATCATAATAGCTATACAGGAGAATGAGAGTTTATTGCTTCTGAAAAGCATTCATGATCATTTTCCTCAGGCAATCTTTGAGCTCCTGGTTCCTCAGGCTGTAGATCAGGGGGTTCAGGGTTGGAGGTACCACTGAGTACAGAATTGACAGGGCCAGATCCAGAGATGGGGAGGAGATGAAGGGGGGCTTCAGGTAGGCAAACATGACAGTGCAGAAGAACAGGGAGACCACGGCCAGGTGAGGGAGGCAGGTGGAAAAGGCTTTGTGCTGTCCCTGAACAGAGGGGATCCTCAGCACAGCCCTGAAGATCTGTACATAGGAGAAAACAATGAACACAAAACATCCAGAAGTTAAATAGGCACCGACAGCCAGAAGCAGAAGTTCCCTGAGGTTTGAGTGTGAACAGGAGAGCTTGAGAATCTGGGGCATTTCACAGAAGAATTGGCTCAGGGCATTTCCATGGCACAGGGGCAGGGAAAATGTATTGGCTGTGTGCAGCAGAGCATTGAGAAAGGCACTGGCCCAGGCAGCTGCTGCCATGTGGGCACAAACTCTGCTGCCCAGGAGGGTCCCATAGTGCAGGGGTTTGCAGATGGACACGTAGCGGTCGTAGCACATGATGGTCAGGAGGGAAAACTCTGATGTAAGGAAAAAGATAAGCATAAACACCTGAGCAGCACATCCTGCATAGGAGATGTTCCTGGTGTTCCAGAGGGAATTGTGCATGGCTTTGGGGACAGTGGTGCACATGGAGCCCAGGTCAGTGAGGGCCAGGTTGAGCAGGAAGAAGAACATGGGGGTGTGCAGGTGGTGGCCGCAGGCTACGGCGCTGATGATGAGGCCGTTGGCCAGGAGGGCAGCCAGGGAGATGGCCAGGAAGAGGCAGAAGTGCAGGAGCTGCAGCTGCCGCGTGTCTGCCAATGGCAGCAGGAGGAAGTGGCTGATGGAGCTGCTGTTGGACATTTGCTGTGTCTTGGCATGGGGATCTGTAAGAAAGGTAATCATGGAATAGTTCAGTTTGGAAAGGACTTGAAATATACCAGCCCAGCTTGGTGGCACTTTCCCCCCACTCTCTGCCCAGGGCTCTGCTGCCTGGAGGTATCCCTGCCAGCAGCTGCTTCCCTGTGCCCAGGGCTGGGCCCTGCCAGTGCTGCCAGAGCCCAGCCCAGCCCTGGGGGCTCAGCTCTGCCCTGCACACCCCTCCTAGTACAGGGCACTGCCCAGGGTCAGCTCTGCCTCTGCAGGCTCTGATGGCAACATCACAACAACCCTGAGGAGGCCGGAAAAGCGACACTGATGCTTCCTGTATGGGGCCCTGTGCTGATTTCTTTCTTTGCCTGGTTTATTGAGATCTAAGAGAATTTTTAAATTTTTTTCCCAACCTGAACTGAGAGATGAATATCAATGTGCAATCTCCCAGCAATGCAGCCCAGTGCAGTAGATTAATAAAGCAGGACTTTGCCTTATATGCAGCCCCTGCCTCACTTTGCTCCCGGTATAATCTCCTTGGAAATGTTCTGCAGTCAAATGTCATGCTGAGAGCAGCCCTGCACTATCCTCATCACACAAGGACAACCCTTCCAAGCCTTACCAGCTGTCTCCTTCCACCCAGACCTTGTCCCCCAGTGCTGGGAGCACCTCCCAGGGCTGGCTGAGAGCTGTCCCTGGCAGGCAGCAGAGTCCCTGCCCCAGCACAGCGCCCTGGGCTGCAGGATCCTGCTCTGCACCACAGCCCTGGGCACCCCTGGCTGCTCTACACAAGAGATCATCAGAGAATGTACTCACACAGTCTGCAGGCATTGGGATGTTGCAGCTTTAGGAGATCACTGCAGGAGCTGCAGCTGCATTGTCCTGCAGCCAGAGGCTTCCTGTGTCAAGGGCTGGGAGTGATTCTGCCCCAGTCACTTCTGAGCATCTTCCCAGCCCTGACTGATTGAAGCTCTCTATGCCTCTGTGCTGTGCCTGGGGTGGCTGCAGGCAGTGCCCCAGCCCTGCTGGGCTGGGAGAAGAGCTGCTAATCAAGGGAAATGTGTTTTTGAAGCTCTTCTTGGTTACCAGGATCATCTTCTGAGCCAGGAGCCCATCCCAGCTCATCAGCACAGACACAGCACAAAGACTTTAATGACCCTCTCAGGGATTGGGGCTGAGTCTCTGAGCATCAGTCCAGGAGAGGGAGCTGAAGAAACCTCTCATGAATTCCAAGTCACAATCAAACTCCAAAGTTTCCTAAAGTTTTAATGGGTCCCACTGAGGGACACCACTGAAAAAGTGTCCCCAGGTTCCAGTTAGAGCAGGAAATTGGAGGCAGAGATGATAGGTGGAGACAAAAAGAAGCCAAGTCTTGATGCCCTGGGGCACAGCAGAGTCTGTGCCACCAAGGGCTGGGAGGAGACACCTTGTCCTGAGCCACTGGGGCCTCCTGGCACAGCCCCAGCAAGGCTGGCCACTGTCACCCCTTGTCCTGCCCTCAGCATCCCCCCACATCCCAGTGGCCTCAGGGATCTGCTGGGACGAGTCCCTGGGGAGCCTTGGTCAGGAATGGCCCTGGGGGCTCCTTCATGCTCCCAGGGACTGCAGGTTTGTCAGAGGACTTTGGGTTTTGCTTTTGCCTTGGATTCTGTGTGAGCTTTGTGCAATCATGGCCTCCAATTATCTGCTTTAATTAATCTCTTGAGATCCTCTGTCAGTAACAACAGTCTGTAAGGCTCATTAATGCTTCGAGGTACTTCAGTTTTTTAAGGCAGTTTTCTTATTCCTTTCCTCTCTGAGTCTCTGAGAGGTTTTTGGGCAATCCTGGCCTCCAGTTCTTTCCTTCAAGGAGTCCATGAGGAGCCTGTGTTGGGGATGGACTTTAGTGGGAACCATTAATATTTTGAGATACTTTGGGTTTTTCTTCTGACTTGGACTCCTGGAAAAGTTTGTGCAATCTCCTCTCAGGCCCTGAGGTTCAAGGGCTCAGCACCAAATGCACCACGGGGCTGATTAGGATCAAGCAAGTCCTGACAAACCATGGCTCTCACTTGATTTCCCTCTGGTCTGGGGCAGCTCATTAGAAAGGTTTTCAACTCTATTTATGGAGAAGTTATTCAAAGAGCTTCTAAGAATTATGTATTCCTATTTTCAAGAGTGTATTTTATTACCATTCCCTTTAGAGCAGAGGTGATTGCAGCATTCTATGGTTGATATTGATCCAGGGTCTCTCGTCACAAGGTCTGGCCTGCTCACAGAAGCTGTGCCTTGAGGTCTGAGCCAGTGTGGAGAACCTTGCTCCACATTCTCCAACCCCATTCTGTCTGTCCTCACTCACCTGGGACCTGCTTTGCTCGGAGAACTGGCTGCCCTCTGGCAAACAGGTGTTTTCCTGTTTTTTTGGAAGCAATCTAAAAATCCTGAGTTTCCGCACTGCAAAAAGACACACTCCTCAGGTGTGTGCCAAGCCCAAAGTGCCACCAAGGAGGTTCCCATTCCCCAAGGTAGAACCCTACAAGGATTATTTCAGACCTTTGGACTCCTTGGTTCCCTGAGGCCTTGCAGTGTCACAAAGGCCCCTTGGTTCCATCAGGTTCTGGACTGTCACAATGGAGATTGGGGTCCATTGGGTCCCATGGAGTCACAATGCTCTTTTTGGGTCTATGAGGCCTTGATCTGTTACGTTGGGCATTTGGTTCCATGAGGTGCTGTACTCAACAATGGTCTCTGGAGTTCCAAAGTGTCACAACAGACCCTTGGTTCCATGAGGTTCCTCAATTTCAAAATGAAATCTTTGATTCCACGAAGCCCCACAGTGTCACCGTGGTCTCCTTGCTTCCACAAGGCCGTGCAGTGTCACAATGGCTCACAGGTTCCATGAGGCCCCCCAATGTCACTGTGGCCCCTTGGTCCCATGAGTTTCCCCAGTGTCACAATGGTTCCTTGGCTCCACGTGGCCTCTCTGTGTCACAATGGACTCTTGGTTCCCAGGGGCTCTGCACTGTCACAGCAGTTCCCTTGGTTCTGTGACATTCTGTAGTGTCACAATGGATGTTTGGTTCCATGAGGCCCCGCAGTGTCACAGGGGTCTCCTTTTTCCAGCAAACTCCACTGCCACGCCAAATGCCTGGGAAGAAGGAGGAGGGGACATTTGGAGTGATGGTTTTTGTCTTCCCAGGGCACAGTGACGTGGGCTGGGGCCCTGCTGTCCTGGAGATGGCTGAACACCGGCCTGCCCATGGAAGGGCTGAGAGACAACAACCTCTGTGCATGGAACTGCAACAGCAGAGAGCTCAGGCTGAAGGCTGGGTTTAACAGACTGTCACCAGCACAGGAACCATCAATGTGAGAGGAAAGATGTGTGCTCATGTCTTTACAAATCATTTGGTGGGTGAAGGGATGGGTGTTCAGGTGTTTGAAATGGGTTGTAACATTTCTACTGACTTTGGGCAGCAGGTTTGTTACCAGGCCCAGCCAGCTTGGCTCCTGACACAGACAAGGGTTTTCACTGGTTTGTACTGGTTTTTACCTATTTTCCTGGTTTGTAGAGGTCTGTACTGTTTTTTTCTTGTCTATACTGGTTTGTGCAGGTTACTACTGGTTTGCATTACATGGTTGGTTATTGCTTTATAATGGTTTTCACCACTTATAGTGGTCCATCCTGGTTTACAGAGGTTTCAGGGTGCTGTTGGAGCTGTCATTCATGGGGCAGTGCCTGGGGGTGAACCCCAAATCCTACGGGGTGTTGCACCACCAGGGCTGGGTGCTGGGCCGCACTGCAGCGCCCCCTGCTGGACGGAAGGACCTGGCACTGTGCGAGCACCTCCTGGTGGCCAACCCCTGCAACTGTGAGTGGCTTGTACTGGTTTGTACTGGTTTGTTCTGGAATGGGGTTCAGGGGGTGCTGGGACAAGGCTGAGGTCACTGGGTTTTACTGGGTTATACTGAGAGAGGGTGTGTGAGTGTCCAGGAGGACCTAACACTGTGTGTACTGGGTGTACTGGGTTATACTGGTTTGTACTGGGATGGGGTGCTGTGGTGTTACTGGTTTGTACTGGATTATACTGGGAAAGGGAGCAGGGGTGTGTGAGTGCCCCCTGCTGGCTTGGAGGACCTGGTGGCCGACTGCGAGTTAAACTGGGTTACACTGGTTCATACTGGGATGTGGTCCTGGGCGTGGCTGGGTTGCAGTGGTTTATACTGGGTTATACAGTGATATTCTGGATTTTACTGGGTTTAACTGAGGTGTACTGGGTTATACTGGGAAGGGGCTTGGGGATGCTTGGCACTCCACTGGGAGCAACTTCTGGGGATGCTGGCCTTACTAATTTATACTGGGATGGGGCCTGGGACCTACTGGAAGTGACTTCAGGTTATGCTGGCCTTACTGGTTTCTACTGGGAGCTGTCACCAAGGGCTCAGGGGTGACTCCCAGTGCTTACTGGTTTGTACTGGTGCCATCCCAGTATAAACTTGGGAGCCCCAGGACCACACTAGGAGCCCCTAGACTACACTGGGAACGGGTTTGGGTGGATGAGGCTTTACTGGTTTATACTGGGAGCTGCTGCCACAGGCCTCAGGAGCTTGGGGGTGGCTCCAAGTGCTTACTGGTTTATACTGGTGCCTTCCCAGTCCACACCTGGGAACACTGGTAGGCACTTGTGGCCAGGCAGGACCTCAAGGCCAAGCTGGCCTTCACCAGGGCCCTGCTGTGCTGCAGCTTCTCCAACTTCTCAGCCTGGCAACACTGCCTGGGGCTGCTGATGCCCACCAGGAACTATGGCAAGGGCACTGCCCCCTGGAAAGCTGAAGGAAGGAGAGGGATTCCCCAAAATCTCCCTCCAATTTTGCGAGATCCCCAAAATTTTCCAGCTCCTCCCTCACCTAAAGTGGGAGCTGGTGGGTTCTGTTGGTTTGAATGGGTAGACCTGGTGTTCCTAAATCCCCAATTGACTTTAATGGGTAGACCCGAACTCCTGTATACCTGGGTGCCCCCACTGAGATATTGGGATTTCCCCCACTGCCCCCTAGAGATTTTGGGGTGCCTCCTTTGCCCACACAGAGCTGGAGCTGCTGCAGAATACCATCTTCACCAACCCCATGCACCAAAGCACCTGGCTGTACCTGTGCTGCATCCTGTCCTGAGGTAACTCAGGGCTCCCTCCCACCCTTGAGGCCCTCACCTGGAGTTTGGGTACCCCCTGAATGTTGGGGTGCCCCCGACAGCCCCACAGCTGCCAAGGGTCATCTGTGTCCACATCGACTGGGAGGACAGTGGCCATCATCTTCTCCTGGCCTGTCAGGGTGAGTCATGGCACATGGGTGTCCCAAAAACAACCTGGATATCGCTGAAAATTTTCTGGATACAAATGGATACTGCCCAAAATCACCTGGATCCCCCCCAACAATCACCTGGGAACCCCTAAAAATCACCTGGGTACCCCTTGGACACCTGGATCACCAAAACCCCCTGGGGTCTCCCAAATCTCGTGTCTCAGACATCCTCATTGCTTTGACAGGGTAGACCTGGTGCCCCTAAACGTTATTGGCTTTAAAGGATAGACCTGCTGTCCTTAAATTCTCTTTGATTTCAATGACTTAACTCTGGAGTCCTGTTTGTCTCTATTTATCTCTACAAATCTCTCCCAGTGGTCCCACTTTTGTATCAGTGCTCCCAGTCGGCCCAGTGTACCCCTCAGCCTTTCCCAGTGCTCCCAGTTTGAACAGTAACTCTTCCCAATCAAGCCTTATCAATGGATGGACCTGGTGTCCCTAAATCCCTATTGACTTCACAGGGGTAGACCTGGTGTCCTTCAATCCCCTTTGACTTGAGTGGGTAGAACTGATGTCCCAACATTTTTCGTGCTAAAGATCCCAGTTTTGGGCTCAGAATTCCCAGATTTGAGACTGCAAATGGACAATTTTGAGCTTACCTGGAGGCCAGCTCCAGCATGGACCACAGGTGAGGGATCAGGGATTTGGGATTGGCCTCCAGGAATTCATCCAGGACATCCAGAGCATTGGCACTGCAATCCTGGAGTGGAAATTCCCAGAATTCAACCCAAGATTTCCCCCAAATTTTCCAAATTTTGCCCATTTTAGGACCAAACTTCACCAAAAGCCATTTACTTTAATGGATAAACCAGATGTCCCAAAATCCCTATTCACTTTAATGGGATAGACCTGGTGTCCATAAGTCATGTCATTAGTCATGTCTGATGTCAAAAAAATGTGCATTGGGAGACTGATATTACAAGAGATGAGGCAACTGAGAGATGTTGTAAAAGATGGTTTATGGCCTCATGGTGTCAGTCTCATAGAAGGGTGAGACATTAAAGGTGTTACATCCAACACCATAATATCAGAAGCTGCCTCATTCTTAGTTACAATGTCTTACGTTACTATTTTATCCAATCAAATACTTCTGTGAAGTTTGCCAGCATTCTTTTACACCAATCATTAATTGCTTTCCTTCTCAAGGCTTTACTGCAATGCATCATTTTTCAACCAATTTTATAACACTTCACCAACCTACATTGATAGATCTTAAACTTCTAACTAACTTTATAACAGGTTCTATTGCTAAGCTTTACAATCTTTTACTATCTTACTTAACATACTGCTTTGCTTACAGAATGCATATTTCTGTTTGCTTAAAACATATTTTTACCTAAACTAAAAACTTATATTCTTGTTTTATATTAATTTTCCTTTTAATGCTCTGATTCCCCAAGCCTTCTCCAAGGTCTTAGGTCAAACCTTGGATCCATCTCAATCTCTGAGCCTGTATGCCCAAGGCCCTGAGAGCTCTCTGTGCCTGCATTTCCCACACCACCTGTCATCTCTGCCTCCAATTTCCTGCTCACACTGGAACCTGGGGACACTTTCTCAGTCGTGTCCCTCAGTGAGACCCATGAACAGTATCAGACACTTTGGAGTTTGATTCTGTCCAAATTCTTCAGAGGTTTCCTAGCAAACAACAGTTCTGCCTTGATTTCCTTCTGGTCTGGTCCAGTTCATTTGGAAGTTTTTCAACTCCAGTTTGGGAGAAATATGTCAAAGAGCTTCTTAGAAATATCCATTCTACTTTTCAAGGCTCTATTTTATTACAGTTGTCTTTAGAGCAGAGGTGATTGCAGCATTCTGTGATTGATATTTGTGAGAAATGGATTTGTAAAGGATTCTCAAAGCCTGACTGAAAGCTCACACAGTCTTGTACATCTGGATGCAAACTCTGAGATAAGGTGTGCTGACTCAGAATGGCCCTGGAAGAGAGAAGACATTGCTGAGAGAGAGATTGAACTAGAAACAAGTTCCAAATGGTGGCCTTGCAAAAAGACCAGATATTTTGGAGAATTAGAATTGCGAAAGTTGCATTGTGGCAAGACCATGTGTTGTAAAATAATAGGATATTCTTGTTAGAATTATTAGCAACATTGTGTGGCAAAAGTTAATATGCTGAAAAATATTTCTAAGGTTTTATAATGAGGAAATAACTTGGCTTCTGGTAGAATGGCAGTGAGTTTTGCATCTCTGATGTTTCACCCTTCAAGCAGACTGATAATGGAAGAAAATAATGTAAAAGCCACTCAGTTGCCCTGTCTGTGTAGAGCTGGGATTTTCCAACAGTGCTGAGTCCCTGGACATCAGTCCCTGAGAGGGAGCTGAAGGACAACTTCTCAAGAATTCAGACGCAGATTCAAACTCCAACATTTATTGATGTTTTAATGGTGCCCACTGAGGGATAAGACTGACAAAGTGTCCCCAGGTTCCAGCAAAACGAAAACACCTGTGGCACTGAGGACAGGAAGGGACAAACAAGGGAAAGGTGTCTCTGATGCTGAGCACACCTGGATGTGTTTCAGGAATACAAAGGGCCAAGGGCTGAGCCCCAGGCCCTGGCAAGGCAGATCCTGTCCCTCCCTCATTGCTCAGGGCTCTTCCCGGGCCACTGGGCTCTGGGCATGTGCAATGCCAAGGGCAGCACCATGGGGCGGCCCCTGCCAGGCTGCTGAGCAGGGACAAGGAGGCAATGAGGCCCCAGCACAGCAAGGCTCACTTGTCCCCTGCTGGCCTCAGGCCCAGGGCCAGCCTGCATGGCCCAAGTGCTGCAGGAGTTGGCTCTGTCAGGGCCTTTCAGCTGCTGCCCATCCCTGTGGCCTCTGCAGCCCAGGCTGTCCTACGGTGTCCATGCCCTGCGCCTCTGTCCCTGCAGGCTGTCGTCATCCCCCGGCTGCCCCACCTCGCTGGCCCCTTCCTTTGCTGACAGCTCTGCCTCCTGCCTGCCTCTGCCTGCACACACAGAGCCTTGGGCTGCTCCAGACTCCTTCTGGGGGATGTGTTTCACCACAGCCCTGCCCTGGGAGAGAAATTCCTTTCTCCTTGTGTCCAGTCTGGGCTCTCCTCTGCTGTCCTCAGTCTCCACCGCACTCAGCACAGAGCTCCTTTATGTAGTGGTCATGTTCTTGCAGCCTTCAAACCCCACCTTGGGAGATATCTGGACCCTCTCCCAGGTGTGGGCAAATTAAAATATTCTTCTCATAATCGAAGAAAATCATCAGAGGACAAGGCAGCCAGACTTTTCTGTCCTGGATACTTTTGTCTGGGCGCAATTCTTGGATGGATGGAATTTTAGATGTAGAATCCCAGTTTTGGCCATTGACATTTAGGTGAGAAGGGCAGTTCTTTTCCATTGTAATGCAAGTACAGAGCCCCAGTGTTTGGTGGTAGATGAGAGACAGCCCTCAGGAGGCCAAGGCCAGCCAGTGCTGTCTGTCCTGGCAGTTTTTGTCTGGGAGGACCCTTGTATATGGGGAACTCTTTAGGGGGAGTACCAATTTCAGCCTTGGGCACCTGGTAAGAGGGATGTTTTTTTTCCATGGGAAGGAAAGCACAGAGCCCCAGTTCTCCAGGGGCTGATGAGCAGCAGCCCTCAACATGCCAGGAACAGCCAGACCTGAGAGGTGGCCCCCAGGAGGCCAAGCCAGCCAGATCTGTTCCATGTCCCCTTGGTTCCGTGGGACCTTGTAGTTTCACAATGTTCTCCTTGCTTCTGCAGTGTCACAATGTGGCCCTGCAGGGTCACAGTGGCCCTTTGGTTCCCCACAATGTCATAATGGTCTCCATGATTCCATGGGGCCTTGCACTGCCACAATGATCTCCATGGATCCACGGTGCCCTCCAGGGTCACAATGGCCCTTGGGCTGCACCAGGCCCCACAGTGTCACCATGGTCTCCATAGGAAGAAAACAACCAAGCCCCAGTGCTGCAGGGGCAGATGGGGCGCAGTCACCAGAGGCCAAGGACAGACAGACTTGATGGTGTTTGCAGATTTTTTGTGGGAGTAATCCCCAGATATACGGAATTTTAGAGGTGGAATACCAATATCAGAAATGGACATCTGGAGGAAAAGGACAGTTCTTTTGCAGGGAAGCACGGAATACCAGTGTTTCAGGGGCAGATGAAAGATGACCATCAGAGGCCAAGGCCAGGCAGACCTTTCTGTTCTGACAGTTTTTGTCTGAAAGCAATCCTTCGATATAGGGAATTTCAGAGATGGAATCCAAATTTTGGCCGTATCTGCACTGATAAAAGGGACATTTTTTTCCCTAGGAAGGAAAGCACAGAGCCCCAGTGATTCAAAGGGAGGTGAGAGGCAGCTCCCCAGAGCCAAGGGCATCCCAACCTGTCTGTCCTGGCACCTTTCACTTGGGACCAATCCCTGGATAGACGGATTTTCTGAGAGCATCAAGCCCAACCTGTGACCCAACACCACCTTGTCACCCAGGCCATGGCACTCAGTGCTACATCCAGTCTTTCCTGAGACACTTCCAGGGATGGTCACTCATCCACCTCCCTGGCCAGCCCATTCCAATGCTCAACCACCCTTTTTGTGAAGAATATTTCCTAATGTCCAGCCTAAACCTCCCTTGGCACTGCTTAAGGCTGTGTCCTCTTGTCCTTTCACTGTTTCCTTGGAGAAGAGCCCGATCCCCACCTTGCTGTGCCCTCCTGTCAGGGAGTTGCAGAGAGTGGTGAGGTCTCCCCTGAGCCTCCTCTTCTCCAGGATAAACATCCCCAGGTCCCTCAGCCACTCCTCACAGCACTTGTGTTCCAGACCCCTCACCAGCCTTCTTGCCCTTCTCTGGACACGCTCCAGCCCCTCCATGTCCTTCCTAAATTGGGGACCCAGAACTGGACACAGCACTCGAGGTGCTGCCAAACCAGTGCTGAGCACAGGGGAAGAATCACTGCCCTGCTCCTGCTGGCCACACAATTCCTGATCCAGGCCAGCTGCCATTGGCCTTCTTGGCCACCTGGGCACACTGCTGGCTCATGTCCAGCCTGCTGACCATCAGTGCCCCCAGGTCCCTTTCTGCCTGGCTGCTGTCCAGCCACTCTGTCCCCAGCCTGGAGCACTGCAGGGGTGGTTGTGGCCAAAGTGCAGGACCTGGCACTTGGTCTTGTTAAACCTCACCTTGTTGGATTTGGGCCCTGGATCCAGCCTGTCCAGGTCCCTCTGCAGAGCCCTCCTACCCTCCAGCACATCCACACTCACACCCAGCTTGGTGCCATCTGTACATTTGCTGATGCTGCACTCAATGCCCTCATCCAGATCATCAATGCAGATATTGAAATCCACGCTGGCTGGCTCTGATCCCTCAGCCATCCTGTAGGTGCCCTGTGATGGCACTCAAGGTGATCTGTTCCATCACCTCACCAGGCACCCAGGTCAGGCTGACAGGCCTGCAGTTCCCCACATCCTCCTTCCAGCCCTTCTTGGGGATGGGCTCACATTGGCACCTCCAGTCCTCTGGCACCTCCCTGCTGAGCCAGCACTGATGAGAAATGATGGAGAGCAGCTTGGGCAGCTCATCCAGCAGCTCCCTCATCCCCCTAGGATGGATCCCATCTGTTCCCAGAGACACCTGTGAGCATCTGAGTGGCTCAGCAGGTCCCCAGGTGCTTCCTCCTGGATTACAGGGATCTGTTCTGCTCCCTGTCCCCATCTGCCAGCTCAGGAGAACACTTGTCCTCAGGACATCCTGGCTTATTGTTCGAAATCGAGGCAATTAATGGGTTAAGTAGCTCAGTCTTTTTCTCATCTTCAGTTTCTCTATTCCCCACAGCATCCAATAAAGAGCTGAGATTCTCCTTGTCCGACGGTTTGCTAATAACATATTTATAATAATATTTTCTATTATTTTTCACAGAAGTGTCCAGGCTAAGTCCTAATTGAGTTTTCAATTCTCTCATTTTCTTTCTGCATGACCTAACAACATCCTGAAACACTTCCTGAGTTGCCTGCACCTCTGTCCAAAGGTGATGCACCCTCTTTTCTCCCTGAGTGCCTGGAAAAAGCTCCATACCCAGCTAGGAGAGTCATTTTCCTCACTAGCTCACTTCTGGCACACTGGGACAGGCTCCTCCTGCTCATTCATGATTTCTTTCTTGAAGTGTCTCCATCCTTCTTGGAATGCTTTGTTTTTAAGGACTGTTTCCTTTAAAAAATTCAGTTATCCCCAAATCCGTATCCTGAATAGGCTGAATTCTGCTCTCTGTAAGGGCAGTGTAGAAATTTTGTTGATGCCCCTCCTTCTTTCACAAAATATTTAAAAACTCAATAATTTCATGGTCACTGTACCCCAAACAGCCTCTGACCGTCACATCTCCCACCAGCCCTTCTCTGTTTGTGAACAGCAGGAGACAGAGCTTTCCTGGGCAGATGGAGTGTTACCAAAAATTCAGTAAAATAAAATACTCCTTTACACCAACATAGCACTAAAAAGCAGCATTCTTTATTTGGCTGGATACACAGGGGACAGCTCCTCCCAAAGCCAAGTACAGGAAAGTTTCTGTTTATATTCTGTACTTTGCAAACTTATTCATTGATTGTCCTGGACTAAACACACATACGATAATAATTTCCCCAAAATCATTAACATATTTCCCCTCCCTTTTACCCATGGGTTCTTCTGTCCTGGGGCCTCTCTGGTTGTCTCTGGTGGTCGTGGACCCCAATGTTCCAGTTGGCCTGGCTGAGCTGGCAGGACACTGAGGCTGGGGAACTTCCAGTCCTGCTTCTTACACAACGGGCATTGTGCAGGTTCCAGAGGCCAGTGGTTTTGGAGAACAGGAATTGTGTTAGCTCAGCTGGGGTAAGCAGTTTATCATCTGGTAACATGAGGTCACAGAGTGGGCTGTGACATCACAGAATGGGCTATGACATCACAGAGTGAGGTATGTCAGGTCATTGAGCATCACAGGCTGTCCCTGTGACATCACAGAGCTGACTGTGACATCACAGGACAGAGGTCTGACATCACAGAGCAGGCTGTGACATCACAGAAGGGGCTGTGTGACATCACAGGAGGGCTGTGTGAGGTCACTGCGTTGGTCACTCTGCCCCAGCCCCTCCTCACAGTTTCCCCAGACAAGTCCAATGCTGTTCATGCCCAGCAGGGTCCCCTGTCCCCCGGGATCCCCCTGGTCCACCTGGAGCCACAGCCTCCCCCAAGGATGTTCCACAAATCAACCCCAGAGCCTGACATGGGGACAAGGGGCCAGGGCTGTGTGACCAGGACATCAAGGACGTGGATTATCCAGGTCACTGGGGCCTGGTTTGGGTTGCCCAGGGCAGGAAAGATGTCTGGCAGCTGGAGCAGGGTGAGGGAAGGGCCTCCAAGGTGGGGCTGGAGCCCTTTGGCTGTGAGGAGAGGCTGAGGGAGCTGGGCTTGTCCAGCCCGGAGCAGGGAAGGCTGAGGGGCTCCTCATGCCAGCCTGGCAGTCCCAGCCAGGAGCTGATGGAGAACACAGAGCCAGGCTCTGCACTGGGGGGGCTGGAGGGGACAAAAGTCAATGGGTGGAAGGGGCAAGAAAGGAGATCAGCCAGGACAGGAGGAGTTAAAATGAGTCAGGTTGGTTTCAGCATTTCCTCAACATCAAAATTAGCCTGACTCCTCCATCTACCAGTGACAGCTTTGAAAACAGGGCATTGTTGGAGGTGTTTAACCCCCACTCCAAGCAGAGCATCCTGATACAACACTTGACCAGCGTTTATATCTGTCACAGAATCATCTTTGTCCAAAATTGATTTTGTACACAAACCCCTTGTGGGTGGTAGACTCATCAGACACTGCTGGGACATCGCACAGAGCTGAGGGAAGAGCTGTGATGGTTATTAAATTGTATCCTGTTCAACTTTTGTTTGTTGACAGAGAAGAGAAACCTTCCTGTGCCTCTGAGTCTCACCAGTTGCTGACCCCACAATGGACACAAACCTGATGAGTTGTGGTTCCCACTGCAGTGCTGGCACTTGCACCTCCCTCCATCCCCACAGCAGAGCTGCCTTGTCCCAGAAAGTCCCTGGCAATGCAGGGATGAAGGAAACAGGACAGGCTGTGGGGATCAGGGGCAGGACACAGGCAGGGATTTGGGGTGGTTGTGAGCCCAGGGCAGGAGCCAGCCCTTGGCCTTGGTGAACCTCATCCAATTGTCCTGGGCCCATGGCTCCAGCCTGTCCAGATCCCTCTGCAGAGCTTCCTGCCCTGCAGCACAGCCACACTCCCACCCAGCTTGGCCTCACCTGGACACTGACTGAGGCTGCCCTCCATGGCCTCGTCCAGATCAGCAAGAAAGAGATTTCACTGCCCTGGCCCCAGTCCTGAGCCCTGGGGACACCCCTGGATGTGGCTCCATTGCACAGAACACCTTGGGCTGGACTTGTGATTTTTATGGAGCTGTGCCTGCCTTTGGTTTTGTTTGCTGACAATAAATGAACATCCCTCTGTGTCTCAGGCAGCTCCTTCTCCAAGGAAAGCAGGTGGGAGTTGGTGTCAAGGAGCTGAAAGCTGCAGGCACAGCCTGGAGTGGAGGGAGCTCAGATTTGCACAAGACTGCTCTGAGTGCCAGGGTTGGATGGGGGAAATGGCGGGGTGGGGGTAGGGACAGAGTGTGATTGATTGTCAGCCATAAAGGGTCTTGATTTTCATCTCTATTCAGTCTGCATTAAGAGGTTCTCAGGATCACTATCAACTGGAGATTACTGATATTAATCTATAAAAAGGAAAACAAAACTAAATGGGACAGAAAAAGTCCCTGTATTAAAAACAACATGGTATATTCTGTTTGAATACATTTCTGAAATCTGTATTATTAACCACAGAAGAATTAAAGACTTAAAATGAAATTATTCCCAGGGGCTTGCTTTGTTAGGGTGTTTTGAAATATTAAGGAGCCTTTGTCACTGAATTCCTGAACTGAAGAGCTGAACAAGTCTCTGGAGAACTGAAAGTCATTAGAGAACCTCCAAGTTGCTGAGGATCCATCCTCAGCAGAGCAGGAATGAACAGATTCCAGGGGTTTCCAGGCTGCTCAAGAGCTGTGAGCTCATGTGCAGGCACAGGGGCTCCATGGGGACATCTGAGGGGTCTCTGGGCTCCTGAAGATCTGTTTGGTCACACTCAGTCACAGGGGCTCCATGGGGACATCCCAGGGCTCCTTAATCTTCCTAAGGCTCATGAGGTGACAGTCACAGGGCTCCACAGTAACAACAGAGGTGTCTCTGCCCTGCTAAGGAGCCAATTTGTCACAGGCAGTGGCAGGAGTGCAGTGGGGACATCCCTGTGCTCCTAAAGAACAGTGAGGGCACAGACACTCACAGGGGTTCCAGGGTGACACCCCAGGAGTGCCCAGGCTGCCAAAGAGCCGGGATGTGACAGACACTCACAGGGGTTCCTGTCATGTGCACAGTGGGATTCACACAAAGTTCATTAGAGAAGCTCCTGCTGGGTCACGAGTTGCAGAAAGGACCCCCAACACCCCAATTACACCCCCAAGCTCCCCCAAACCAGGACCCCCAGGCTTCCTAAACTCCTTCTGTGAGAGGAGCCTGGGAGTGCCTGGATCCAATCCCAGCCCCAGACTTTGTCAAGGATTTATGTGTAAAGGATTATACAGGTGGAATTGAATCTTTGTACAACTTTGTCCCTCAACATTAAGAATGGCAAACCAGAAGTATTTATATACACAGAGATATGAGTGATTATGATCATGATTAGACATAAAGATCTTTATCAGAATTATTTACTACAAAGTACAGGAGCTGTAACATCTATTTTAATGACCTCTAGGAATTGTAGCACTTGTAGCAATTGTATCAAAGCAGAACTAAGTAGAGATGGGTGTCACTCCCGCAGACCAACGACCCTGGGCTCAGGGTCCTTTAGCTCAGCCTCAAGCTGTGACCCTGAGGGGTGTCTCCACTGCAGGGAGGAATCTGCGCACCCACCCAAGAAGGGGAATGTCAGGAGATGCTGCCACTAAAATTTGGGATGGGGCTTTTCTAGTCTGAAGTGCTGCCCTGTCAGTCAGATGTGCCCAGGCTGTGCCAGCTCAGCAGCTCTGCACAAGTTCTCAGTGGTGTCACTTGGCTGTTCCTTTCTCTGGGGATTTTACCAGCTCTGCCACAGCTCCAGCTCCCTCTCAGGATGTTGAACTTCGGGATGGAGGAGTCAGGCTGGTTTCAGCATTATTCACCCCAAAAGCAGTGTGATTCTCCCTCTTCATTGCTCCCTGGAGCTTTGCAAACAGGGCCTTGCTGGAGTTGTTTGAGCCCATTCCAGGCACAGCCTCCTGCTCCAGCAAAAATTGCCTTTCCTGTGCCATGGCCAGCCCAGGTCCCGCTGCAGGAAAAGCCCCAGACCAGCCCCAGCACAGGGAAGGGCTCGGGCACAACAGCAGAGAGTCGTGGTGGGAGCTGTGCCAGGCAGAGCCTGAGGTACCAAAGGCACCTTGGCAGCAGCAGCTCCCTGCAGGCCATGGCCAGAAGCCTCCTGGGCAAGCCAGCCTGGTGGCCACCACTGCAGAGCTGCTGGCTCAGGGGGGATTTCTGGATGGGCTCTGCCCCAGCCCACAGAGTGTGACCTCATCCCTGGCTCTGGCACAGCCCTTGGGCCTGGGCCCTGCAAAGCCCAAAGGTCACCTGTGCCACCCTGGTGCCCATCCCTGCCTCTGGCACTGTCAGTTCTGTACTCGGTGCTGCCTCCAGCCCTGCACCCCTCATCTACAGCCTGAGAGACCAGGAGCTTGAGGATGCCCTGAGGAATATGACCACTCTGTGCTTTTCAGAAACAATAAAGTGCCTGTTTGTTCTGCATAGCATTCAGAATGGAACTCATTACAGACTGCCCAGAGTGCTTTGGGCCATGTGTCTTTTTTGTTATTCTATTTGGTGTATTCTATTTTTCCATTTGTTTTTCTTTTTTTCTTTTAACTTCAGATTTTATTTTCCACCAAGGGATGCCATTAGTCACAGTATTACTCCATCAGTATCCACCGTGCTTGTGTTCAGCAGAGACAGTGAGGAGCCTGGGGCAGAGGGGCAGTGTGCAGGAGGCACACAGCAGTGTCCTGGCACAGCCAGAGCTCCTGGGATGGACCTGAGGAGCAGCAGGGCAGGGCCTGGGCTGTGTCTTTGTTCTGAGCACAGTCTGGGAAGGTGCCCCAGGGCAATTGTCCCACACCAGCCCCTGCAAACACCACACCCAGCACTGGTCTCTCCCCCAGCTGCAGGAGGTTGTTTGACCCTGAATGGAGGGACACCAAGTGACCAGGCCAGCAGGCCATGTTTGGTGTGTACTGAGGAGATTTCAGCAGAACATCATGTGTGTGTGGGGAGATGAACCCGAGTGAGCACAAACACCATCACCAGCACTGGCAGGTGGCACAGTTCTGGTGGCACAAACAGTGCCTTGAGGCCACTACATTCTGGGAAAACACCTGAATTCATTACTGGGCTGTGGTTAGAAATGCATAGAGAGAAACATTGTGGCAGGGAGGTTCCCGGAAAAAATGCTCAGGACAGCCATGGACTGCACAGAGAGACCATTGGAGTTCCCTGGTCTGTGGGGAGAAATCAGAACTGTCTCCCTTCTGAACCATCCCAAGGACCTGGACAGGGCTGTGATATGTTCTGGGCACTGACCTGGAAATGAGGGATGTAGAAAAGGCCTTTGGAGTCAGGGATGTTGACAAGGCTGAGCAGTGTCATTGTGGGACCTCTCTCAAACCCCTTGGAAAGGGCGGAGCCATCCCAGAGGGTCCTGGGCACTTGGGAAGGGCAGACATGGAACCAGTCTGCAAACAGGGCAGGGAGGGGCACTGGGACAGTCACAGACTGGTCAGGCTCAGCAGGGAAGGGCAGGTGGCAAATCCTCCTGCAGCCATTCCAGGCACTGGTGGCACGAGGCATGGATTGCAGAACCCCCGTGGGAAGGAAAAGAAGGGGATGTTGTGCGCCCAGACTTTAGCCAGGCCTGGGACATGGTCTGCTGTGCTCCCCTCAGAGCCAGATTGGAGAGAGCTGGGCTGCAGGAGAGGAACATGGGGTGGGTGAGGATTTGGCTGAACAATCAGGGTCAAATGTCATCCATGGCACAGAGTCCTCTTGGCAGCCACTCCCTGGTGACAACCCTGAGTGACCAGTCCTTGACCACCAGTGTGGAACATTTCTATTATCTCTACAATGGCATGAAATGCACTTTCAATTCCTTTGTGGATGCTGCCAAATTGCAGGGAGTCTGTGACCAAACTCATCTAGTTAATGGTGACTGCAAAATGTAATTGGGCAAAATGACTGAGTTGGGTAAATTTCTCTTGCCATCAGGGACCAATCAAGGAACAAGAAAAGGTAAAACTTATGTCTCAGTTAAAAGGTAGTTCCATATTGAGAAATCAAACCCAACCAAAAAAAAGAAACAAAGCAAGACCAAGCCACAACAACAAAAAATCCCATGAACCAAGCAACCAGAAAAAGCAAAGGCCATACACAGAAGCAAAGCACATCCACAGGAAATCTCCTAGCAGCAGAAAATATTTAACCATGCTGTGGCAGGAGTGGATTCTGTATGTGTAGCTGCTCCTTTGAATAAAAGTCTTAAAAACTGCATCACTTCCCTACGCCCCTTGCCCCCCACTACTCTCAGTTTATTGCTGATCATGGTGTGACTTGGAATGAAACATCCCTTGGGTCAGTCCAGCCCAGCTGTCCCATCCCTGTTCCCTCAGGAACACTTGACCTCCCCAAGCCCATGGGTTGGAGGGGCTTGCAGACTCGCCTCATGTGGGGCGAGCACTGTGACAAGGACAGGAGAACAGAACAACATTTACTCTTGTCAAGGACAGTAGAACAGAACAGAACAGCCTTGGAGAAATGGATAAAGGATATAGCTGAGGCAAACAGAAGTCACACAAAATGCAAGGAGGACGCCAGCTCAGCTCTGCAAGGCTGACAAAACAGAAGTTCTACAAAACAACAATATTGCCCTTACTCAAAAGCGGGGATAGAGGAACAGCCACCTAAAAAGGACACTGAAGGATATTGAAGAGAGACCCCAAAGAACCATATAAAGACTTTCAATAAGGGGTGGAACTATGTCAAATAAAGTCCAAGGAAGTGGGATAGCTAATAAATCACATAATCAATGTGTCTGATAAAAACTCTGTTCATTCAATGTTCATTCGATGCTCTGGGCACTAAGATGGAGCAAGGATTGCCCAAGTGACCACTATGCTGTAATAAAGAATACCTGTTTTCAAATACTCAAAATTGTGTTCAAAAGTTTCTATCCTGTGGATTTCAACATCAGTGCTGTCCTTGACTCCATTATGGCTCTTGCACAGTTTCACAATGGCCCCTTGGTTCCATGAGGCCCTGCTATATAACAGTGGACCCTTGGTTCCATTAGGGTCTATGCTGTCAAAATGGCCTCCTTGGTTCTGCGCTGCCACAATGCTCTCCGTGGTTCCACAAGGCCTTGGTGTGTCACAACAGCCCCTTGGTTCCATGAACTGCCATAGTGTCACCCCGGTCTCTTGGATCTGCAGTATCACAATGGACAATTGGTTAAAGCAGCCCTGCAGTGTCACAATGAATATTTGGTTCCATGAGGCCCCACAGTGTCACCATGGCCCCTTGGTTCCACGAGGCCTCGCTTTATACCAATGGCCCCTCAATTCCATGAGGTTTTGTTCTGTCAAAAATGGCCTCCTTGGTTCTGTCATGTGAAAATGGCTGCTTGGTTCCATGAGGTTCCTCAGTGTCACAGTGGTCTCCTTGGTTCCATGAGGCTCTGCAGTGTCACAATGTCCCATAGTTTCCATGAGCTTCTGTCCCATCAACCATGTCCTTTGCTCCAGTGAGGCCCTGCAATGTCACACTGGTCCCTTGGTTCCATGAGGTTCTGTGGTACCACCATGGTCTCCCTTGACCCACAGTATCACCATGGACCATTGGTCCCATGGGGCCCTGCTGTGTCACAGTGGCTCCTTGGTTCCATGAAGTGTCACTGCATAACAATGGAATCTTGGTCCCATGAGGTTCTGTACTGTCACAATGGTCTCCTTGGTTCTAGACTGTAACAATGGACCCTTGGTTCCACGAGGTTCTGTACTGTCACAATGGTCTCTATGATACCACAAGGCCTTGCTGCGTCACACTGGATCCTTGGTTCCATGAGCTTCCATGGTGTCACCATGGTCTCCTGGCATCTGCATTGTCACAATGGACAATTGATTCCATGGGACCCTGCTGTGTCACAATAAACCCTCAGTGCCATGAGGTTCTGGAGTGTCACAATGGTCTCCCTGCTTCAACGAGGTCCTGGAGTGTCACAATGGCTGCTTGATTCCATGAGCTTCCATAGTGTCACAATGATCTCCTTGTTTCTGCAGTGTCATAGTGGACCCTTGGTTCCAGAAGCTTCCTAAATGTCACTGGTCTCTAATGCTGGCCAGGGGTTTTACACATAGAAGCACAAATGCGATGGGACTGCTGTGGAATGTGTCTCGAGCTGCATTATTATTATTTTTTCCTCCCAAGCATCAGTCTCATTAAAAGGTAGGGACAGCAGGAAGATGCCAACAGCTCACATCCTCAGCAACAGCCAGAGAATGTGATGTTACAACGCAGTTTGAAAGGTTTTTGACCAATCACAAAAGCAAAAACATATTGACAATAGTTCTATCTAACCACTATAAGTACACGTAGCTTTGGTTAAAACAATGCTTGTTTATTTCAAATACAATACCTACTTGTAAGCCTTAAAATACAATGCACAGAGCTCCATTATTAAACTTAGACCTTCCTAATATCTTGCAAGATATACTTTTCTGCAGCTTAGGGAGTTATTCTCGCCACGTGTTAATGCACAAACCATTGTTCTATTTGTCCTTGCTTTCTATATTTTATATAATTTTTGTGCTGATATGCCTTATGCTTTCCACTTAGCTCTAATTGCAGTTGGCTGTCTCTGAGGCCTGCTTTTTTTCAGCTTTCCCAAAACCCTCTGATTTTAAGGATTCCCACAGTCTCCTTGATTCCATGTGGCCCTGCTGTGTCACCAGGGCCCCTTGATTCCATGAGTTCCTGTGCTGTCAACAATGGTTCCTTTGTTCCAATGAGGGGCTGCAATGTCACATTGGACCATGGGTTCCATGGAGCTCTTCAGTGCCACAATGTCCCTTTGGATCCATGAGGTCCCACAGTGTCACCATTGTCTCCTTGGGTCTGCATTGTCACAATGGACCATCGGTTCCATGTGATATTGATTTGTCATCATGGTCTGCTGGGTTCCATGATTCCCCTCAGTGTCACAATGGAGCCTTGTTTCTGTGAGGCTCTGAACTGTCACAATTGTCTCCTTGGTTCCATGAACTCCTGCTGTGTCACAAGGGTCTCCTTGGTTCCATGAGGATACAAAAGCTTTGCATAAACATTGAGCAACATCTGCTTAACACACCTGGGAACATCTGTCTGCATTCAAAAGAGGGGTTAAAGGTGAGAATGGCACCAGCAGCTTCCATCTGAGACAGAGATCCAGGGAAAGGACAGGGACAGAGAATTCAGCTGAAGGCCCAGATAATTCTGCTTATAGAGATCATTGCTGGTCACACTGGCCCTTGCAGAAAGGTGACATCATTCCAGGCAGCCTGGACTGAGCATGTGGTTCCTCAGTGGGGTTTGTTGTTCAGGAAACCTGCTCAGGCTTTTCCATTCTTTCCTCACAAACAGGAAAATTTCTCCTGGGCCTGTGTGCAGGCAGAGCCCTGAGGAGAGCAGGTGGGACATGGTGCAATGGGCTGGGACAGCCAGCTGCAGAGCTCAGGGGACAAGGTTCTGCTGCAGGGCACAGGGATGTCAGTCCCAGGTGGGCGATGTCAGACATGGTGAGGCTGGGGGTGAGGAGCAGGTTGTCCAAACAGGGTCAGCCTGCAAGGGGCTCATTCTTCTGTGTGCCCAGACCTCCTAAGGAGACATTCAGCATCAACATCACCTGGGGAATGCTTCTATCCTCTCTTTTCTGAAATTAAAAATTAAAAAATACTCACTTTATTAAAGAAAAAAAAGTTATAAGGTGCACTTTGAAATCCTTCCTCCTTAACAAAACTCCAAACGGACTCCAAGCAGCTGCACAACCCCTGATAACTTGAAGACAACTGGAAGAAGACAAGGTGCTCCTGAGGACTTTGTGTATTTTTATGATGCCCACAGTGGATTTGGGGCTGAGTCCAGGACCCTCAGGCACTGAGAGAAGGTTGAAGAAGGCGCTCAAGGAGTCAGAAATAAAACTCCAAGTCCCTTGGAGCATCAGTGGCCCCACTGAGGGCAGGGAGCTCCCCAGGCTCTGGGGAGCAAAGGCTCTGGGGAGCAAAGGGACTGGTGAGAGCAGATCCTTGAGGGCAGGATTGCAGGAGCCCGAGGCTGTGAGCAGGGAACTGCAATGCTGAGCAAGGCCTGGGCTGGGTGGAGGAAGCAGAAAGGCCAAGGCCTGAGCCCAGGCCTGGCCCAGCAGGGCCTGTCCCTCATGGGGGGCTCGGGGCTGTTGCTGGGGCAGTGGGATGGCAGGGGCAGCAAGGACAAATGTCATCAAGCTGCAAGCCCTGCCAGCCTCCTGAGGGAGGGCCGAGGCAGAAGCAAAGTGCAGCCCCTGCCAGGAAAGTTCCTTCTGTGGGGCTGCAGAGGCCCTGCCCGAGCCCAGGGCACAAAGGCCTGGGTGCCTCTGGCCCTGCCAGCCCTGCCCAGCCCTTGGCCATCTCTCCTGCAGGCTGTGCCCCCTGTGCGTGCTGCTCCTGTGCCCTGGCCAGCTGCACACGCCCATCTCGCTGTCCCCCCCAGCATTTCTCAGCCCAGCATTGCTGTGCCCTCCCTGGGCTCCCTGCACCCAGCGCTGCCGGCTCCTGGCACACAGAGCCATGGCCTGGCCCAGCCTCACGCTGGGACACCTCGGGCACCAACATTCTGCCCTGGGAGGGACTTGTCTGTTTCCTCACCTCCAGGCTGAACCTTCCAGGCTGCACTTTGGGGAGGTTTCCTTCTCTTCCCACTCCACAGGAAAGCTCTGTCTCCTGCTGCTCACAAAGAGAGAAGGGCTGGTGGGATATGTGGTGGTCAGAGGCTGTTTGGCCAACAATGACTATGAAATAATACAGCTTTTAAATTTTGTGTGAAAGAGGATGGGACATCAACAAAAACTCTACACTGGACGTAGAGGGAGCAGACTTTGGCCTATTCAAATTCAGATTTGGGGATAACAGAATCAGGTGCTGATTTCTTTAAGGGAAATAGCCTTTTAAAACAAAGAGATCCAGGCAAGATGGAAACATTTCAACAAAGAAATGTTGAAGGACCAAGAGCAGCCTGTCCCTATGCCCCAAAAAGTGACCTAGCAAGGAAAAAGACTGGCCTAGCTAGGCTTCCATGTAGTCAGGGAAAAAAGAAGGCACATCAACTTTGGAGAGAGAGGAAGACAACTCAGGAAGTGTTTAAGGATGTTGTTCAGTCATGCAGAAAGAAAAGGAGAGAGCTGAACGCTTAATTATAATTTAACCTGGCAACATCTGTGAAAAAATAATGAAAAATATTTTTATAAATATATTAATTACCAAAGCAGGGACAAGGAGAACCTCATCTTTTATTGGATATGGGGGTGAATGTAGTAACTAAAGATGAGAAAAGGTTTGAGGTACATCAGGACTTTGTCTGAGTTTTCAACACTAAGACAGGTTGACCTCAGGACAAGTGTTCTCCTGAGCTGGCAGATGGGGACAGGGAGCAGAACAGACCCCTGTAATCCAGGAGGAAGCAGCTGGGGATCTGCTGAGCCACTCAGATGCTCACAGGTGTCTCTGGCACCAGATGGGATCCATCCTAGGGGGATGAGGGAGCTGCTGGATGAGCTGCCCAAGCTGCTCTCCATCATTTCTCATCAGTGCTGGCTCAGCAGGGAGGTGCCAGAGGACTGGAGGTGCCAATGTGAGCCCATCGCCAAGAAGGGCTGGAAGGAGGATGTGGGGAAGTGCAGGCCTGTCAGCCTGACCTGGGTGCCTGGTGAGGTGATGGAACAGATCACCTTGAGTGCCATCACAGGGCACCTACAGGATGGCTGAGGGATCAGAGCCAGCCAGCGTGGATTTCAATATCTGCATTGATGATCTGGATGAGGGCATTGAGTGCAGCATCAGCAAATGTTCAGATGTCACCAAGCTGGGTGTGAGTGTAGATATGCTGGAGGGTAGGAGGGTTCTGCAGAGGGAACTGGACAGGCTGAAAAATCATCAGAGGACAAGGCAGCCAGACTTTTCTGTCCTGGATACTTTTGTGTGGACGCAATTCTTGGATGGATGGATGGATGGAATTTTAGATGTAGAATCCCAGTTTTGGCCATTGACATTTAGGTGAGAAGGGCAGTTCTTTTCCACTGTAATGCAAGTAGAGAGCCCCAGTGTTTGGTGGTAGATGAGAGACAGCCCTCAGGAGGCCAAGGCCAGCCAGCGCTGTCTGTCCTGGCAGTTTTTGTCTGGGAGGACCCTTGTATATGGGGAACTCTTTAGGGGGAGTACCAATTTCAGCCTTGGGCACCTGGTAAGAGGGATGTTTTTTTTCCATGGGAAGGAAAGCACAGAGCCCCAGTTCTCCAGGGGCTGATGAGCAGCAGCCCTCAACATGCCAGGAACAGCCAGACCTGAGAGGTGGCCCCCAGGAGGCCAAGCCAGCCAGATCTGTTCCATGTCCCCTTGGTTCCGTGGGACCTTGTAGTTTCACAATGTTCTCCTTGCTTCTGCAGTGTCACAATGTGGCCCTGCAGGGTCACAGTGGCCCTTTGGTTCCCCACAATGTCATAATGGTCTCCATGATTCCATGGGGCCTTGCACTGCCACAATGATCTCCATGGATCCACGGTGCCCTCCAGGGTCACAATGGCCCTTGGGCTGCACCAGGCCCCACAGTGTCACCATGGTCTCCATAGGAAGAAAACAACCAAGCCCCAGTGCTGCAGGGGCAGATGGGGCGCAGTCACCAGAGGCCAAGGACAGACAGACTTGATGGTGTTTGCAGATTTTTTGTGGGAGTAATCCCCAGATAGACGGAATTTTAGAGGTGGAATACCAATATCAGAAATGGACATCTGGAGGAAAAGGACAGTTCTTTTGCAGGGAAGCACGGAATACCAGTGTTTCAGGGGCAGATGAAAGATGACCATCAGAGGCCAAGGCCAGGCAGACCTTTCTGTTCTGACAGTTTTTGTCTGAAAGCAATCCTTCGATATAGGGAATTTCAGAGATAGAATCCAAATTTCGGCCATATCTGCACTGATAAAAGGGACACTTTTTTCCCCTAGGAAGGAAAGCACAGAGCCCCAGTGATTCAAAGGCAGGTGAGAGGCAGCCCCCCAGAGGCCAAGGGCATCCCAACCTGTCTGTCCTGGCACCTTTCACTTGGGAGCAATCCTTGGATGTACGGAGTTTTTGAGGCAGGATCCCACTTTCAGCCATGGACGCCTGGTCAAGAAGGATGGTTTTTCCTATAGGAAATAAAAATGTGAAGTCCAAATGTTCTGGAAGAAGATGAAAGGTGGCCACCCTTAGGCCAAGCCAGCCTGACCTGTCTCTCCTGAAACCTTTCTTCTGGTGTCCATCTTCAGACATAGGGATTTTTGAAGGTGCAATCTCAATTTTGGTTGGAGGTGCTTGGAATGGAAGAAGAGTTATTTTCTTTAGGAAATCACAGAGCCCCAGTGTTTCAAAGGCAGATGAGAGCCAGCCCTCAGGAAACTTGTCAGTCATGGCAGCTTTTGCCTGGGAGCTCTCCTTGGATATAGGGAATTCTGGAGGCAGATTCCCAATTTTGGCCACAGGCACCTGGAGAAGGACGGTTCTTTTCCACAGGAAGGAAAGCACAGAGCCCCAGTGTTTCAAGGGCAGATGAGCAGTGGTCCTCGACATGCCAAGGTCAGCCAGACCTGTCAGGTGGCCCCCGAGAGGCCCAGCCAGCCAGACCTGTTCCATGCTCCCTTGGTTCCATGGGGCCTCACAGTGTCACAATATTCTCCTTGTCACAATATTCTCCTTGCTTCTGTAGTGTCACAATCGCCCCTTGCTTCCATAAGTTCTTGCAGTGTCACCATGGCCCCTGGGCTCCATGCAGCCCCACTGTGTCACAATGGCTCCTTGGTTCTCTGGGCCCCACAGCTTCATCACTGACCCTTGGTTCCATTTGGGTCCTGAGTTTCACAAGGGATTTCACCCCCTGATTCCATGAGGCACCAGAATGTCACAATGGTCTCTTTGTTTCCATGAGGTTCCATGGTGTCACCATGGTGTCCTTGGACCTGTATTGTCACAACAGCCCCTTGGTTCTGTACTGTCAGCAATGGTTCCTTTGTTCCACTGAGGCCTTGATGTGTCACAATGGCTCCTTGGTTCCATCACATTCCATAGTGTCACACACAGAAAATCACACTATGAAAAGCCAGTGTCCATTAAGGAGACAGGGGATTCTGCAACTTTATTTCAGTAAAGGGAAAGAGGCCACCAGTACACACGCTCATGCAGTTTTCTCTCCTGAGGTTCTGGACGCAGCAGCCTCCTTTATCCTAAACTCCCAGGTGCACATTGCCCTCTTCCTTTCCCCATTGGCTGAGGTACTAGGAAGGTACAGCCTTCCCAAATTGCCTACCCCATATCCCCTCTTGAACCTGTCATTTTACCCCAAAATTCATAAACTCAAGCTCATGCAGACCCTTGTCTGTTTCAGGAGCCAAGCTGGCTGGGCTCTGTAATAAACCCGTTGCTTGTAGTTAGTAGAGAAATTAAGACCCATTTCAAAGATATTAACACCCATACTTTCAGTCATTGAAAGATCTTTAAAGACAACTTACTCGTCAGTCACAATGGACTCCTCAGTTCCATGAGGCCCCACAGTGTCACAACTGGCCCTTGGCTCCATGAGTCACCACAGTCACTATCGGAGGCTGGATGAGATCGATGTCCCAGGCACCTTGGGATGCTTGGAATGCCCGTGTGGGGCCAGGGCCGGGTCAGGCCTTGGTTTGTGGTGGGACAGAGCCTCGCCCCCAGCCATGGCCTGGCACAGCTGCCAATCACACAGCAGGGGCAATGCTAACCCAGCTCTGATTGGCCGAGCTGTCAATCAATCACACAATAGCAGCTGGTGCCTGCCCTGACTCTGATTGGGTAAACAACTGGAAGTCCCTCCCAAGGGGCGGGGCCCATGAAGGCCCAGGGGGTTAAAAGCCGGAGCACGAGGTCAGCCCATGGTGTGGATCCTGCCTTCTGCTGGGGCTCTCCTGTGAGCCCTGCTGGGACCTGAGCTGTTGGTAGCTATATGTGTATCTCTCCATACATCCTCTGTTGTTCTCTATTTCTTCTTCTCATAATCCCACTTAACTGAAATACTTTTGGGTAACTTAGTATCTTCAGTGGTCAAGGTTTTTAAGTTAAATGGTCTAAGTTGAGGCAGTTAATGCTATGATATTAGTTTTATGTTGAATTGGATGTTGTATGAAATATTTTGTCCATGTTCCTTGATTGTCTATATTTTGCCAGCAAAATTTTGTGTCATTTTGACGTCTTAATTCAATTGGTTAGAGCTGGTATCACTGAGGTTGTGGGTTCAATCCCTGTGTGGGCCATTCACTTAGGAGTTGGACTGGATGATCCTTGTGGGTCCCTTCCTATCAAGAATCTTCTTTGCACCTGGCCATGTTGAGAATATCTGACTGGAGTTTCGCCTGTGCATGAAACTCAAGTGAAGGGACCTTTGGTCACCCCCAGCATTTCAGTGTTCTGGGGTGTTCCAGCCCTGCAGGCTCACCATGGCATCTTGTTTCCATCAGGCCCTGCTGTGTCACACTGGCCCTTGGTTCCATGAGCATCTGGAGTGTCACACAGCTTGATGACATTTGTCCTTGCTGCCCCTGCCATCCCACTGCCCCAGCAACAGCCCTGAGCCACCCGTGAGGGACAGGCCCTGCTGGGCCAGGCCTGGGCTCAGGCCTTGGCCTTTCTGCTTCCTCCACCCAGCCCAGGCCTTGCTCAGCATTGCAGTTCCCTGCTCACAGCCTCGGGCTCCTGCAATCCTGCCCTCAAGGATCTCCTCTCACCAGTCCCTGGGGAGCCTTTGGCACTCCCTGCCCTCAGTGGGGCCAGTGATGCTCCCAGGGACTTGGAGTTTTGCTTCTGACTCCTTGAGCAGCTTCTTCAACCTTCTCTCAGTGCCTGAGGCTCCTAGACTCAGCCCCAAATCCACTGTGAGGCTGATTAAAATAGAGGAAGCCTTCAGGAGCTCTTTGTCTTCTTTCAATTGCCTTCAAGTCTTCGGGGCAGTGCAGCTGTGTGACATTGACTGGCACTGTGCCTGAGACAGAGACACAGCACTCTATGATCCATGTGACAAAAAGCTCATTATTGTTCTGACTTCACCTTAAATACCTTTCTTCATGTTCCTGGGCAAGCCCTTGTGATTGCTTGAAAGTTCAGGCTGCTCAGCTCTCTGACCAATAGCTCCTGCAGCTTAGCTGGGACTCATTGGATCAAAGCCTTGTCTGTCTCCAGTTCTGTCCTATCTCTGTTCCCTGGAGCCCTGTCTATCAGGTCAGGCTGTTTCTCCCATATGTGGCCAAATTAACTGCCCCGTGCAAGCCAGCTTGCACTGTGACAATTCCCTGTTTCTTTTTTATTAATTTGAAGAAAAATTTGAAGACATAAACATGCAGCTTGTTCTCTGTTATCTTACCTGCAAGGGCCCTTTGGCATGCAAGATGACATTGACAGCAGAAATTTAATTTGGATGGGGTTTTTACCTAGCTTAATAAATTTGTCTTTCTTAGGTGGTGATGAGCTCCACGTACCAAAAGCTGCAATGCTCATGTTCAGGAGCGGTTGGGTGAATTTAGTACCTTCTGGTTTCACATATAACCATTTAACTGCTTAAAATAGATATTGTGGAACAGCAGACTGAGAGCCTGGAGCTGCTCACTAATGCTCTGCACATCCTTCTGGCTGAGTCCTGCAGCCTCTTTGGAGTCATGACTAGCATTTCCAGCTGTAGACAAGGAGCAGCAGCTCTGTCGTGGGGCAATAGCATATATACCAACAGCCAGCTGGCCTCACTTCTGCCAGTCCATTTTTGCCTTCTTGATGTCGTTTCTGAGGAAGTCCATTGGAGCAGTTTGGCTGCCAGTGGAGATTGATGCAGTACAAGAGCAACACGTTGTGTTCTGAAAGAGGGATGCATGTGCACAGGAGATCCAAGCAGCTATGGCTGGTTTCACAATCAGGGCCAAGAAGGACTTGGTCTCTGCTCAAGAGTGTAGATGTAGCAGGACTTTGTTGGCCTTGAATTGCAGAGGAAAGCCTGCTGCAGTACCAGGACTCAGGCACCTCTCTTCAGCTCCTGAAAGCAGAGCACTTCCACGTGGGTTTGGAGTTGGTGCAGCAGATCAAGGAGCCTCTCTTGGCAATTCTCTGGCACTCCACACAGGTGAAGGCCACGTGGCTGCTCGTTGCTTGTCTTGCTCTGGTCTGATTTGATTGTGGGCAAACTAAAGGACTTGATCAGCTGGGGGGATAGAGTCAGGATAGTGTGTGTGCAGGGGAGGGGTTTGCACCCCAAATTACATCTTGTTTCTCTGTCTCTTTTGGCTGCTCTTTCCTGCTTACAGGATTTCCATGTTGGGCTCCAGACTTGAGGAGATGCTGTTCAGAGAAAGTTGAAACTCCCAAATGTGCCTGCTTCAGCCCTTGCATGTACAGGGTGAGTTTTCTTAGTGGGGTAACAGGGCAAGGTGAGTGAGTGCAGACAAAAAGCAGATGAGCAGAGTTTTCTCCTGTGCTCACTGACATACAAAAGACTGAATGACAGACACTGATTATTTGCATCCTGTTTTGTGGCTTGAGGTAGCAATTGAAGTGACATAGTGGTGTAGGGAAAGCAGCAAAACCTCTGCTTGTCTGCAGCTCTGATCCAGAAAGCTCCAACACTGGCAGACTCAGTTATGGAAGTTGCTCTCCCTGGACTCTCTTGAGTTTCTTTGGATGGAGATGCTGAGACCATGACAGTGGGGTGTTGTGGGGCTGGGTGGTGGCTGGTGCTCACAGCAGAGGCTCTGCTCTTGTGCTCTCCTTCTCAACAGGCAAAACCTTAACATCCTGTGTGACTGCCCCAACACAGATGAAGGTGGCAAGGAGGCTGAAGATGAGGAGTGTGATCCACAGTGGCAGGAAGACGATGATGATGACCTTGATGAAGACAACTTTATGATTGATAATGATTCAGATTGTGATTCTTACTTTAATGATAATGACAGCTATCGTAGCTACCACTGGACGTGTTCTGTCACCCAGCCTGCCACCTTGGACCTCTGCCTCTACTTTGTCTCACCCAGTTTGTGTTCATGTTTTTCCTCGAAGGCAGGGAGGAGCTCTCAGATGGAACAAAACATTTCCTCTGAGAGGTTTCTTGCTCAGTGACTCTTGGATATGCAGGAACATGCTCTGGGCAGCTGGTCTGTGTTACTGTGGCCACCTCTCTCAGAAAGGCATCTCCTTGCCTTTTTCCCTCGTTCTCCAGTTCTGCCTGTAGGTATTTGAGTTAGAAAGTCACAGCCCACCTGCACAGTGAGGACCACTTGCCACCTGTTCAAGGGCTGCTCCCTGTACTTGGTGTGCCCTCCCCAAGGGATGGGCACAGGGGAGGGTGGCATGTGTCCCAGCACAGCCCTGTCTAGCAATGACCAGTGTCTAGAAATGCTGTAAGAAGATGCATTTACACTCAAGTTCAAGCCTCCCAGCTGGAGCTGGTGGGATGCTCTGCAGCCACAGATGGATGTGGTTCAGTTCCTGTGGTTGAGAGGGGCTGCATTTTTACCCTTTGTTGGAGTTTTCTTCTCTGTTAGGAAGCAGGAAGGGCTGCTGTGAATGACACAAGGTTGCAGAATTGTTTAAGTTTATAAATATATGCACACACATAGATTTTATATATACGCAGAGATTGTTCAGATAATACTCTATCTTTGCCAAAAAAGAATGAAAACCCTGATGTTTTGAAAAACAAGTTCTATTTAAAAAAATAAACAGTTTTCTTCCAGCACAAGCCTTCTTCTTGTCTGTGGGAAGCAGGGGAGTGAAGGGAGAGCAGGATATCCTCAAGTGAGGATGTGACCTGGATGTGCTAATCCCAGGAGTTATTTGTGAAATTCGTGTGGCTTTGGAATCCTCAGGCAGGCCACACAGTCTGCCATGCCAAGTGGCTTTTCCTTCCTGGGCAGTTCAGGGAACAGTGAGAGGGTGTGGGGAGGGCTGGCAAAGAGGGCAGGGCACCAGGCCATAGGGAGGGGTGGGGCTGCTGTTTCTGGGAGCAGGAGCAAGGCAGGATGCCTGCATGGTGATGGAGGGGGTAACATCTGGTGCCCAGAAAAAGGCATATGACCAACATTGAACTTGTCAACTTCCATGTCAAAATGGGCTCTTGGAGGACATTGAGCTGTTTTCCCTGGGTAGTTTGATCAATTGCATGGAAGGGGGAAGGATGAAGAATTTGGGCAGTGTTTGAGCCAAAATGGTATTTTGCCACTTGTGATTTCCTCCCAGCTTCTGCAGAGGGGTGACAGCTCCAGCCCTGCAAACCACTCCCTTTTGCAAGACACACTCAGACCTTGCTGGAAGCTCAGGGTTCTTGAAGGGGCTGCTGCAGTTGGCAACAGGAGCTGCTGTTGAATTTTTCACGTTGCTTAACCCCCCAACCCAAATCCCACCAAGAGGAAGGGCTGAAAAAGATTTCTGTGGAAGAAGGGAGGCCAAAAGCTCGGAAAAGGAGGAAAGAAACACGCTAATGATGGTAACAAGATAAAGATTTATTTTTGTCAGCAAATGAACACCTGCCGCCCTCCAGCCCTCCCAGATGGGCAGGCCCAGCGGTGCCGTTTTCATGGCATGAGGTGCTGGGAGCCTGGGGAGAGAAGCCAGAAAGCCACGGTCAGTCACAGAAGGCTCCTGTCCCCCCTGTCCCACCAGGGCCTGGGCGTGGGCCAGACTGCTGGCTGTGCCCAGAGCCCAAACCTCCCAACCCATTCTCTCATTTTTAGAGGAGAGCAGCAGGGCAGGCCACGCTCCACCTCTTCTGCTTAAGCACAGCACAGCAACCTCCTCAGCAGCTGCAAGAGTGAGATTCTCGTGTGCCCACTCCCATCTGCCCCTGTGCCACCTGTGCTGTGGAGCTGGGTACCCACCTCTGCAGAGCTGCTGCCAGGAGAGGAGCTGATCCCACACAAGGTCCTCGTCCTTCTTGAAGGGGATGTCCCTGCACACCGTGGCTGCCCCGGGTAGCGCCGGCACCTCCGTGGAGTGCGTCCAGTGCCGGCGCTTCCCCACCCAGTCTGGGCACAAGGTGCAATCTTCCTGGAAAAAACAAAGAACAATTGCATGAAAGTCAATTCAAAATGAGACCTAGAAAGAAGAAAAACCACCAAAGGTTATCAATGTTTCATGGGACTGGGGAGGGTCTGACCACTCCATGCAAGAATTAAACCTCTCACCACGTGGGGAAAAACCCCACCTTTCCTGCCTCTAAGTCCACCCCTTCCTCAAGGGCCTGAAAAGCAGACCAGCTGGGGCATGGCTTTGGAACCCACCCCCCTCTGCTGTCCCCCATCCTCATGGATGGATGCTTTTGTCAGGCAGGCTGCCCCCACCCCAGCCCACACCAGGCTGGCTGGCAGAAGCTGTCGGTGAGGCCAGGAGCCGGCTCCCCTTCCACAACATCCATCCCCTGTCCCGCCAAAAAGCAGCTGGGCGGGCGGCACAAAGATGAATATTCCCCATTGCCGCCGAGCGGGGAACCTCCGGCGCGTGGCCAGGCCGAGCCCTGGCATGCCTGGGAGCACAAGCATCCCCCCGCCCCTGCACCGGCTGGGGACTCATCTTGATTTCGTCGGGGCACAGAGCCTGTCCTGTCCTCCAGGAAGGGGCCACAACCAAAGCCCGTGGGCTTTGCCTCGCCAGCGGCCAGCTCGAGGATGGTGTTCTCTGGCTCCGCGTCGTGCTCCAGAAGAACACGCCAGCTGTGCCTCGGCTTGTGGGGACATCACGATGCCATTGAGCTGCAGGGGGATGTTTCCCCTTTTCCAGTCTGTGGCAACTTCACTGCACTGTGCCACCACTTCTCCAATAGGACGGGGAGCCCTGAGCTGCTCCCTCCACAACTCGCTGGGGACCCACGGAAGCGTCTCCTCGGCCGCGCTCTCTGCTCCGTGCCACGGCCACAGGGAAACGCTCTGGGGTTTGCTTTGAGCGCCATGAGACGCGAGCAGCTGGAACTTGCTGGGCTCCTGGATCCTACTGTGCAGAGGGATGGATCTCTGCTGTCTCCTGGGCCACCTGGGGGTTCTGCAGCCAGGAATGCTCAAAAAGGTCTTCTAGGCATGGCCTGTCTGCAGGGTCCATGGATAAACACCACCTGATCAGGTGCTGGCACTCTGCAGAGAGAAACCAAAAACCCCTGGTCAGCTCCTGTCCAGGCTCTCCCAGATTCCACAGTGCCCACCCCACACTAGGAGTGCTCGGAGCTGCACCCAAAGCTTCCCATCCATCCTCCCTTTTGGAGCAGAGCAGCACACATGCCACCTCCTCCAGCTAAGCCCAGGAGATCAACCTCCTCCCTAGCTGCAAGAGCAGGACGCTTATGTGCCAGCTGCCATCTCTCAAGCCCATTCTTGCTCCTGTGCCTTGAAAACATATCCCCACCTTGAGACACCCGGGGTGGCAAGAAGAACTGGCCCCGGATGATGTCCTCAGGGGTTTTGAAAGGAAGGTGCCCGCACACCAGGTCATAGAGCAGGATGCCCAGGGACCAGATGGTGGCTGGCTGGCCATGGTAGCAGCCGAAGAGGATCCACTCTGGCGGGTTGTACTGCGGCGTTCCTATGGGACACAGGCGCAGCTCATCAGGCCGATGCTGCTCCCTCCCTCCCAGCCAGCTCCACAACAGCCAGACCCTGCCCCCGCCAAAAAACAACTTGGCTGCAGCCGGCTGAAGAAGGATTCCCCCTCCCTCCCTCCCTCCGTCCTCCCCTGTGCCAGCAAAGGGAGAACCTCCGCTGCCCAGCGGGCCCTGGCTTTGGGCTCACCTGCCATGTGGGTGTAGAACGTGTCCTGGAGGAAGGTTCCGCAGCCAAAGTCAATGAGCTTCACCTCGCCCGTGCCCAGGTCAACGAGGATGTTCTCGGCCTTGATGTCGCGGTGCAGGACGCCGCGGCTGGTGCAGTGCCGCACGGCCTGCAGCACCTGGCGGAACAGCCCCCGCGCCACGGGCTCTGGCAGGAACCCCCCCGCGTCCAGCAAGTGCCACAGGTCCCGACAGCGCTCCGGACGCTCCATGACCAGCGCGAAGCCGTCGGGCAGCTCAAACCAGTCCAGGAGCCGCACGACGCCGCGGAAGCCAGGGCACGACACCATCCACAGCAGCACCAGCTCCAGTGGCACCAGGGCGCCGTTGTGCTGCGGGGGGACCGCGATGCCGTCAGCGTGGCCGATGCTGCGCCGCGCCTTCGGCACCCCCTGCCCGGCGCCACCGCAGCTCACATTGCCCGGCCCGGGACGCTGCGCGGCCCCCGCTCACTCCACGCTCGCTCCCCTCGCAGCGTCCCGGCTCCCACCCTGCCGGGCCTGGCCTCAGCCCCGCCCGGCACGCCCCACCGGCTGCTCCCGCTGGCCCTGCTCACTCACCAGCTCAGCCCACTCCCAGATGCGATCCCGGCCCACTCGCTTGATGGCCACCTGCAAGCCAAGACAAGCGGCGGGCTGAGCTCCTCGCCCGCCGATCCCCCCCTCCCCGCTCCGAGCCGGCCCCGTCTCTTACCGGGGCGCCGTCGGCGAGCCGGGTCCCGGCGTAAACGCTGCCGCAGCCGCCCCTCCCCAGCAGCGGGCCCTCCCGGTAGAGCTGCTCCAGGGGAGGCTTCTCCGCCCGGGCGGACGGCACCGCGCTCTCGGCATTCTGCCCGGGGCACCCACTCGCCCCAGGCGCTTCTGCTTGCCCAGCCGCCCCGGGCTCCGGCGGCTCGGGGCCGGCGGCCGAGCTGACGGGCGGCGGGGCTCGCACCGGGGAAGCTGCCGGCGACGGGGCGGGAGCCGGGCGGCTGCGGGGCGGCTCCGGGCGGAACCGCGGGAGGGGCCTCGTTCGGGGCCGGGGCCGGGGCCGGGGCCGGGCCAGGAACCGCGCCAGGTGGAGCCAAAAGGCGATGATGCTCCAGCACCACCACCAGCAGAGTGAGGAGTTCCTGCAGAGGCTCTTCAAAAGGCGCCGCAGCCAGTGCGGACAGAGGTGGGCAGGGGCCCGGCTCGCCCTCGGGCGCCTTGCGCAGCGCGGCATGAGCCGGGCTGGGAGAGGCGGAACACGGACGGGACGGAACGGGAGTAGAGGGAGTGTGAAATGGAGTAGGGGACGGAGAGCGAGTCGGAATTCGAGCGGAAAACCGATCGAGAGAAGCGCTGCTGCTGCCGCTGCTGCGGAGCCGCCGGAGCGCGCGGCCGTTCTTCCTCCGCGAGCCCAACGGAGGAGCGGCCGCGCGCCCCGCGGAACGAAAGAAACAAACAAAGAAATAAAAAACGAAGCTAATTCATATTAGAGAAATAACCAAATAAAGAAATGTAGGAATAAAGAAGATTGTTGGCTTGTGGCTTTCTTCTTTGGGTGAGATGAAGCATTTCGTGGAGAAGAATTGCCTCTTCTGACAGTTTTGCCAGTGTGGACAGGAGCAGAGCATTTAAATTTCAAGTAGGAAAGAGAAATCTTGTGAGTATTGTCATCTGTCTTCATTCTCTGTTGAGATAGTTGCAGGCTGCCAAAAGACATTGTCTGCAATGTGGAACTTGGTCCCAGGTTTCTTTTTCTGCCCGAGGATGAGGAGGGGAGGTATCCCAGACTCATGGAGTCATGGCATGGTTTGGCTGGGAAGGGACCTGAAAGATCACATCGCTGCAACCCCCTGCTGTGGCTGGGGACCCCTTGGTCTAGACTAACTTGTCTAGAGCTCCATCCAGCCTGGCCTCGTACACTGTCAGGGATGGGGCATCCACAGCTTCTCTGGGCAACATGTTGCAGGAAAGTCTTTTTTTCTGAGATCCTCTTTTAAACCTACTCTCTTTCAGTTTGGATCCATACTCCCTTGTGCTGTCTCTGCCTGCCCTTGCACAAAATCCCTGTCTGGCTTTCTTGTAGGTTGCCGTCAGGTACTGGAAGGCCACAGTTCAGTAAAGCCTAAGCCTAAGCCTCAGTCTCTTTTCCAGGCTGAAGAAGCCCAGCTGTCTCAGGCTTTCCTTGCAGGAGAGCTGCTCCCGCCCTCGCAGCATCTCGCTGTCCCTCCTGGGCACCTGCTCCAGCGCGTCCCTGTCCTTGCGGGCCGTGCTGGGGAGCCCAGCAGAGCCGGACGCAGCCCTGCAGGTGCAGCGACAGCGGCTGCAGGAGACACGGCCCTGACAGCGGCTGCAGGAGCCGGCAATTGGCGATTGGCCGCCCGCTCCGCAGAGAGCCGGGGCGCGGGGCACGGCAGGAGTTTTAGGCACGGATCTGTGTTATGAGGTGCTGTGAGCTCGCGGGGGATGGCAGGAGATGAATTTCCAGAAATGGCTGTAACGGGCATCGATGGGGTTGGGAGCATTCAGGGGATCTGGGGACGTTTTTGGGGGGTCCCAAGTGGGCGCTGAGGGGGCATTTAGGGATCGTGGAGGGTATGCGGGACACGTATGGGACATAAAGGGGTTGATACCGGGATTCTGTGGGGCGCGGGGCATGATGGGTGTTGTAGTCCCGGCTCCAATGGGACTCTATGGGGCCGCGGGGCATGACGGGAGTTAGAGGCAGAAAGGAAAGATGGCGCTGAGTCCAGGCGCGGCCACGAAGCACCGATCCCCGGAGCTGAACCTCCTTGGTGGGGCTTTGGGCTGGCACAGACCTGAGGAGTGCAGAATGCTGCAGTTAGCTGTGCTCTAAAGAGAACAGTAATAAAACACACACTTTGAAATAATAATAAATATCTCCAAGAAACTCTTTGGATTATTTCTCCATAACTGTAATAGGAAAGCTTCCTAATGAACTGCACCAGACCAGGGGAAATCAAGGCACAGCCGTGGTTTGTTAGGAAATTTCTCAAGAATTCAGTCAGAATCAAACTCCAAAGTTTCTGATACCATTCATGGGTCCCACTGAAAGACACAACTGATAAAGTGTCCCCAGGTTCCAGTTAGAGCAGTGAATTGTTAAAGAAACCGGTATAATCACGGACAAAGACCCTGTAACTAATTAAAGTTACAAAGTGGTGTGTTTATTCACCGGTGGGCAGCACAGGAGTCACCTCTGAAAGGCGTGACCGCCCCGAACAAGGTTCTTTGCCATCTATTTATTGCCCAAGATCTTACATACAATACATCTGCATAACCCCAGCACCTCCCATCCCCACCCCATATTAAAATGAGCCCATTAGTCCTTCACACGTGTGCAGTTCTTCTCTTGAATTGGGTCGGTGGGCTCGAAATGGGTCAGTGGTCTGGAAAGATGAAGTCAGGAGAGTCTTCATCAGGTCTCAGTGACCCTCTGGCACGATCCAAGGCCCCATGCTTCATGGTTAACAGTTTACTTATTTTACGTTCTTCTGTACGTAAATTATTAATAGCAGATAATTATACCAATTAGTTCTAGCCTAAGCTTCTAGTAATTATTAACCTACCATTTACCTACCTAACTTACATCTTGGTCACGGAAACTACTTCTACCCTTAGCAAAAATCTTAACTTTTTTAAACCATGATTCACTACAACCGAGAGGAGTTCCTGTGTTTTGACAGCGACGTGGGGCTGTTCATGGGATTCACCCCCTATGGGGAGATAAAGGCCCAGCACTTGAACAGCAAACCCAAAACACTGGAGCATTATGGGGCTCAGGTGGGCACAGTTTGCCCACACAACTCCAAGATCATTGCCCCGTTCAGCGTGGAGAGCAGAGGTGAGCGTGGGACAGAGCGTGTCCCCTTGGGCCCTGGCCCGGGAATGACCCTGCAGCCTCTCAAAAACTCCCTGGGAATCCCCCCAGAGCACCCAGCCCTCCCTGTGCCCATCCCCGGGCCTTCCTGTTCCTCTCAGTCAGTCCTGTGGCTCTCCCAGTCCATCCCACTCCCCCTCCCAGTGCCAACTCAGTTGATCCCCTTGTCCCCATAGTCCCTCCCAGACCCTGCCCCTCTTTCTCAGTCAATTTCCAATCTACTCTCAGTCCACTCCAAGTCTTCACAGTCCACTCCCAGACCTCCACCCTCTTTCCCAGTGCACCCCTAGTGCCTCCCAGTTCATTTCCAGTTTGTCTCTATGCCACACCAGCCCTCTCCTGTCTCTCCCAGTTCCCCCCAGCTGATCCCAGTGTGTCCCACTCTCTCCCTGTGCCCCCCAGTGTGTCCATCTCACTGGTCCTCGAGCTCCCAGCCCGTCCCTGGCTGCCTGCTCTGCTCTGGGATGGATTTATATTCTGCTCAGATCCAGCTGAGCTGGTTCCAGGGCCAGCAGGAGCTCTCAGGGCATGTGGTGGCCATCGACCTGGTCCCTACAGGGGACTGGACCCACGAGCTTCTGTTCCTGCTGGAACTTCCCCCCGGCACGGGGTCACCTCCAGCTGCCAGGGGGAGCATGTCAGCCTGGAGCACCCCCTGAGCCGACACTGGGGCACATCCCGGACCCCACAGTGGGGGAGTGTGGGGAGGCACTGGGAGGGCTAGGAGGGGGATTGGGGTGTGCTGGGAGTAACTGGGAGGGAGTTTGAGATAGCCTGGTTTAAACTAGGAGTAAGGCTCGGGGATCTGGAAAGGCTTAGAAGGAGTTTGAAGGATGCTGGGGAGGGTGGGATGGGGTTCTGGGGGTCCTAGTGGGCACTGGGAGGGAGTCTGGGGGTGTTGGGTGTAACTGGGAGGGATTTGAGTGAACCTGGAGGGGATGGAAAAAGATCAGGGAGTGGAAAGCAGGAGTTAGAATGAGGTTGGTTGTGCTGGTAAGAGACTGGGAGGGTCTTGGTGAGTCCTGGTGGGACTGGGAGAGAGTTTGGGGGTCCTGGGGTGGTGGAGGGCAAATGGGAGGGGGTTGTGGGATCCTGAGAGGGACAGAAGGGGCTTTGGTGGGTCCTGGGGAGGCTCGGAAGAGACTGGGAGGAGCTCTCACGGGGTCCTGAGCGAGCTAGAAGTGATTGGGAGGGTGCTTGGAGGGGGCTTGGAGTGTCTGTGAGAGGTTTTAGGGGATCCTGACTCCTGCGGGAACCCCAAAGATGCCACCAGCTGCTGCCGTCAGTAACTTACTGCGGGGACTGGGGGTTCTGTGTTGGGCTTCGTCTTCCTGGTGCTGGGGCTCGGCTTCTACCTGTGCAAGAAGGTGAGGGGGGGTCCCGGGGGGGGGTCGTGGACACCTTTCCCTGGAGCGTGTGTGTTCCCCCCAGCCCGGAGTCACCCCCTTTTCTCTGCCCTCAGAGCTCCTGAGCCAGCAGTGGCTGCAGCCCCTCCCCGCTACCTCGGGCCCGGCGGGGACCCCCGCTCCGTCCCTACGCTGATTTAGGAGGGGGGTGGTGCGTCCCCCCCAGCCCTGCTTTCACTCTGCCCACGTCCAGCTTCTCCCAGGGATCCAAAGAAAACTTCCCAGTTCACCCCGGACCCGTTTATTGGGGGGAGGGACTTGGGGGGACCCCGCGGGGGGATCGTGACTGGGCAGGGAGGGCGGGGCCCAGGTGGGGAACACTGGGTGCTGCGGGTCTGCCCGGCAACCGGTGAGTCATCACAGCTCCTCTCGCTGATTGGCTGAATCTTCTCCATCACATTCTCTGATTGGCTGAGGAGAGGCCCGGGAGTTGAGAGAAGGAACAGGAGAGATCCCGCCCCGAGCACCTGCACGGGAACAACAGACCCAGCCTGGGCACAGCGAGGGAATTTATTACCAACCAAATCACAGCAGCACAAGGAGAAGGGAGAGAAATCTTTGCATACCTTTCCCCCCACCCAACAGGGATCACCAGGACCACGGATCACCAGGGCTCTGCCTAACGGGGGTCACTGAGGATCATCGAAAGCTGATCCTCCCATGGGAGATGGAGCTGGAGCAGAGCACGAAGCTCTTCCCGCACTCCAGGCAGTCGGAGGACTTCCCTTAGTGGTGACTCCGTTGGTGTTGGGTCAAGTGAGACCTCCGTGAGAAGCTCTTCCTACACTCAGGACACTCATAGGGCCTCTCCCTGGTGTGGATGTGCTGGTGCCTGATGAGATGGGAATTGTACCTGAAACCCTTCCCGCAGTCGGGGCAGTGGAAGGGCCTCTCCTCTGTGTGAATCCGCTCATGTCTGAGGAGATCAGAGCTGGTCTGAAACCTCTTCCCACACTTGGGACACTCGTAGGGTCTCTCCCCGGTGTGGATGCGCTGGTGTTTTCTCAGGTTGGTGCTGTCGTTGAAGCTCTTCCCACATTCCAAGCAGGTGTAGGGCCGGTCACTAGTGTGGATCACCTGGTGTCGCATCAGGTCGGAGCTGTAGCTGAATCCCTTCCCACATTCCCTACACTCATAGGGCCGTTTCCCAGTGTGGATCCTCTGGTGCTGCATCAGCTGAGAGCTGTAGCTGAAACCCTTCCCACATTCCGAGCACTCGTGGGGCTTCTCCCTGGTATGGATGTGCTGGTGCTTGATTAGTTGGGAGTTTTGCTTGAAGCCCTTCCCGCAGTGGGGGCAGCGGAAGGGCCTCTCCTCTGTGTGAATCCGCTCATGTTTGAGGAGATCAGAGCTGCTCTGAAACCTCTTCCCACACTTGGGGCACTCGTAGGGTCTCTCCCCGGTGTGGATGCGCTGGTGTCTTCTCAGGTTGGAGCTGTCGCTGAAGCTCTTCCCACATTACCCACACTCGTAGGGCTTCTCCCCAGTGTGGATCCTCTGGTGTCGGATCAGGCTGGAGCTGTAGCTGAAACCCTTCCCACATTCCGAGCACTTGTGCAGCTTCTCCCCTCCAGGAGGCTTCTCCACCAGCTCTGAGCTCCGCCTGGATCTCCGGCCGCCTTCCCGGCTCAGGGAGGGTCTTTCCTCCTCACAGCTCTCTGAGCTCGGTTTGCAGCCCCTCCTCCTGCAGGATTTCCGGGGCTTTTCCTCTTTTTCCATCTGCCCACGCCTCGGGAATGAAAAATCCTAGTTTGTGGAAAAAACAAGAAGAGAGCTTCATAAACTGGGAGTTCCTCCTTGCCGAAGTTCATCTCTGGATGTCATTGAGCATCTTGTGTCTGTAACAACCTCCCAAACACCAACATTCAGACCCAAAATCCTCCAAACATCAAGACACAGATAAAAAGCTCCCCAAACATCAAGATTCAGCCAAATCCCCTCCAAAATTGTACTGGTTTGAAAGCAAAACCAGTGAGAGACTCCAAGTCAGAAATAGAATTTAACAGGAATAAAGAAAAATATAAAATACGTGCAATAGTAGAAAAGCAAACCTCTGACAGAGTCAGAACACTGCCTGACACTCCGCTAGGTAGGGTGGTGGTAGCAGTCAGGATGAAGTGGTCTTGCTGCAGTGGTGATCCTGTAGAAAGGTCTGGTAGCTCTTGTCCTCTGCAAACCAGTGGGTAAGGACTGTCTTGGTGTCCCAAATCTTGATTTTTATCCAGGTAGGAAAGGCTTGGCTCCTCCCCCTGGCTGGAGCATTCCCCAGTGGGATGATGGAATTTTATCAGTCATGCAGTGGGACTCAATGGCCCATTATTAACAGGAGATATCTCCTGGAGGAAGGATGGGTTGTGGAAAAGATAAAGAACACTGCCCCACCCGATTTTTAACAGATGGCCCATTAGCAGACGGCATCTCCCATGGAGATAAGGATCACGGGCCCACTTGGTTTTTGCAGTTCATGAAGAAGGTGATAGAACACATTCTTTTGGGCTTATCTTTACATTGTAATGTAGGAGAGCCTGGGGCTAAGTTTCTGAACTTTTAACTAGATTGTAGGGCTTTTAACTCTCTTAAGGCACTTACAGTATATTCTTACTTTAAACTAAAACTTCTACTTCATATCTATGTGACATAATAGTATTCCTACTTACTTAAAACTAAAACTTCTACTTCATGTCTGTGTGGCTTAATATATTTTAATTTCTCTAAAGACTTTAATTCAATCCCTGCATTCTTCTCTCTCTCTGAGGGACTCAGATAGGCTTCTATTTTACATGTCAGGAAAATTAATCCAAAACACCAGAGGTTTATGTCCAAAAAGGAGACAGAGGAGTCCCTTTTTCTTTATTCGAATAAAGGGAGAGGCCATGGGACTTTCCCCTGGGATCTCTCACATTTTTGGAGGACGCAGCCTCCTTTTTATCCTATTTTCCCGGCCGCATTTCCCTCTCTCTTTCCCCATTGGCTGAGGTACTTGAGAGGCACAGACTTCCCGAAGTGCCTGATACCTGAAATTCCCCTCTAATGTATAACCCTCTCTTTTAATTTTAATTCTTACAGAATTAATGGTTTTGCCCCTGTTGCTTCTTTCATCTTCGGATATCCAATTTCATTTATCAGCAACCCTACAGTTTGTTTGTAAAGGCAAATATGTTTCTCCATTCATCAATCAGAGGAATCCATCCCATTGTTTCTTTTATCTCTCAGTGCTAGCCTTATCTACAAGCAGATACACAGCTCATTTGTAAAGACAAATTCAACATTCCTCTCAGAAGTAAGGTAATAAAAATAGAGAACAATATTAGTAAAAAACCCCAATTTTTATTAATAAGTACATTTTAATTCCAAGGAAAAATTAATTTTTTTTTTTAATGTTTGGGTTCCCAGGTGGGCCATATCTGACATGATGACTTAAGGGGTGAGGAGCACATTGTGCAAACAGTGAAGGCTCATTCTTCTACTGCCCAGACCTCCTAAGGAGATATTCAGCATCAAGATCACCTGGAGAATGCTTCTATCATCTCTACAATGAACTGAAAAATAAAAAAAATACTCAATGAATAAAAACAAAAATCATGATGTGCACTTCTAAATTTTCCTCCTTAACAGAACTGCAAACTGACTCCAATCAGCGGCACCAGCCCTGAATTCTTGAAGACAATTGAAGGAAGACAAAGAGATCCTGAGGGCTTTCTGTATTTTAATCACCGCCACGGTGGATTTGGGGCTGAGTCCAGGACCCTGAGGGACTGAGAGAAGGTTGAAGAAGCTGCTCAAGGAGTCAGAAGCAAAACTCCAAGTCCCTTGGAGCATCAGTGGCCCCACTGAGGGCAGGGAGTGCCAAAGGCTCCCCAGGGACTGGTGAGAGCAGATCCTTGAGGGCAGGATTGCAGGAGCCCGAGGCTGTGAGCAGGGAACTGCAATGCTGAGCAAGGCCTGGGCTGGCTGGAGGAAGCAGAAAGGCCAAGGCCTGAGCCCAGGCCTGGCCCAGCAGGGCCTGTCCCTCACGGGTGGCTCGGGGCTGTTGCTGGGGCAGTGGGATGGCAGGGGCAGCAAGGACAAATGTCATCAAGCTGCAAGCCCTGCCAGGCTCCTGAGGGAGGGCCGAGGCAGAAGCAAAGTGCAGCCCCTGCCAGGAAAGTTCCTTCTGTGGGGCTGCAGAGGCCCTGCCCGAGCCCAGGGCACAAAGGCCTGGGTGCCTCTGGCCCTGCCAGCCCTGCCCAGCCCTTGGCCATCTCTCCTGCAGGCTGTGCCCCCTGTGCGTGCTGCTCCTGTGCCCTGGCCGGCTGCACACGCCCATCTCGCTGTCCCCCCCAGCATTTCTCAGCCCAGCATTGCTGTGCCCTCCCTGGGCTCCCTGCACCCAGCGCTGCCGGCTCCTGGCACACAGAGCCATGGCATGGCCCAGCCTCACGCTGGGACACCTCGGGCACCAACATTCTGCCCTGGCAGGGACTTTTCTGCTTCCTCACCTCCAGGCTGAACCTTCCAGGCTGCACTTTGGGGAGGTTTCCTTCTCTTCCCACTCCACAGGAAAGCTCTGTCTCCTGGTGTTCACAAACAGAGAAGGGCTGGTGGGAGATGTGGTGGTCAGAGGCTGTTTGGCCAACAATGACTATGAAATAATACAGCTTTTAAATTTTGTGTGAAAGAGGATGGGACATCAACAAAAACTCTACACTGGACGTAGAGGGAGCAGACTTTGGCCTATTCAAATTCAGATTTGGGGATAACAGAATCAGGTGCTGATTTCTTTAAGGGAAATAGCCTTTTAAAACAAAGAGATCCAGGCAAGATGGAAACATTTCAACAAAGAAATGTTGAAGGACCAAGAGCAGCCTGTCCCTATGCCCCAAAAAGTGAGCTAGCAAGGAAAAAGACTGGCCTAGCTAGGCTTCCATGTAGTCAGGGAAAAAAGAAGGCACATCAACTTTGGAGAGAGAGGAAGACAACTCAGGAAGTGTTTAAGGATGTTGTTCAGTCATGCAGAAAGAAAAGGAGAGAGCTGAACGCTTAATTATAACTTAACCTGGCAACATCTGTGAAAAAATAATGAAAAATATTTTTATAAATATATTAATTACCAAAGCAGGGACAAGGAGAACCTCATCTTTTATTGGATATGGGGGTGAATGTAGTAACTAAAGATGAGAAAAGGTTTGAGGTACATCAGGACTTTGCCTGAGTTTTCAACAATAAGCCAGGATGTCCTCAGGACAAGTGTTCTCCTGAGCTGGTAGATGGGGACATGGAACAGAACAGACCCCTGTAATCCAGGAGGAAGCAGCTGGGGACCTGCTGAGCCACTCAGATGCTCACAGGTGTCTCTGGCACCAGATGGGATCCATCCTAGGGGGATGAGGGAGCTGCTGGATGAGCTCCCCAAGCTGCTCTCCATCATTTCTCATCAGTGCTGGCTCAGCAGGGAGGTGCCAGAGGACTGGAGGTGCCAATGGGAGCCCATCCCCAAGAAGGGCTGGAAGGAGGATGTGGGGAACTGCAGGCCTGTCAGCCTGACCTGGGTGCCTGGTGAGGTGATGGAACAGATCACCTTGAGTGCCATCACAGGGCACCTACAGGATGGCTGAGGGATCAGAGCCAGCCAGCGTGGATTTCAAAATCTGCACTGATGATCTGGATGAGGGCATTGAGTGCAGCATCAGCAAATGTGCAGATGGCACCAAGCTGGGTGTGAGTGTGGATGTGCTGGAGGGTTGGAGGGCTCTGCAGAGGGACCTGGACAGGCTGGATCCAGGGCCCAAATCCAACAAGGTGAGGTTTAACAAGACCAAGTGCCAGATCCTGCACTTGGGCCACAACAACCCCTGCAGTGCTCCAGGCTGGGGACAGAGTGGCTGGACAGCAGCCAGGCAGGAAGGGACCTGGGGGCACTGATGGACAGCAGGCTGGACATGAGCCAGCAGTGTGCCCAGGTGGCCAAGAAGGCCAATGGCACCTGGCCTGGATCAGGAATGGTGTGGCCAGCAGGAGCAGGGCAGTGATTCTTCCCCTGTGCTCAGCACTGGTTGAGAAGCACCTCGAGTGCTGTGTCCAGTTCTGGGTCCCCAATTTAGGAAGGACATGGAGGGTCTGGAGCGTGTCCAGAGAAGGGCAACAAGGCTGGTGAGGGGTGTGGAACACAAGTCCTGTGAGGAGTGGCTGAGGGAGCTGGGGTTGTTTATCCTGGAGAAGAGGAGGCTCAGGAAGACAAGGTGATGTCAGGGCTCAGATTGGACTTGATGATCTCCAGGGTCTTTTCCAGCCTTGCTGATTCTGTGATTCTCTGAAACCACCCCTGGAGCAGTTGCAGGATGAGCCCTGGGCCTCCTCTTCACAAGGTTCAGCAGCCCAGGTCCCTCAGCTTCTCCACACAGCCCCAAAGCCCATCCTGTCAGTCCTGCAGAGCCTCTCCAGCCCCTCCTCATTGCCCACAACAGGGAGCCCCACACCCTGACACAGCAGCCCAGATGTGCCCCCCTGGCCCGTGGTGCCTCTGGCAAGGGAGCAGAACAAGGCACTGCAGGACCCTACAGACAATTCCTGAAGCATTTGGAGGATGATCCTGCTCCCCAAGGGACGTTCCCATGGTGCCAACTCAGAAACTGAAATGGTGAGTGGGACCAGAGAGGAAAGGGCCAACAGGGATGGGCTTGTTTGCAGGGGAGGGGACATGGATTTGCACGAGGGAGAAATCTGGTGAAGGAAAGAGTAAAGGAAACAAAGACAAATCCAAGGAAATGCTCAGGGCAGTTTGGGTGTGGCTGCCAGGCAGGCCTGGCTCTGAGCAACAACATCTGCAGTGGGACAGGAAACTCACAGCTCATGGGAACAAACTTCCTGGCTGACTTCAGAGGCCACAACAAAGCTGAGTGGTTTCCCTGCCGTCCCCCAGCCCTTGCTGGCCCCAGGGGCTGATGGCATTTGTGCTGACTCAGCTCCATGTCCCCACAGCAGCACCATAGGGGTGCTGACCCTGCTGTGTGCAATGCAAACAGGGGCTCCTGAGCCAGTGCTGCCGTGTGTGTGCCTGCAAGGATGCGGCTCCTGTGTGAGCTGGGGGAGAGGCCAGGGCTGCAGAGGGGGGATGTTGTTGGCAGGTGCATGAGGACGCTCTGGGACGCTGCCCTGGGGTGTCCAGCGCAGTGGGGATGGATCAGCCCCTGCTCTGCTGCTCCTTGCCAGGGTGTCCCCCTTGCAGGGACCTTGCAGAGCACCAGCCATGCTGTTTGCCCCCAGCCTGCCCACGGCCAGCCTGGGGCTGCTCCCGGGGCTTTTCTGTGCTCAGCATTGGGCTGGCCAAGTGTTGTGGAGAGAGCCTGGCCAAGGAGCCTGGAGCCCCCAGGCCCTGCCCTGAGGCGTCAGCGCTGCCCCAGCAGTGCCCATGGCCTGTCCCTGCTGCAGCCCCGGCACTGCCACCCCCAGGGCTGTGCCCGGCCCCGAGAGCACTCAGGCCCTGCAGCAACACGAGGGCCAGGAGGGCAGCGGGGCAGTGGCACTGGAGCAGCACTGGCAACACCAAGTGCTGCTGCTGCTGCTGGGCACAGCTGCTGTGCCAGCACTGATCTGCCCCCAGCTCTGCACACAGACATTGCAGCTGCAGCTCCAGAGAAGGGAATAAAAGGGGCATTTCTGGAGAAATATTTGCTGGGAGAATCTTTATTTTATTTTATTTAAAGTTACCAAGAGCGCAGCCCCTCATTGGCACAGTGTCTGGGTCACAGGAAAGATGGAGAAAATCAAAAGGAAATACAGCACAAATAATGACATTTCTTTGTGGACAATATTGAAAAGCTAAAACAAAGGAAAGGAAAGAACAAACCAACAAGCAAACCAACAAGAAGAATCAAAGGTGACTTTTATTACAAGTGATTTTCAGAAATTGGCCAGCAGTTTACTCTTTCTGAAACCATCTAGTGTTCAGTCTCCACACTGCAGCCTTGAGCTCCTTGTTCCTCAGGCTGTAAATAAGAGGGTTCAGGGTTGGAGGCACTACTGAGTACAGAACAGACAGGGCCAGATCGAGAGATGGAGATGAGATGGAGGGGGGCTTCAGGTAGGCAAACACTGCAGTGCTTAGGAACAGGGAGACCACAGCCAGGTGAGGGAGGCAGGTGGAAAAGGCTTTGTGCCGTCCCTGCTCAGAGGGGATCCTCAGTACAGCACTGAAGATCTGCACATAGGAGAAAACAATGAACACAAAACAGCCAAATAGCAAACAGGCACTAACAGCAATGAGCCCAATTTCCCTGAGATAAGATTTGGAGCAGGAGAGCTTGAGGATGGGTGGGATTTCACAGAAGAACTGGCTTAGGGCATTTCCATGGCACAGGGGCAGGGAAAATGTATTGGCTGTGTGCAGCAGAGCAGTGAGAAAGGCACTGGCCCAGGCAGCTGCTGCCATGTGGGCACAAGCTCTGCTGCCCAGGAGGGTCCCGTAGTGCAGGGGTTTGCAGATGGACACGTAGCGGTCGTAGCACATGATGGTCAGGAGGAAATACTCTGCAACAATGAAGAACAGAAAGAAAAAGAGCTGAGCAGCACAGCCTACATAGGTGATGTGTCTGGTGTTCCGGAGGGAATTGTGCATGGCTTTGGGGACAGTGGTGCAGATGGAGCCCAGGTCGCTGAGGGCCAGGTTGAGCAGGAAGAAGAACATGGGGGTGTGCAGGTGGTGGCCGCAGGCTACGGCGCTGATGATGAGGCCGTTGGCCAGGAAAGCAGCCAGGGAGATGGCCAGGAAGAGGCAGAAGTGCAGGAGCTGCAGCTGCCGCGTGTCTGCCAATGGCAGCAGGAGGAAGTGGCTGATGGAGCTGCTGTTGGACATTTCCTGTGTCTTGCCATGGAGATCTGTAAGAAAGGTAATCATGGAATAGTTCAGTTTGGAGAGGACTTGAAATATCCCAGCCCAGCTTGGTGGCACTTTCCCCCCACTGCGTGCCCAGGGCTCTGCTGCCTGGAGCTGTCCCTGCCAGCAGCTGCTTCCCTGTGCCCAGGGCTGGGCCCTGTCAGTGCTGCCAGAGCCCAGCCCAGCCCTGGGGGCTCAGCTCTGCCCTGCACACCCCTCCCAGCACAGGGCACTGCCCAGGGTCAGCTCTGCCTCTGCAGGCTCTGATGGCAAGATCACAATAACCCTGAGGAGGCTGGAAAAGCGACATTGATGCTGCCTGTATGGGGCCCAGTGCTGATTTCTTTCTTTGCCTGGTTTATTGAGATCTAAGAGAATTTTAAAATTTTTTTCTCAACCTGAACTGAGAGATGAATATCAATGTGCAATCTCCCAGCAATGCAGCCCAGTGCAGTAGATTAATAAAGCAGGACTTTCCCTTTCATGCAGCCCCTGCCTCACTGTGCTCCCCATATAATCTCCTTGGAAATGTTCTGCAGTCAAATGTCATGCTGAGTGCAGCCCTGCACTATCCTCACCACACAAGGAGAACACTTCCAAGCCTTACCAGCTGTCTCCTTCCACCCAGACCTTGTCCCCCAGTGCTGGGAGCAGCTCCCAGGGCTGGCTGAGAGCTGTCCCTGGCAGGCAGCAGAGTCCCTGCCCCAGCACAGCGCCCTGGGCTGCAGGACCCTGCTCTGCACCACAGCCCTGGGCACCCCTGGCTGCTCTACACAAGAGATCATCAGAGAATGTACTCACACAGTCTGCAGGCATTGGGATGTTCCAGCTTTAGGAGATCACTGCAGGAGCTGCAGCTGCATTGTCCTGCAGCCAGAGGCTTCCTGTGCCAAGGGCTGGGAGTGATTCTGCCCCAGGCACTTCTCAGCATCTTCCCAGCCCTGACTGATTGAAGCTCTCTGTGCCTCTGTGCTGTGCCCGGGGTGGTTGCAGGCAGTGCCCCAGCCCTGCTGGGCTGGGAGAAGAGCTGCTTATGGAGAGAAATGTGTTTTTGAAGCTCTTCTTGGTTGCCAGGATAACATTCTGAGCCAGGAGCCTGGCCCATCACAGTAGCACAGACACAGCACAAGCACTTTAATGACCCTCTCAGGGATTGGGGCTGAGTCTCTGAGCATCAGTCCCTGAGTGGGAGCTGAAGAAACCTCTCAAGAACTCCAATTCACAATCAAACTCCAAAGTTTCCTAAAATTTTAATGGGTCCCACTGAGGGGAACGACTGAGAAAGTGTCCCCAGGTTCCAGTTAGAGCAGGAAATTGGAGGCAGTGATGACAGGTGGGGACAAAGAGAAGCCAAATGTTGGTGCCCTGGGGCACAGCAGGGTCTGTGCCACCAAGGGCTGGGAGGAGACACCTTGTCCTGAGCCACTGGGGCCTCCTGGCACAGCCCCAGCAAGGCTGGCCACTGGCACCCCTTGTCCTGCCCTCAGCATCCCCCCACATCCCAGTGGCCTCAGGGATCTGCTGGGATGAGTCCCTGCGGAGCCTTGGTCAGGAATGGCCCTGGGGGCTCCTTCATGCTCCTAGGGACTGCAGGTTTTTCAGAGGACTTTGGGTTTTGCTTTTGCCTTGGAGTCCCTGAGAGCTTTGTGTAATCATGGCCTCCAATTATCTGCTTTAATTAGTCTCTTGAGAGCCTTTGTCAGTAACAACACTAAGTGGGGCTGATTAAGGCTTCAAGATACTTCAGTTTTTTAAGGTACTTGGAGGTTCCCTTTTGACACCAACTCTTCTAGTAGTTTATGCAATCATGGCCCAATTATCTACTTTAATTAGTCCCTTGAGAGCTTTATATTGACATTCAGTGAATCTCATTAATACATTGAGATACTCAAGGTTTTAAAGGTAGTTTGGATTTTCCTTTCCTCTCTGACTCTCTGAGAGGGTTTTGGGCGATCCTGGCATCCACTTCTTTCCTCCAAGCAGTCCATGAGGAGCCTGTGTTGGGGATGGACTTCAGTGAGACCCATTAATGCTTTGAGACACTTTGGGTTTTTCTTCTGCCTTGGACTCCTGGAAAGGTTTGTGCAATCTCCTCTCAGGCCCTGAGGTTCAAGGGCTCAGCTCTAAATACACCATGGGGCTCACTGGGATCAAGCTTGCCCTGACAAACCATGGCTCTGCCTTGATTTCCCTCTGGTGAAGTTCATTCATTAGGAATATTTTCAAATCCAGTTATGGAGAAATATTTCCAAAAGATTCTAAGAAATACACATTCCTTTTTCGAAGACTGTATTTCATTGCTATTCTCTTTAGAGCAGAGGTGATTCCAGCATTCTGTGATTGATATTGATGCAGGGCCTCTCCTCAGGTCTGGCCTGCTCACAGAAGCTGTGCCTTGAGGGCTGACCCAGTGTGGACAACCTTGCTCCACATTCCCCAACCCCATCCAGTCTGTCCTCACTCACCTGGGACCTGCTTTACTTGGAGAACTGACTGCAATCAGGCAAACAAGAGTTTTTTTCCCCCTTTTTTTTTTGTATTTTGAAGCAATCTAAAACTCCTGAATTTCCTCATTGAAAACAGACACCTTCTATTAGTGTGTTCCAGCCCAAGGTATCATTATAGAGGTTCCCCTTTCCCAACTCCAAACCCTGCAAGGAATGTTTGAGACCTTTGGACTCCTTGGTTCCATAAGGCCTCGCTGGGTCACCATGCACTCTTGGTTCCATGAGATTCTGCACTGTCACAATGGAGATTTGGGTCCATGGTGTCCCACAGTGTCACAATGCTCTTTTTGGTTCCATGAGGGCCATGTTCTATCACAATGGACTTTTGACTCCTCGAGGTTCCATACTCTCAACAAAGGTCTCTTGTAGTTCCAGAGTGTCACAATGGACTCTTGGTTCCAGGTGGCCCCACAGTGTCACCGTGGTCTCCTTGGTTCCACAAGGCCGTGCAGTGTCACAATGGATCACAGGTTCCATGAGGCCCCACAATGTCACAGTGGACCCTTGGTCCCATGAGTTTCCCCAGTGTCACAATGGTTCCTTGGCTCCACGTGGCCCAGGTGTCTCACAATGGACTCTTGGTTCCGTGGGGCCCCGCAGTGTCACAGGGGTTTCCTTGGTTCTGTAGGGTCACAATGGACACTGCAGCGCCCCCTGCTGGCCGGGAGGACCTGGCCCTGTGCGAGCACCTCCTGGTGGCTGACCCCTGCAACTGTGAGTGGCTTGTACTGGTTTGTACTGGTTTGTGCTGGGACGAGGCTGGGGTCACTGGGTAGTACTGGGTTATACTGAGAGTGGGTGTGTGAGTGTCCAGGAGGACCTAACACTATGTGTACAATTTGTACTGGGTTATACTGGTTTATACTGGGATGGGGTGCTGGGGTGTTACTGATTTGTACTGGGTTCCACTGGGAAAGGGAGCGGGGTGTATGAGTGCCCCCTGCTGGCTGGGAGGACCTAGTGGCCGACTGTGTGTTACACTGGGTTATACTGGTTTGTATTGGGATTGGGTGTTGGAGGTCAGTGGTTTATACTGGGTTATACTGGTTTGTATTGGGATGGGGTGCTGGGGGTGACTGGGTTGTAGTGATTGATACTGGGTTATACAAGGATATTCCGGATTTTACTGGGTCAGACTGGGGTGTACTGGGATATACTGGGAGGGGTCTTGGGGATGCCTGGCACTCCACTGGGAGTGACTTCAGGTTGTGCTGGCCTTACTGGTTTATGCTGGGAGCTGCCACCATGGGCTCAGGGGCTCAGGGGTGGCTCCTAGTGCTTACTGGTTTATACTGGTGCCTTCCCAATATAAACTTGGGAGCCACAGGACCACATTAGGAGCCCCTGGACTACACTGGGAATGGGTTTGGGTGCATGAGGCCATGCAGGTTTATACTGGGAACTGCTGCCATGATCCTCAGGAGATCAGGAGTGCTTACTGGTTTATACTGGTGCCTTCCCAGTCCACACCTGGGAACACTGCTCGGCACTTGCAGTCGGGCAGGACCTCAAGGCTGAGCTGGCCTTCACCAGGGCCCTGCTGATCCTCAGCTTCTCCAACTTCTCAGCCTGGCAACACTGCCTGTGGCTGCTGATGCCCACCAGGAACTACGGCAAGGGCACTGCCCCCTGGAAGGCTGAAGGAAGGTGAGGGATTCCCCAAAAAATCTCCCACAATTTTGCGAGATCCCCAAAATTTTCCAGCCCGTCCCTCACCTAAAGTGTGAGCTGGTGGGTTCTCTTGCATTGAATGGGCAGACCTGGTGTTCCTAAATCCCTATTGTCTTCAATGAGTAGATCTGGTTTCCCTAAATCCCCACTGACTTTAATGGGTACACCTGAACTCCTGTATACCTGGGTGTCCCCACTGAGATATTGGGGTTTTCCCCACTGCCCCCCCTGAGATTTTGGGGTGCCTCCTTTGCCCACCCCAGAGCTGGAGCTGCTGCAGAATACCATCTTCACCAAACCCATGCACCAAAGCACCTGGCTGTACCTGTGCTGCATCCTCTCCCGAGGTAACTCAGGGCTCCCTCCCACCCCTGATGTCCTCACCTGGAGTTTTGGGGTACCCCTGAATGTTGGGGTGTCCCCTGACAGCCCCACAGCTGCCAAGGGTCACCTGTGTCCACATCGACTGAGAGGACGGTGGCCATCATCTTCTCCTGGTCTGTCAGGGGGAGTCAGGCCACTTGGGTGCCCCAAAAATCACCTGGGTACCCCCAGAAATCACCTGGATACACCTGGGTACCCCTTGCACACCTGGATTACCAAAAACCCCTGGGCCCCCCAAAACTAGTGTCTCAAACATCCTCATTGCTTTGACTGGGTAGACCTAGTGGCCCTAAACCTTATTGCCTTTAAAGGGTAGACCTGCTGTCCCTAAAATCTTACTGATTCAATGGGTTAACTCTGGAGGCCTGTTTATCTCCATTTATCTCTATGAATCCCTCCCAGTGGTCCGACTTTTTTCAGTGCTCTTAGTAACTCCAGTGTCCCCCCTCAGCCCTTCCCAGTGCTCCCAGTTTAAACAGGAACTCTTCCCAATCAAGCCCACTCAATGGGTAGACCTGGTGTCCCTAAAACCCCTATTGACTTCACTGGGGTAGACCTGGTGTCCTTCAATCCCCTTTGACTTCAGTGGGCAGAGCTGATGTCTCAGCTCCAGCATAGACAGCAGATGAAGGATCAGGAATTTGGGATTGGCCTCCAGGAATTCATCCAGGACGTCCAGAGCATTGGCACTGCAATCCTGGAGTGGAAATTCCCAGAATTCAGCCCAAGATTTCCCCCAAATTTTCCAAAATTTCCCCATTTTAGGACCAAACTTCACCAAAATCCCATTGATTTTAATGGATAGACCAGGTGTCCCTAAATCAATATTGACTTTAATGGGATACACCTGGTGTCCATAAGGCCCTATTGATTTCATTAGTCATGTCTGATGTCAAAAAATGTGTTTCAGGAGATTGATATTACAAGAGATGGGGCATCTGAGAAACGTTGTCAAAGATGGTTTATGGCCTCATGGTGTCAGTCTCACAGAAGGGTGAGACATTAAAGGTGTTACATCCAACACCATAATAGCAGAAGCTGCCTCATTCTTAGTTATAATGCCTTAAGTTCGTTTTTTAGCCAATCCAATACTTCTGTGAAGTTTGCCAGCATCCTTTTACACCAATCATTAATTGCTTTCCTTCTCATGGCTTTGCAGTAATGTGTCATTTTTCAACCAATCCTAGAACACTGCACCAACCAACATTGATACATCTTAAACTTCTAATTAACTTTATAACACGTTCTATGGCTAAACTTTACAATCTTTTACTATCTTACTTAACATACTGCTTTGCTTACATAATGCATATTTCTGTTTGCTTAAAACATAGATCTAGTTATACTAAAACTTATATTCTTGTTTTAGATCAATTTTACTTTTAATGTTCTGATTTTCCAAGACTTCTCCAAGGTCTTAGGTCAAACCTTGTTTCCATCTCAATCTCTGAGCCTGTTTGCACAAGGCCCTGAGAGCTCTCTGTGCCTGCATTTCCCACACCACCTGTCATCTCTGCCTCCAATTTCCTGCTCACACTGGAACCTGGGGACACTTTCTCAGTTGTGTCCCTCAGTGGGACCCATGAACAGCATTAGAAACTTTGGATTTTAATTATAAGTTACTTTTTGTGATATTTCTTAGCAAACAATGGTCCTGCCTAGATTTCCCTCTGGTCAAGTCCAGTTAATTCAGAAGTTTTTCAACTCCAGTTATGGAGAAATAAGACAAAGACCTTCTTAGAAATATCCATTCCAATTTTCAAGGTTGTATTTTATTACCGTGGTCTTTAGAGCAGAGGTGATTGCAGCATTCTGTGATTGATATTTGTGAGAAATGGATTTGTAAAGGATTCTCAAAGCCTGACTGAAAGCTCACACAGTCTTGTACATCTGGATGCAAACTCTGAGATAAGGTGTGCTGACTCAGAAAGGCCATGGAATAGAGAAGACATTGCTGAGAGAGAGATTGAACTAGAAACAAGTTTCAAACAATGGCCTTGCAAAAATACCAGATATTTTGGAGAATTAGAACTGTGAAAGATGCATTGTGACAATGGGGTAGAATAATAGGTGATTTGTGTTAGAATTATTTCCACCATTGTGTGGCAAAAGGTAATAGACTGAAAAACATTATTAAAATATTGTAACCAGGAAATAACTTGACTTCAGATGGAATGGAATTGAGTTTTAAATCTCTTATGTTTCACCCTTCAAGGAGACTGATAATGGAATAAAATATTTTTAAAACCCCTCTTAGTTTCCCATCTCTGTGGAGCTGGGAATTTCCAACAGTGCTGAGCCCCTGGACATCAGTCCCTGAGAGGAAGCTGAAGGAAAACTTCTCAAGAAATCAAAATTAAATTGAAACTCCAAAGTTTATAGAAGTTTTAATAGAGGGATATGACTCAGAAAATGTCCCCAAGTTCCAGTTAGAGCAGAACACTGGAGGCACTGATGACAGGTGGGGACAAACAAGGGAAAGGTGTCTCTGATGCTGAGCACACCTGGATGTGTTTCAGGAATGCAAAGGGCCAAGGGCTGAGCCCCAGCCCCTGGCAAGGCAGATCCTGTCCCTCCCTCATTGCTCAGGGCTCTTCCCGGGCCACTGGGCTCTGGCCATGTGCAATGCCAAGGGCAGCACCATGGGGCGGCCCCTGCCAGGCTGCTGAGCAGGGACAAGGAGGCAATGAGGCCCCAGCACAGCAAGGCTCACTTGTCCCCTGCTGGCCTTGGGCCCAGGGCCAGCCTGCATGGCCCAAGTGCTGCAGGAGTTGGCTCTGTCAGGGCCTTTCAGCTGCTGCCCATCCCTGTGGCCTCTGCAGCCCAGGCTGTCCTACGGTGTCCATGCCCTGCGCCTCTGTCCCTGCAGGCTGTCGTCATCCCCCGGCTGCCCCACCTCGCTGGCCCCTTCCTTTGCTGACAGCTCTGCCTCCTGCCTGCCTCTGCCTGCACACACAAAGCCTTGGGCTCGATTCCAAAAGGGTTCATTCAATTTTTACTGTGCTTGTGCAATGTAGTTGAGAAACAAGGTATTGAGGGGCTGCTTTCCCTGCAAGGGTGGTTGGAAGAGAAGACATCTAGCTCCAGGGTGCAGTGATAGAAATAGCAAGGACTGAACCTGGTGACCCTGGGTGGATTTTATGGAAATGGTTAAGTTGTTATACACATGTAGTAGCTGAATATAAACAACACACTTGTAGAATCATGTGTCCACATATGTTTAGGAGTTATTCCACATTGGAACTGAGGTCTGAAAGAAATGATGCCCTCTTTAGAACCAAATTAGTGTTAAATGTGTCTTATTCTGATATTTTGGAGATTTGATGACAGCAGGTCCTCGCAGAACCAAGGAGTCAACTGTGACACTATGGAACCTGAAGGTACAAAGGGGCCTTTTGACACTGTGGAAGCTCATGGAACCAAAATCCATTTTGACAGAGTGGGGGCACATGGAATATATGGTCCCTTGTGTCAGTGCAGAACTGTTGCTGAGAGTATGAAAGCTCATGGAACTAGAAGTCCATTGTGACCAAGGGGCCATTGTGACACTGGGGAACCTCATGGAACCAAGGGTCCATTCTTGCATTGTGGGAACTCATGGAACCAAAGGCCTATTATGACATTGCAGGACCTCATGGAACAATGGAGACTATTATGAAACAGAATCACAGAATTAATGAGGTTGGAAAAGATGTTTGAGATCATCAAGCCCAACCTATGACCTAACGTCACCTCAATAGGGCTCATTATCTCAATAAAGACCTTCAATAGATTCACCTTGGCCAGTCAATAGTGGCCCAGAGGCTACACCAAATGTGGACAGTGGTCACAAGTGTTTTAGACACATATAAGCTTAGTTCATTTGTATATCAAGGGTTAAACCTGGAATTACAGCTTCAAGTAATGAAGTCTTATTCTGCCAGCTCACCCCCCCAGTTCACTTTTGTTTATACTTTTCAGAGCCTGAGGCTGTAGGGAATCCTTGAATTTCAGGCCTAGAGGAATTGTTTTGTCTGACCAAACTGTGAATACAGTTAACTAACATTTTATACGGAGTTTAGAGTTATGCACACCTGAGTATAGGATTTGAAAAATATATAGGCTAAAATGTTAAGGCATCACAGGCCTCACTGAACCAAGGGACCACTATGACACCTTGTGGCCCCATGGAACCAAGGAGTCCATTGTGACACTGCAAGGCCTCATGGAAGCAAGGAACCATTGTGACACTCTGGGGTGTTGTCAGGCCAAGGGGTGATTGTGTCACTGTGTGGCACCATTGAACCAAGGAGTCCATTGTGACACTGCAGGGCCCCATGGAACTGAGGATTCATGGAACAGTGCTGGACCCCATGGAACCAAAGGCCCATTGTGACACTGTGGGGCCTCATGGAATCCTGGAGACCATGATGACACTTTGAGGCCTCTTTGAATCAAGGGGCTCTGCAGGACCTTGTGGAACCAAGGAAACCCTTCTGCCATTGTGAGTCCCCATGGAACCAAGGGTCCATTGGGATACTGTGGCACCAAGGAGACCCCTGTGACTCTGCAAGGGCTCATGGGAGCAAGGGACCATTGTGACACTGTGGAGCCCCATGGAAACAAGAGACCAGTGTGACAGAGCTGGGCCTCATGGAACCAAGGATCCAATATGACAAAAACATTGTGACACTGTGTCCTAGGGTGATGTTATGGCGTTCGTATCTCCAATCGTGTGTTCTGATTATGTTTGGTATTATGTCCTGTGCTTCCAGGACTGACTCTGAGAGTGAAGCTTTGTTTTGTCTTGTTATCAGCCGGCTCACCTCCCCCACGGTCTATGTTTAGGAGAGGTTTTAGCTCTGTTTGCTTGCTTGCTTGCCTGCTTGCTCGCTTCTGCCTCTTTTTCTTTCCTTCGCTTTGCCCTTGCTTTTGCTTATTAGTTAGTTCAGCTAGGCAGTCCAACTTTTTCCCTGGACTGTTTTCTTTTCCACCCCGTCCCCTCCCTCTCCTGGATACCATCTGAACCTGTTCTGGACGGGGACCTGGGAAACCCCAAGAAACACCGGGAGTCTGCATTCTGTCACCTGCAGCAGTCATTCCCCAGCGCCAGAGACTGGTAACTGAGCGACCACTCGCCAGAGAGACTGAGTTTGTCATCCCTTCAGAACGGTGAGTTATTTTGTCAGCTGGTGTTGTTTTTTTCCTGTGCTGGGGAGTGTTTTTCTTGTTAAATAAACAGGTTTTTTTTCTCACTCGTCTCTGAGGAAATTCTTCTCGAACCCGGTGGGGGGGACGGGGGAGGAGTTGTGGGCTTTGCTGTCTGGGGGCTCCTTCTGGAGGTTTTCCCCCAAATTTGCCCTAAACCAGGACAACATCCCTACTCAACATAAGGAACTCAAACTACTGGCCTATCCATAAGACTACACAAAAAGAAGGCAATAAATATGTTTTGCTTTCCACTTCAGACAAATCTCGGATTTTTGATTTTTCATTCTATTTGAAGATTTTTCATTCTATTTGAAGTTTGAAGAAACTTGTAGGTTTTTTGTTATCTCTAGGCTCTGAACTGGGAGTTGTCATTGTTGTGAAACCAAGATTAATCAGGATTAATACAGAAATAGATGTTCTAATCTATCCTTACACTTCTGTGGCAGAAGCTGCTGGTCCCTAGGAAGGCTAGCTGGTGATTTCTGTCTGTGTTCAAATTTTTAAAGCAACAACATTTAGTCCCACACTTTATATTTCAGAAAAACAATTTAATGGCATCTTAACATTGCTTTCATATCTTATAACATGCATATTTTACTCTTTATGAAGAGGAAATATCTTTTAATGCAAGTAACTCTATTGAAACTTCCATTTTAGAAATTCCAAAACCGTTTTAACATAGTGAAAACAAAACAGTCTAAAAAGACAGGTCTACCAGCCAGTGAAATGGAAAAAACCAGAAGACTTCAGGCAAAAGTGCATACATTTAACACCTACATTTCTTTCACTGTGTTATCTATTCAGAAAAACAGTAAATTTAAAAGAACAGAAGTTCTTTAAAACCAGAATTTCTAATGACAGAAGCAGCTTTGAAACAACTTTCTATGTAGTTCTATTTTTTTCAAAATTTTAAATTGGCTAATTTGTGTCCCAACATTTTGAAGCACAAGGGAGGAAAGGTGGAAAATGCTCTGCAGGGGGATGCAGTTATAGATCTATGAAGTTTATATGTGTAAAGGAAATGAAAATAATATTAAACACACTGAGCACGACAGAAAAATGCAACAAAGTACTAACTCAGAGAATAACAACGCTGTGGAGGCACCAGGAAGCAATGCCAGGGCACTGGGCCTTTCTGCATTTTAAGCAAAGAGCTTTACAGATTCTTGAATTTTTCTTTTCCTGTCCATTTTGGAAACGGCCGCCCACCCCGCCTGGCGCATTCTCCTCATGGTTTGGAGTTTCAGTGCAGAGCCTGGAGATTTCCCATGGCATGGAGCTGGTGTCTAGGAAGGGAAATAAAGCCATCCATCAGTTTCTGTAAACAATCTCATTAACTGTTTGGTTTAATCTTATGAAAGGATAACATACCTTTTTTGGTGCTGTGGAATGTAATTGTGAAGCTTGTGGATAATCTTTGTACAATTTTTTAAACGTTTCTTCTTCAGAGACTATGCTCTAATAAATTAAAAAGTTGTTTAGTCACACTATATTAAAAAATACTTTTTCTTTCCCCCTCAGGATATTAAAATATTAAAAAAAAAAAAAAGGTAAGATGTTGTTATGAGGCATAACAGTTGAATAAAAAGAATGCAAATTATGTACATATAACCACAATTCCAGAAAGAGCCAATTAAGTAAAAATATACACATAAATACTGGCTTGAATGTAGAAGCCCCAAACCTTCATCTTCACTCTTAGACACAGCAGTGAGCACAAAGAACTGTTCAGCACAGGATTTGTTCTCTGGCTCTTACCAGGAGGTCAGTGTGCTCAGAGCTGTCTGACTGAGAATCCAGCTGGACAAGCACTTTTTGCTTTTTCCTTGTGCTCTGCTCCGAGGGCAGGTTTGTGCTTCTTCCACTTTGCAGTTTATCTGTTGGAGGAGTCTTTATAATATATGTCTGGGAAAGAAAATGTTTGTAGTTTTAAATTTTATTTTATGGGGTAAATATAGAGTCTAAACCCAATCTCATGACCCACTTTACAGTCTGAGTGTCCAAGAAGACACCTGAGAGACGTGGTGGAATTATTTTCTTTCCATCCAAACACGAAGCAAAGACCCAAACAAAGTGGGGTGGGGTAGAAATATCCTTTTTTTGGTTACCAAACTAGGAGAATGAACAGGAAGCTGTGGAAGAGTTGAGTTTCATGGCACATTGTTCTCTATGTTTATCTGCAGAAATTCTGGTTATTCTCAATTGCAGCCACTACACGTGGACTGTATCAAACATCTCAGAAAATGGAAACTAACAAAACTGCAGGAAGAGGCTTTCAGAGAAAGATTGACAGCAATATCAAGATTGGTGTTACTTGAAACAGCCCTTTCACTAGAAGTTAAACTGAGAAACATTGCAATAGTCCAGTGCAGTCCTTTTTTAGAAAGGTAACACCAAAACGATGGTGGATTCTGTTGTTCCAAGATGAAAACCACAAGCAAACTCCTGACAGGGAAGAAGGGCAAGTTCTGCAGTATTCAGTATTCAGGAATACTTTGATATTTCAATAATTTTTACAGCTATATAAACTTTTTTCCCTTCCATAGAGAAAAAAGTGCTTTTATAAATGGACACTTTTGAAGACTAAGTAAAACAATTCTAGAGATATAAAGCAACAACTGAGAAAGAAAAATGACACACTGGGAGCCCTTCCATAAACTGCTGTCTAATGTCTCCATGGAATGGGATCACCATTTAAAATCCCTGTTTATCTCAGGAAAAAAAAATTAAGCATCTACAGAGAAGTAAGAAATACAGAGAAGTAAGAACACAAAATGTGTTTTGCTGAACACAAATAATTTATCATGGCACTTCAATTGATTCTACACATATAAATACTTCCAAACTCTAAAACCAATTAAAAAGTTAAAGTTACCTTGTGTTTCTTTTCACTTTCAGGAATCATATTTCGAGAGTGTTCTTTTACAAGATTCTCCTAAAACAGAGTTATGTGATAGGAAGGAAATATTTATTTGAATTCAGTTGTTAAAAATCTTCTTGGTGTAATTACAGAACACAGTTTATAATCACAGACTGTTACAAACTTCACACAAATATATGACCAGACATTGTTTTTCTATTCAATTTCATTCCTTACACAACTTCTAGAGCACAAGCCCAGGCCACACCTCACCCACACTGCTCAGTTAGTGAAAAACTCCACCTTTTCTTCAATTTCTGCTTTCAGCTGTTCCTTAAGGGATGACAGTTCACGTTTCAAACATGACAGCTCATTTTCCTAAAAACAATTAAATAAAGGCTAGGGTTAACTATGCCCACTCCAGTAAAAAGAAAACAGTCCAAAATACTTAATAGGGATATTCATTAGATACAAAAGATAATTCTATTTGTTTTTCAACCCTATACTTGAAGCTTTGCTTTACCTTGTTTAAAATTAAAGACTGAAGTACTATAGGAAACAGGTAGTTGATCATAAGTGTTCAAGGTAAGACCTTAAAACACTTGGGAGAATGGGGTGAGAGGGCAGAATCGAACTATTTAAAACAAAAATTTCCTATTCAAACTGTGAAGTCAGAACATGACACACTGGCTGGAAGAGTAGACACAAACACACTGCTATTCCCATTTAGTTTTAGAAGCATTTGGAGTTTTTAGTGCCCAGAATAAGATCTGTAAGACAATAAAAGGAAATAAATTAGTGGGCTGATTTTTACTGTTCAGTCCCACTAAAGCAGATAGTTAACCCCTCCCCAAATATTCAATAGGAAGAAGTAAAACATGACATTTATAATTCTATTACACTCAAGGTGTGTGGGTTTAACACAGCTTGGCTCTCAGTGGGGGTGGAGTGTTATAAGAACATCTTCTATTATTGGCTTTTCACAAATATTAAAATGAATGCTGTATGTATAATGTTGGAAAACTCTGCTGTATGAATATAGTTTCTTTTAGTTCTGCTATTAACAAAATTTAGAAATAGTAGTGTGATAAATACATATATTTTTCTTGGAGTATAAAATGATGATGTAAAAAGGTTTTGTTCATGTATGAGAACGATAAAAATGAGAGAATGGTAAAAAAAAAGAAAATCAGAAAATTGTTCTCATTCTTGGATTATCGGTCACCAGAACCCCAGGGAAGAAAAAAAAAATTGATTTACAGGTTGGGGGGGGGATGATTTTGAATAATGCTTGAAGATCTATGAATATACAACATGTTGATGCATTTAAAGAAGTGTTTTCTGAGTTAGTGGGTGGTCTTGGCTGAATGTCAAGCACCAAGCCTTTATAACCTTTTGCTTTATTTTTTGTCTCATTGTTTTTTATTCAACCTTTTAAATTTTACCAGGAAAGGGAACCTCGTTTTTCACAGGAGGAAGCCACAGAAGTGGCTTCTGAGAGAGAAAGCTTCTTCTGTGTCCAGCAGAGCCAATTTCTGAAGGTGCTGATGATGGACACATTGCTGGTCTGATTTTAAAAGTTGGTAATGCCTCTGTGATGACAGATTTAAGAAAGAAAAAAACTGTGTGCATTTCTTATTCTTCTTCTTCGGGCTGGAAATGTGCAGCAATAATGGTGTTGCAGTGTTCTTATCCCTTATGGTTTGAGGGAGATGTTGTGGTGTGTTCTCATCCCTTATGGTTTGAGGGAGATGTTGCAGTGTGTTTTCATCCCTCATGGTTTGAGGGAGATGTTGCAGTGTGTTCTCATCCCTCATGGTTTGAGGGAGATGTTGTGGTGTGTTCTCTTCTCAATAATTTGTTCCATCCCCCCTGCATTGTTAAACTGTACCTTCCCACCTAGTTCTCCATCTTGCCCTAAACCTGCCCCTTGATCCAGAATGTTCCCTGTTCCTCCCACCATTAAGTTGTCAATCCCACTTTTTACCTACCCTTTAGTTTGGAAACTTCCCTGTCAATTCCCTGTTCTTTGAAGCCCCATTGATCTGTTTCAATTGTTCCCTCCCCGTGTTTCCTTGGGTTATGTATTGTAAACCTCACCTTGTGCTCCTCCCCAGCCTTCCCCTATTGGTAAAGAATTTGTGCCCTCCCCTAGAACCTCCCCTGTATAAATGTCCCTGCACACCCAGTTTCTTGGTTTGTCATCCCTGGAAAACTGAGATCAACCTTTCAGAGCTGCAAAACCCTGTAAGAACTTTACAATTGATAGAACTTGAGTGAAAATGAACCTGCAGACAACAATTTTCTCCTGAATCAGAGAAGAGGAAAAAGTGAAGACACGTGAAAAGAACGTGGTGACACTAAAGTCAGTGAGGGGAAGGAAGGAAAAGAAGTGCTCCAAACTCAGAGCTGAGATTCTTCTGCAAGCCATAGTGAGGACTATAACACACAAACTGTGTCCCTGGAATTCACAAAGCACATGGGGGAATGCACAGATCCACTCACAGCCCGTGAGAAAAGGTGCCCATGCTGGAGTGAGTGGATGTTAAAAAGCTGTCATCTAGTGGGAAATTCAAACAAAGAAGATAAAGAGGCCACTTGTTTCCAAACTAGAACAGCTCATCCTCAAAAGACTTCACCCCATGAACTAATGGCCCATGCACAACAGTTGTGGGAATTCTGTTTGCCTGTGGGAGGGACTCATGTTGCAGCAGGTCGGGCAGGACTGCTACTCCTAAAAAATAAAACCACACTGGAAAAGTTCAGAGAGAACTGTCTCCATTGGGAAAGACCCCACAGCACAGCAAGAAACTCCCTAAGCAAACTGAAAAAAGATTTTTACAAGTGACAAACTGACTAGAGATCACGTTTTGTCTCCCTGTGCTGTTGGTGGGCAACAGGGAGGGACTGGGATAAAAGGTGTTCTAAAGGTTCATTTTAATTCTCATTACCCACTTTTCAATCTATTTATAATACATTTTCTTGATATTGTTGAAGTTCGAACTTGTTTTACCCCTAAAGTGTTTTTCTCCTAATCCTTATCTCAATTCATGAACCCTTCAATTTTTCTTTCCCCTCCTCTACTCAACTACAGAAGAGAAAAATGAGTGAATGGTTTTTTTTGTGTGTGCCTGAAGCTCAGCCAGTATCAAACCACTACACAAGAACATCAGCCCCTCCACTGAATTATTTAACATTGGAAAGTACTCCTTACCAGTGCTCTTTCTGATGATAACTGCTTTTGCTGCTTAATTTTATATACTCTTAATTCTGCATCTTTTTCTTCAACCATTTTATCATATTCATTCTGTGTTAAAAAAAAAAAACAACAACAAACTCAAAACATGTGCTTTGTAACATGGAAATGTTACAATTATAGATCTATCCAGTCTTAAAACATCATTTTTTCAAACCAGGCTCCTCAGAAGATTCAGAAAGCACCATGAACAAACACTGATGCTTCTGCAGAAACTGCAGAAATCAAATGCTCAATGCAGTATTATTTTGTGGACTGGCAGAGTGTGCTTTATTTCTATGCAATATGTGTTCAGCACCTAAGAGCCAGCCATGCTATTTTTATTAATGGGATCTGCTAAAGATACTGCAAAAGAGAGTAATAGAAAGGTAAACTAAAATGTGTCAAGATAAACTGCTGACAGGCACTAAGTAATTTCCCCAGAGAAGGAGGCCAAACTGATACTGAAAAATACTGCATTCAGAGGGTATTAAAGGAAGCCTAACTTTAAAACAAAAAATTAAATCCTAGAAGTTCAGAGAAATGAAATTTATCTGTCCAGAGGCATGTTTCCAAAATCTTCAAATGAATTTGATTTTAGGTGATGAAAAGTCAAGCATGTGTTCAGCTTCCTTTTCCCAGACTCAGGCCTCTTTGTGGGTTTGAAGGGTTATTAACACATTACAAATGCCAGCAATCAGTAAAATCTCTTACCTTGTGCTTTTCCATAAGTGCCACCATTTCAGTTATCTTGTGCTGACAGTGGATATCAGTTTCTCTCTGTATCACTGCTGCTTCCTCATAAAGCAACCTCAGCTTTTCTACCTGGGAGCAGTAAATTGCATTTCATTCATAAACATAACAATATATATTTTAAAAATATTACTTTAATTTCTTCTTCCCCCTGTGGGTGCAATGTAGTCTTGGACTTCATTTGCTTCTGAAATCCTTTTCAAATCTGACATCTTTTATGCAGATTGTTAAAATGGGCAAGATTAAAGGTACAAGTTCACTTTGAACCCAAAGGCCATTTCAAGCACTCTGCCCTAACATTTCTCAGCATTACCATCAAAAAAATGTGTGGGCAAAAAAATACTAATATGGGAGAAGTTATAATCTCATTTAGCTATGCTGACTTTATACCAAGGGTAGAATTTCTTTGAACTATATCTAGAAAGAAAGAATTTTTAACTGGGTTCTTATTTTCAAAGACATATTCAAATATTTCAACTTAAGCACCTGATGTACTAAAGCTTTGCTCACAGGCATACACAACAAGCATTTCTGTTGATAAGACTGAAATGTAAGAGCAAGGGCTCTGGCCAATAAAGCTTCATAAAAATATTTTAAATAAAAAAAATTAATTGCAGTAAAAATTAACACCTCTCACCTGTTCATTAAGTTTCTTTTCATGCATTTTTCTTGTTTCTATCTCTTTTTGATAGATGTCAACTGCTTCCTTATGTTGCTTGTTCATATTTTCCATCTCTAACTGCAATTTATTCACCTTTTGAGAATGCAGAATTGCTGCTGTTATTTGTTTAGGAATTAATATGTTAATTTTGGTTTTTTGCCCTTTATTTTTGAGCAGAAACACACTGTTACTTCTCAGGCATATGATTAAAGTGTTTCCTATTTAAAAGTTCAGCTTTTTTTTTATGAAGAACTGAACTTTGTCCTGAAGTGAGTTAGAAAATACTCAAAGAAACAATGGCAACAGCACAATGGGAAAGACTACCCTAAATGCTGTGAATTCCTTGGAAAAAAACAAATACAGATGGAGATTTTATTCTCTCTCTTGTAATTCTATGTAAGATTTTCGCAGGTTTTATGGGACATTTTCCTCCCAGCTGTGCATTTTGATTACAGTTTTTCCTTTTAAGTTTCTCATATGAATATCCTCCCAAAAGTCCACTTCTTTCCCTAAGTGCAGTACCCAAAGCTGGACACAATGTTCCCATCAGAGGGATTTACAGTGCAGAACACATTTAAAGAACAGCCTGAAGTGAGTAATGTATGTAAGTCTTTTAAATGCTTTTCTGTCACAATGGGGTTACTGTTCAGTCCACTACCAATAAAAGGAAAAAAAAGAAAGGGAGTGATTGGAAACATAATTAATTGTGATGTGAAGTCCATCTCTTTTAAATGTCCAATTGTCAGTGCCCAATGATTAAAAATGGAAGCATCTTCTAAAAACTATGAGCTCATTCCTGCACAATCTGTATCCTAAATCCATAAACCAGCTCACAATGTATTTAACAAGTACTGTCATTAATTACACTGGGACTTAAAAACACTCACTTCATCTTCTATGTGATGCCATTTAAACCTACCTTCCCTTCATGAATACTGTTTTTCTTGCTTTCTGCAGTGATTTTCTTTTTCAGCACCTGATTCTGTTGAAATAAAACAAAACAAGCACTGCACTTTAATAAGTTAACAGAATTATGTAATGGTTTAACTGTGTCAAGAATGTCAGAATCTTCAAAATTCCAGCTTTCATCAAGTTCCTGTTATTGAATGGAATTCATTCCATAACTCTCTCTTGTGCAGTTCAGGTTCCAGAACAATTCTCCAAACAAAAGAATGCTCAGATAATTACTGTGCAAATCCTGTTTCTTCATGACCTTAAGAAAGGCTCCCCCTGAGCAACAATAGGGAATAACAAATGAGGGGCAGAATGGGAATTAAAACTAAGATGCTGCTGACAGAAGGTGTGAAGATGTCATGACCAAAAATACAAGTTATATATATTTTACAGTGAAGTTTCTACAATTTGTGCTAGTGCAGAATTCTTTTCTACAAGTGGTAACTGTGATGGGTCCTTATTACAAGTACATAAATAATACTATATAGTAAATGAAAAAAGTGTAAGTTTGTTAAAGATATTATTTTTGTAATTGCTTTTTTCAAATTAAGGCTAACTTAACAGATCAAGTGATTCCAAAGACGACTCCTTAATTTGATCAGTTAGGATAAGAAAGGAACATTTTTAAATTACATAGGTGTATCTAAAGATATCACAGTAGATGAAAAATGCTGAAAAGTCACACCAAAATACCATGTGTTGATGTATTTGTGACTCTCAAAATCTCTACACACCTCCTGCTGCAACTCTTCAAAGCATTTGGCTTTATTTTCCATCTGTTTCTTTAAATTATTAACCTGGAAGAGATATTTCAAACATTAATTAGTTAAGTCCTAAACATTATGCCCTGTGTTAGCAATTGCTGTCAACATTCTCAAACATGCACTTGCACCAGTCTGGTTTATTCTGATGGGACTGAAACACAAGCTGATGTCTTAGAATGACTGGAATTTGAGCCATAAAGTATTACAAGATGTTAATTAATTTAATTAATAGCAGTGAACCAGTTCCTTAGTGGTTATAGAGTTAAGAAAGAAGAAGGGGAAAACCTCCAGTATCTTCACAATTTCAAAAATACTTTGTATGAAGTTCCCCACAATCTATGAAAAAACAAATTTTCCCAATTATTTTCTAGACTCTTCAACTGCTTTTCCTTTCTTGAAATTTCATTTTCAATACTCTTAATCTGAAATTAGAATTGTAAATCTTTGACTTTTACAATGAAATTATGAAATCTGTTTTAATGCTAAAAACCCCAGGTTGCTTTGAAACTACAGAAAGTAAAAATTTTTGAATCTATTTAAGCTAGAACTCACACTACATATAAAAACTAATCTAGAGCCCATCCATCACCCAGTGGGTATATGGAAAAAAAAAAAAGAAAAACAGGTTCCCTGTTTGCCTGAAATCAAACAAATCTTTAATATTCAATTTCCCAGCAAGGAATAAACATCCCTGTGACTGTGCTTGTCTTTCAAAATACCAGGGCTCAGCATGTGGACACACAATGTCACAGCTGGCAGCAGCTGTGACAGGAGAAAGCCCCTGGCAGAGACCACATCCCCCAGGCAGAGCTTTGCACAAAAAATCCCAACAAACGTTTTACATTTCAATTCTGTCCTGCAGGTTATGTAACATATTTCCATACGTACGTTTTCTTCTTTTTCATCCAGTTTACTTTGAATCTCTTCACCTGTCTTTGCCATTTTCTCCTTCAGAGACTCCAGTTCGTTTCTAAGGGCCAAATTATCAAGCATTAGTAAATATTTACTTCTTACCTTCAACTTCCTTTCAGTACTAATAAACTCATATTTTATTTTCTACAAAGAGCTGCTGATGTTGATGGGAATTTCATAAGCTGCTCAATGAAAATGTTCTTAAAATGAAGCAACATGCCTAGTAAGTCAAGATGTGAACTGTCCATACTTTTTATTTTAAGTAGGAGAAGATGTTCCAGCTAAGCTAAGGAAAAGACATCCTAACCTGGACTATTGTAATGCAGCTCTGAAACATGGGAGGCTGCCTGTCTATTGAACTGATGGTACAGAGATTTCTGCAGAGTAACACTCAGCCAGTTTTGCCTTGTCACATTTCACCCATAACCTTGAACTTCCATTTTCATTTCCTTCACACCTAAGATGTCTAATGCACAACAGGACAGCTCTTTCTATGTAAAACAAAATGATGGCAAACATTGTTCCTGTAGCAACAGGTATTTCTAATCTGATAAAATTTGTACTTGCCAACAGCAGAACTGAACAGTTTCTGTTTAGCTGTATTATCTAGAAAAATATTAATCAAAAAAATCCCAGAAAGCAACATATGAACACAACTATCTATCTGAATCTACTTCCTTTAACAATATCAGATATTAATATTTGTTTTTACTTGCCTTAGCTGGCCATTTGCTTCTTCTAGGTTTACAACTAACTGCTTTGTATTTTCTTCCTTTTTCTCACTATCCTAAATAAAGACCAATGTCAGCAAAGAAATAAAATTCAAAGTGACTTCTTAAAAAATTCAAAGACATCCAAAGCACACTGACCTGCTTTATTCACAAGTGTAAATACACTTCTTGCCCAATTCAAGCACAAAAAACAGTTTAGGTACTCTACAGAACCATGTCATGTTGCAGTTTATCATCTGATTTGTAAAACTGAGCACTGTCCTTTAAAAAAATCTGGAATTTTACAACTTGCCTCTTGTTTTTCTTGCAGTTTCCTGAGTTCTGCAGCTACATCATTTCTCTCCTGTGCTATTTGTTCTTTCTCTAATGAAAGCTTATTGAGACACACTGTTAGTTGTTCATTCTTTAACCTAATTTAAAACAAATGGCCAAGAGGAATAAGAACATGCATTTTGAAATCTCCTTTGAAGTTAAATATACCCATTATCAAGTGTTACTCCATGCTGAAAAAAGTCCAGGCCTTTATCTACCAATACAGGATTTGCAGCAGTCACAGTGATATAAAAAGGAGATAGAAGAAGTAAAGAAAACCAGAGTCAACTTTTATATAAATATAATGGTCCCTGAAGATGATGTAGTTCAAAGCAGGATTAACAATGAATTCAGAAACTTTCTCTTCTTGTTAACAAACTCAAAGAGATATGGATGAACTACATATTCCATAGAACAATACAAATAGAGAAAATGTAATTTACAACTGTAAGTATATAATTTATGTTATATTGTGTGATTCAAAACTTCCATTAGAAAACAATCACAGCTCATTTCACTGTGTATTAAAGTAACTTCTATATAACACCAAAAAGAATTAAATACTGTGTTTTCAAAATGGTCATACGTCTCTTGTTGAAGATCTGTTTTCAGAGCCAAAAGCTGGTTTAAATGATCTTGCTCCTTTTCAGCTGTACTAGTCAGCTGTGCTTTCAAACCATGCATTTCTTTCTGCAGAAGGAAAAAGAAGAGTTTTGAGCACACATGTGTAAACTACAACTCATGGTGGTTATCAGACATGAGCTAACAGCACAAGGCTTTCAGAAGAACCAAACAACATCCACACCATGGGTTATCCAGACTGTACCTTTACATATCTCTGCTGGGATATGAAGTGGTGTGAGATGAGAGCTCTGACACCAGTGCTGTACCTGGCCCCTGCTGTGAGTTTAATTACCCAGTCTGCAAAACTATTAAATTAGAGTCCTTGGACATCATTTTAAATAAAGATATTTGCTTCAGACTTTACAAGCTTTTGCATTCATCTAAATAAAAAAGACTAAAGAAACATCATAGAATTCCAGTTCTATAGGATAGAGCAGAAAGGCAATCAACAGGGCTGTGCCTCCATCCTCAGTACAGGCACTGTAGGAGTGCAAGGGGCAGCAGCCAGGCCCCTGTGCACAGGAGGACAGAGATCTCCTGCTGTCACTGCTGTGAGCAGAGCAGCTCAGGGTGGGACACTGCTCTGTGTGCTACTTCCATGTACTTGTGTTCAAGTTAGGATGTGTAACTTGACTATTTATAAAAACATGTTTTATTATTGCCCTATTTCACACCTCTCTGATTTCTCTCTCCAAATTCTTCTCTCTCTGCAATTTTTTTACAGCAGCCTCAAGATCCTTCTTCAGCAAGAATCCTCCAATTTGCCCATTTTAGAAAATTAGTGAAACTCAGTTCAGAACACTCAATGCACAGATTGTAACAACAAGCAGAGGTAGTGAAATGCACACCTGATTTCACACTACCTTAACTTTAGTTGATATGGTTTCTTGTTAGACTTGTAAATATAAAATCATCATGAAAATAAACCTCTGTTAATAGTGTAATTCATATAGCTTAGACTCCTGTGACAGAAAATGGGCCTGTGCCACAGTACAGCAGGGTGCACAGAGGCCAGAGCTAATTACCTTCCTGTAAGTAAGAAAAAAATGGGAAAACTTTCTATCCAGAGGGATATAAAGGCATTCGAATGGGCATGAATGAAGAAGGAAATAACCAAAAACCTGACAAGGAAAACCAAAACACAGGAGACAAGAAAACCCAAAAACATAGGAGACAAGAAAACCCAAAACACAGGAGACAAGAAAAACTGTGGTAATAAACAAGATCTTCAAAGAAAACACTGAAATTGTGCATGAGAAAGTTTAGTAGAAACGTTAAGGTAGACTAAACTGTATTTATTTATGGCATTTAAGGCACTTACAAAGCAAGAGGAATTTCATATGAAAAGCAAATGCCATGAGATTAATAAAATGAACATTTACCAGAGTTTCTGACAGCTCTTCAAGTTGCACTTCTTTGTCACATTTTAACTTAGTCATCTCTTCTACAGCACATGTAATGCAAAATTAATGGAACAGAAATAATTTTTCATACTTAGCAGGCAGTATAAAACACTTACCCTTTTGCAATAGCCAGTTCTCAAAACTTATTGGATTAAGTTCAGAAACTGTAAAGCTCATTTATGACTCAATCTAAATGTAGACTTTGAAAAATGATTAAGAAAGACATGAGCAAATCTATATCTGAACAGAAACTAATTATTTATCTTAAATAAAATTCAGTGCCTATTATGTTTTCCACAATTATGCCTTCAAATAAACCATGAACTGTAAGACCAGAGTATTCTCCAAGTATTCATGCATCTGCATTGTTCCAGAAAAAAAAAAATCTGAACTGCTGAAAGTTCAGATCACATGGATATGCTGAAAAAGGAAACCAGTTATTACTAACTTCCACATGTTTTCTATGTGCATATTCACAATACTGGTATTTTTTGCAAGTCCTCCACACCAAGGTCGTGTTGGTGTGGAATTCTCACAGGTCTCATCCTGCCTTGCTCTAGACAAGCATTAGCAGTTCACTTTGGAACATTTCTCTTTAGATGCCCTCAATGTATACAGGGACATCCAATTCTATTTCTCATCTGTCAGATGAGATCCAGCCCCATGTGCTGCACAGCAGGAAACAGTGCTGAAGGCAGAACTCTTACTCTGGGGGCTGAGGAGCACATCCCCAGAAACCACACGATATCAAAGCAGGATTTAAAGATAAGCCCTGCCACATCCAGCATGGGGAGGGTCTGCAGAAACCTTAATGGGAGAGTTTTATCTCTGCTACAAGCTACAGAAATCCTGTCTGCTACTCCTGGCACCTGCAGTGCTACTGGTCTTAGCTGGAAACCAAAACTGCTTCCATGAGAATTCATGCATGGATGGCCTTGCCATTGGAGCTCTGCACAGCACTGCCCTTTGGCTGTGCAAGGACCAGTGACCACCAAAGAAAAGGGAGTCAGCTGAGTCCAAATAAATGCAGGCATTCCTGACAGGTACAGGTAACATCATTCCTCCAAGTACTACAGACAGTCCATTTCCAGAAAGCAGCAGAAAACATTTTTGTTACTGCCTAGCTCATTTTCTGCCTTTCTACAAGCCTTACCCAGTTCAGCAGACTTCTTTTGGAGCTCCAAGGTAACCAGCTTTGATTCGTCTTCATATTTCTTTGATCTAAGAAAATGATAATTTAAAACCTCCAAATGTACAGTACAAAGCACTGCATTTGAAACTTGAAGGACAACAGGACAGTGTCTTACCACAAGCACTCGAAGAACATTTACCTTTCAACAGGCAGACAATATATCAGCTGCAACACCTACCAAATTTCACTTTTACAACTTCAGAACAGCAGACATTCAAGTCAACAAATATATACTTACAGAAATTTGTATTTCTTGAAGACAGAATTATGGAAGTTGGAGGGGGAAAAATTTTACTTTTTATAGACCAGTATCAACCAGCACAAATATAAAAAAATTAAATTCCCTGCATTTAGACCACTGTATCAAAAAACCTCCAAATTTCAGCTTCATTTCCAGTTGTTCTTGATTTTGTCATAGACTGCAACCTGGAAGATGACTCTGAATGGAAACTCTTGAATTTACCTATTTTGCTCCTTTTGCAGCAAGCTTTTCAAATTGGCAGTAGAAATCTCAAACTCCTCTGTCACAGCTGCAAGCAAAGCCTTCACTTTTTTACATTCTTCCTCCTGTGCTTCCTTTTCTCTGGTGACCTCAATTAATGTTTTCACTGTAGTTTGGAATTCAGCTTCTAAGTTCTTCTGAGTAGCCTTCAAAACATGATCTAATTTCTAACCATGTTTTGCAACAAACAGCTACAGTTGTTTCATATCTAAAGTATCCATAATTATTTATGCAAATACTCATCTAGTTTATTTAAACTGCAAAACTGTAAGCAAGGTGTACCTCTGCCTTTTGCAATGAAATGTCAGCCTCTCCCAGCTTTGCCCTCAAATGTTCTTGACTGACCTGGGATTCCTTTAACATTTCTTCTCCATGTACTAAGCAAAAAAGATGTATGTTTATATTTTTAAAAATAGGATATTTACTAAAAAAATGCTGTTAGAAATTCGAAAATACATACATTTATAGAATTTAAAAAAGGCCAATGGTACTGACATCATATACTATAAAAACTTTGAATATAGATGGCTTAAAAATATTGAAAATCAAGGTCTGAAAAGTAAGTGTCCTCAGTGGCACCTGCCTGACTGTAAATTTGTAAAACTGAAGCAATGTGTTTTCCCCTTGCAATTTTCAAAACTTCTCACTGCTTGACTCACCCTAAAAATTACCCTGCCAGTTCTCATCCCACATAAGCAGCTTCTGTTTCAAAGATAAGCCCCAAAATTCTGCTGCCAACCAGCAACAGAACAACTATCACAGCCCTGTTTCCTATGCTTCTAAAAACAATTACATTTAAACACAGCAGACAGAACTCTTACATTTTGCTTCTAGCAAGTCAGCAATCTTATTTTGTGATATCTGCAGCTGAGCCTGGATGTCTTTTATTACACCATCTTTTTCATCTCTCTGTATGGCAAGAGCTGAAATCTAGATTAAAGAAATATCATTATGAAGTGTGGAAAAGGGACAGAGACTCATTTCCATTTGTACCCCAGGTATGATAAGCTGCTGTCATTCAAGTTACATAAGGTTGTTGATCTTAGCCAAATATTGATCAAGTCACATTACTCCAAATGAAAAAGTCCTCCAGTTCAAAATCAAACTATGAATTCCACTAGACTAAAGGTCTGAAACATCACTAAACTTAGCAGAATCTGACTTAAATGCAGCTTCAGCTGTTATTTTGTCTTTTCTACTAATACCCAGAAAGACTTCTTGGCTCTTGCATTGCCCTTTTAGTCACAAATAAAGCTGTTACCACGTATTAAATGGTAAAACTGAGCAAACCTGCTTCTCCTTCTGACTCACTTGCAGTTTGCATTCTTTTTCAAACTTGTCCACTTTTTCTGCTTCTTCTTTCACTTTTGAGATACAGTAATATCCACAGTTAATATTCTAGCTGAAATATACTCCAATTTCAATACAACTTCCAGTTTAACATTGCTTGCAATTGTACAGCTGTACATTTTGTTTCCCAAGAGTAACTGCTGAGGCAATATTTGATTTTATAATCAAAATACCTTTTTTTTTGCCAGCTTTCCACAGAACTAGTCCATTACTCCATGTTTGGTATAAGAAACTAACAGAAAAGAGCATGTGAAAATGAAACAGGAACACAAACAGGAACACAGCAGCCTGTACATATAGAGAGAGCATTTACCTGAATTTTGTGTAGCTATACACTAGTGCATTACCATTTAAGTAAACCAACTACAGGAAATAAATATTAATCTCTAGGCTGTACTTCACAGACAAAACTTGAACTTTGAGTGACTATTTGAAAAATAAAGTTCCAAATTTGGCCCAGAGGAACAACAGCAGAAGGGGCCAGGCAGTGAATACAGGCAGCAGAAATAAAAGAGGGTCCCAGTGTCTCAGTGTGACCTGCTCACCATTCACATCTGTCTGCCCTGACACTGCACATTTTTTATGTGTAATAAATGCTATGAAATACAAAATTGTTGAGCCAGCAGCATGAACACAATAAACAGAATTCTCATGTTTGAAACTCATTTCCAATCTGTCCTGCTCTGCTTGCACACGAAGCTCTTCAAATGCCACTGTCATTCTCTAAAAACAAAATTTCATATTTGAAGCTCAATATTGGAAACCCTGGAAGTTCCCAAGGGGCTGCTGCCAACCCCAACCATTCTGAGAAATCACCAGGTAAGTGAAACAGAGTCCAAAAAGAAGACAGAAGTTCTGGCAGTCACCCAGCACTAAGCACATATCACACCCATCCCATGGATCCACATCCCACATATCACACCCATCACATGGATCCACATCCCACATATCACACCCATCCCATGGATCTACATCCCACATATCACACCCATCACATGGATCCACATCCCACATATCACAGAGATCACATGGATCCACATCCCACATATCACACCCATCACATGGATCTACATCCCACATATCACACCCATCACATGGATCCACATCCCACATATCACAGAGATCACATGGATCCACATCCCACATATCACACCCATCCCATGGATCCACATCCCACATATCACACCCATCCCATGGATCTACATCCCACATATCACACCCATCACATGGATCCACATCCCACATATCACAGAGATCACATGGATCCACATCCCACATATCACACACATCACATGGATCCACATCCCACATATCACAGAGATCACATGGATCCACATCCCACATATCACACCCATCCCATGGATCTACATCCCACATATCACACACATCACATGGATCCACATCCCACATATCACACCCATCACATGGATCCACATCCCACATATCACACACATCACATGGATCCACATCCCACATATCACACCCATCCCATGGATCCACATCCCACATATCACACCCATCACATGGATCTACATCCCACATATCACACCCATAACATGGATCCACATCCCACATATCAGAGAGATCACATGGATCCACATCCCACATATCACACACATCACATGGATCCACATCCCACATATCACACCCATCCCATGGATCCACATCCCACATATCACACCCATCCCATGGATCCACATCCCACATATCACACACATCACATGGATCCACATCCCACATATCACACATCACATGGATCTGCATCCCACACGCTGCTGCACTTTCTCCATTGAATGTGCTTTATATAATACAAAAATAATTCTTGAAGAGGGACTGAAAACCTGACTTCCTGCATCACACATGACATGATATGGACACAGAAAGGATCCCAACATAAACATGTAATCAGCTCAGCATGTCCACACTCACATTCCTTTTAGCCAGCTTATGTCACTTACTTCCATGTTGCCATGAAGTTCCTCATACAATTGTCTTGTTTCTTCTCTTTCCTGTTCATCTATCAAAGAAGGAATTTTTGTAATTTTTTCTTTTGAAATTTTTTCTTTTGAAAAAGAATGCCAGCTGTCCAAGTCATTTTCCTTAATCAGCATAATGAATTTAAAAAGGAATTATCAGCTCATTTCTTATTAAATGAGGCATTATGAAATACAGTGCCAAAGCCATACAATCTAGGGAAAATGTGTATTTCATTGAAATATTAAGCAAGCTCAGCTTTTAGATTTCCTTCCCAATATATATTTTTGACAAGTGTAATTCTGGATCAATTTATGTAACCATATTAATTCTTATAGTATTAATGTTGAATAATCATGTATCAAAGCTGTTAGTATTTGATAAACTGTAATGTAGGGTTTAGCACTGAATTTCTTCCTATCAGCAGATACCTATGACCACAGAACTGTCATTATAAAATTACAACAACACTCCATGTCCATATTTTCCTTCTTTCCTTTTACTCTTTTAATTGATACTATTTTTCCCTAAGAAAACAATTATAGAAGAGAATAGTAAGAAACAGAGCTATCAAAAAAGAACAGTACATCTATACACAAGTGTTTCTAGAATTAAGGCTAAAAAGAAATAGACACTTCTTAAATATCCAGGATCAAATTAGTAAAATTTTAATGATTACAATAACAATTCTACATTGCATATAAAGCAGAATTACCAATCGAGAACATGTTTCAAAGACCTCAAGAATTTAAACTTTATTAAGTTATCCAACTGTCTTGACTTGTTGAGTTACACAAGAAGAATTCTAGTTACTCATTATACCTTTGGGTTAAGATCTTTTTTCCCCACTAATGTGTAAATGCTGCAAACAGGAAATGCCAGCTCTGGAAATTTCTTAAAGTGTGCTGGGAATTTAGAGTAGATTCCACTGCCTCAAAACAGGCATGAAGTGCCACTTCATATCTCTCAATATCTTCACAGTCCCTGGATGGGACTGAAAACCCTCAGAGGGCTGAGCAGACTCGAGGGGAGCTGCACTGCTCTGCAGTGGCTGTCACTGCTCAGCAGGGTCTGGCACTGCCTCAAACCTGGCTCAGTGTTCAGGCACCCAAACAGCTCCCAGGCCTGGAAACTTTCAGCAAACGATTTGACTGGCTCCAAAAATCCTCTGGATTTAGCATCACAAACCTGATGTGTGTTAGACCTGTGGCTTCACTCCTGGTTTTGTGAGCCACTTAAATTTCACTCCTCATTTTAAGAGTCACATCCAGCCAATCTCAGCTGGAGAGCACATCTGGAACAGCATGAGAACTTTTAGAGCATTTAGAATTAGAACTTTTTAGAACTTTTAGAATTTAGAGCAAGCTAGAAGTACTCTCATACATCTCATTTACTCTCATAAATCAAAAATAAAAAAGTATTTACATTTGCTGGTCTTTTCTGTGAAGAGAGTGCAGGTTTCCTTGAACAGAGTACACAGATGCATCGAAGCAGTGGCTCTAAAGGAGGGAAAAATACCATTTTTTCATAGGAGTGCACAGTATTTTATACTAAGTATAAATATATATATATATTTAATGGACAAATTTTATACCAAGTACCTAAGGAGTAACAATGTAAATGACCTTCACAATTTAACTGCTGTATGAAACTGCCCACATGAAAACTGATATTGTATAAAAACATCTATTTGGTTACATTACTCACTCTTTCTGGAGATCTTCTTTTTCCCATATTTCATCTTCCAGTTTCAAATGGAGTTTATCATTTTTTAACTAATTTCATAGGGAATAAATGCAAAAAGACACTGTTATTGAAAAATACATTAGAAATACACTTTGACTTCTCAAATCCCACATGAAAATGTGATTTTGGGTATCAGCAGACAGAAGTCTATTTAACTGGTATTGCATGCTGAGTCATCTTTTGCATGAAAGGCAGAATAATTAATGAGCAATGACTTACCAGCAACTGAGACACTTACAGGTAAATTCTTCATGCACACACTCATACAGGACACGTGCACACACCTTCTCAAAACAATCATTTGCTCAAGGCACAAACCAAACTGCAACATTCTTTAATATTTAATTGGATCAATAATATTGTCATACTAAATCAGGAAGCACTTAACTTCATCTATTCAATGCATATTGTACAATACTGGCCTGCAGTTCTTGAATGGTTTTATTCTGTGCTTCAATAATCTCTCTACTTTCTTGGAGTTTTCTTTCTTTCTGGTTTAGTTCTGATTCCATAGTCAGTTTCCACTGCTTGATCTTCTCAGCCTCATTGTAGAGTTTTGAGAACAAGTCATTCCTTGTTTCTGTATTCTATTAAAACAGGTTCCACAATTTTATCTCAAATACTATCTAATTAATACTGTTGTAGATAAAATATTTTATCTCTTAGAAACATCACAAGAGTAATATTTTTCCACAGATGGTGATATAAACTTATATACGATCAGGAAGCAAAGTTTAAATCTTTGTGCATCCACTATGTAGGTATCAAAAGGCATTACAGACCACACAGGAGACACAAATACAACGAAAATCTTTAAATCTTACTCTAATTAAAACTCACAGACTTCACAGGCACTTCAAATAAAGAAAAAACAACAACAGCAACAACCAACATTGCAATCACCCTAATTGTTAAGGATTTGTCTCCAGGCATGTTCACTAAATCACAAATATCTCCTCTAAGTGATTCAGCTTTAAGCAGGAGACAGAAAACACGATTCCCTTTTGACTACTTCCTTCAGCCCTGAAATATCTACTCAATAATGCTTTAAGGACTGTTTGGGAACAAATTTCAAAGATCCCAAGAAATTAGATATGCAGAGTTGATACTTAGCTGACCTCTTCATCTACTTCAGAGCAAAGCTTGACTTGCTGGGAAATGACATCTGAAACATGAAGAGATTTTGATCAATGTATTTCTAAAAAATACTAACAGTGAAACTGTATTTAACAGTGTTATCAGATGTGAAACTCTAAGACTACTCAAAAAAAATTAGAACTCGACAATATAAAAAAATTTAAAGAATGTGCATGGCCAATATTTTAGTCTTACCTGAATCAGTGATTTTGCCAGGGTTGGACACATCGAATGGCAATTTAAAATCATCGTCCAAGCATTTGTTAAAACCCTGCACAAATTTAAAAATTAGTTCATTGTGGGTAATTTGTAAAAAAGGATTATAAAATCCTGAAAAAAACCCCCAAAAATCCTACAGATGATGTGAAAATAGAATTTTTCATTAATAAATCAGCTGCCTACAATTTCAAAGCCCAAGGTTTTGGTGAAGGCTTTGGAACTTGCTTGCTTCTTCTTTCACAGTGGTTTATCAAACTTGGTTTTTTTCAGTTTTCTTTATTATTATTTTTGACTGTGGCCAAAGGGGAAGCTTTCAATGCAGGGAACTCAGCAGCTCCTGCCTGTCTGTGCACTGGTGCATGGTAAAGGACTCAAGAAGCCAAATTACTTTTTTCAAGACTAGTACCTGATATTTCTTTTTTGCTTTACTTCCAAGGGCAGTTCTAAACCATATCTGATTATGTTTCAGCATGAAAATATCCCTTTACAAGGTTTTTAAGTCATAGAAGTTCATCCTGTAAACAGCATAACTCATCTAACTCATCATAACTCAGCTGTCAGAATACCCTGTTTGAATCTCAACATATTTCATAAGGAGCTTCAACATGAAAAAATAACTCATTGAATTCCCATAACTCAGAGTGGGGACGGAACATTTTCACTGCACACCTGATCTGGTGAGAGCAAAACATCAACGGCAGTGGGAGCATCTGAGGGGGTCACTGCTCGCTCTGGGTGCTGAATGAGCCACCCCAAACACGGATTTATCATCACTGAGCTACAGCTACAACACACAGCACAGGCTGACAAGAGGAGTCCCTTCAGCTGTGTTATAAGCACATATTACATTATTGGCTTTTTGCAAACATTAAAATGAATGCTGCATGTATGATGTTGGAAAATGTTGCTGTATGAATATAGTTTCTTTTAGTTCTGCTATTAACAAGACTTAAAAATAGCAGTGTGATAAATATTTATTTTTTTTTTTAACTATAACATGATGATGTAAAAAGCTTTTGTTCATGTAACTAACTCAGAGAATTGTAAAAAGATAATCAGGAAATTCTTCACACTCTTGGATTATCCTATCTGGATGAAGACAGGGCTGATGAACACCAGAATTCCAGGGAAGGAATTTACTGATCTCCGTTATCAGGGAGAACAAGAAACCACAAGGAAAAAAAAAAATAAAAAAAAATGTTGATTTACAGGTTGGGGGGGTGATTTTGAATAGTACATGAAAGGTCTATAAATATGCAACAGGTTGATGCATTTAAGGAAGTGTTTTCTGAGTTTGTGTGTGCTCTTGGCGGAATGCCAAGCACCCGGCCGTTGTAACCTCTTGCTTTATTGTCTCTTACAGTCTTTTACTGAACATTTTCAAATCTACCAGGAAACTGAACCTCGTTTTTCACAGCTGTGGCAGAAAGTAACAGCAGAAGTCTTTGAAATTCCAACCGAAGATGTTCCCCCGGCACCAGTCTAGGCATGTGCACAGAAATGAGTCCAGGGCAGGAGACAGCCCGAGGGGCGGCCCGGGGTAGGGGGGGCTGCCCTCAGCGGCCCCGCGGCCGAGCGCTCACCTGGGATCTGCCCAAAGACCATTGCCCAGCGCTCAGGCGGGGCGGAACGAACAATTTAAACCGCTTTTCCTTCTCCACGGCGCCGCTGGAAGGGCGGCCGGGCGCCATCGCCGGCAGCTCTCGGCCAAGGGCGGGAAGCGGCGGCGGCCCCTCAGCGCCGGGCGGGGGGCGCCGCCTAGCGGAGCTGCTGTGGCGCAGGCGCTGTGCGGCGGGAGCTGCGCCCGCCTCAGGCCCGGCCCGGCCCGGCCGGGGGGAGCGGCGGCCGCGGGGCGATGGCGGCGGATCCGGGGGGCGATGGGGGCGGATCCGGGGGGCGATGGCGGCGGCCCCGGGGGGCGATGGCGGCGGATCCGGGGGCGATGGGGGCGGATCCGGGGGGCGATGGCGGCGGATCCGGGGGGCGATGGCGGCGGATCCGGGGGGCGATGGCGGCGGCCCCGGGGTTTCCTCGTCGTCCGTGGCCACCGAAGAGGTCTCGGGGCTGCCCGAGGGGCCCGGCGGGTTGGGGACGTCGCCGTGGTCGCCGGCCAAGGGGGCACAGAGGGACCTTGGCAGTCGCTGGGAAAGCGGGAGAGGTCTGAGGGGAAAGGGAGTTTGTAGCCGTGGAAAGGGGTTTTAACCCTTTAAGTGCGGCGGAAATAAGATGCACAGCTACATGGTCATTGTTATGAATGATTTTCTATTTTTCCAATTTATCAAACAACAAAGATTAAATGTAACAACAAATTTTTAATAGTAACAATTATAAATGAATACAATCAAAAGTATTAAAGATTATTACAAAAATTATTGAAATTGAATACAATCCAAGTAAAGTATTACAGTTGTATAATTTGGGCTGGATAAAATTTGAGAGTAAGTGTTTTAGTATAATTGAAGTTTATATAAAGCATAAGCAAAACCGACCGGGGGTACGGGGAGGGGCTCGCCCTTCCTCTCGTACCAAAGCATCCGGGCTAACAATCCCACTTATATACTGTAGGCTACAGAAGTTTCTAGGAAGCTCCTCCTAGTTTCTATTCCTAAAATCTACGTAACTATACTGCACGGCGCATGCTCTACTAATGGGTTAGGGGGTCTCTCATCCTTTTGAGGGTCTTATTTCCGATGAAGGCTCATCGTCTTCATCAGTGACCAAGGTGTGACCTGCAGGTAGCGCAGGCGCCCTGTGTGACTGAGCAAATGTTTTCCATAACATGACTTTAATTAAGTCCCATGCTTGGAATCATTCCATTTTTGCCCATTTCAGGGTTGAAGCTCTATTTCTAGATGCCGCTTATCAGACCTACGTCCTTCTACTATTCTTATTTGACTTTCTTCCAACCTTCTTCTTCAACTCCCAACATCTGGAAGATGTCCTTTGCCCTGTCTCACCCATCTCCCCCCCTTTCACTCGGTAACAATTGTCTTCTATTGATCTAAATACAATTTTGTTAATATAGTTACAATTTAATTAGCACGAATCACATTTATCACAACACGAATCTTTTATCAATTGTCACACCATCGATGCCCGTTACAGCCATTTCTGGGCATTCATCTCCTGCCATCCCCCATGAGCTCACAGCACCTCATAACACAGTTCCGTGCCTAAAACTCCTGCCGTGCCCCGCGCCCCGGCTCTCTGCGGAGCGGGCGGCCAATCGCCAATCGCCGGCTCCTGCAGCCGCTGTCAGGGCCGTGTCTCCTGCAGCCGCTGTCGCTGCACCTGCAGGGCCGCGTCCGGCTCTGCTGGGCTCCCCAGCACGGCCCGCAAGGACAGGGACGCGCTGGAGCAGGTGCCCAGGAGGGACAGCGAGATGCTGCGAGGGCTGGAGCAGCTCTCCTGCAAGGAAAGCCTGAGACAGCTGGGCTTCTTCAGCCTGGAAAAGAGACTGAGGCTCAGGCTTAGGCTTTACTGAACTGTGGCCTTCCAGTATCTGACAGCAACCTACAAGAAAGCCAGACAGGGACTTTGTATAAGGACAGGCAGAGAGAACACAAGGGAGAATGGATCCAAACTGAAAGAGAGAGAGTAGGTTTAGAAGAGAAATTCAGAAAAAAGACTTTCCTGCAGCACGTTGCCCAGAGAATCTGTGGATGCCCATCCCTGACAGTGTACGAGGCCAGGCTGGATGGAGCTCCACACAAGCCGGTCTGGAGCAAGGGGTCCCCAGCCACAGCAGGGGGTTGCAGTGCTTTGATTTTTCAGGTCCCTTCCCAGCCAAACCATGCCATGACTCCATGATTCTGGGATACCTCCCCTCCTCATCCTCTGGCAGAAAAAGTAACCTGGGACCAAGTTCCACATTGCAGACAATGTCTTTTGGCAGCCCGCAACTATCTCAACAGAGAATGAACATAGATGACAATACTGACAAGATTTCTCTTTCCTACTTGAAATTTAAATACTCTGCTCCTGTTCACACTGGCAAAACTGTCAGAAGAGGCAATTCCTGACCACGAAATGCTTCATCTCACCCAAAGAAGAAAGCCACAAGCCAACAATCTTCTTTATTCCTACATTTCTTTATTTGGTTATTTCTCTAATACGAATTAGCTTCGTTTTTTATTTCTTTGTTTGTTTCTTTCGTTCCGCGGGGCGCGCGGCCGCTCCTCCGTTGGGCTCGCGGAGGAAGAACGGCCGCGCGCTCCGGCGGCTCCGCAGCAGCGGCAGCAGCAGCAGCAGCAGCGCTTCTCTCGATCGGTTTTCCGCTCGAATTCCGACTCGCTCTCCGTCCCCTTCTTCCTTTCACACTCCCTCTACTCCCGTTCCGTCCCGTCCGCGTTCCGCCTCTCCCAGCCCGGCTCATGCCGCGCTGCGCAAGGCGCCCGTGGGCGAGCCGGGCCCCTGCCCGCCTCTGTCCGCACTGGCTGCGGCGCCTTTTGAAGAGCCTCTGCAGGAGCTCCTCACTCTGCTGGTGGTGGTGCTGGAGCATCATCGCCTTTTGGCTCCGCCTGCCGCGGGCCCTGGCCCGGCCCCGGCCCCGAACGAGGCCCCTCCCGCGGTTCCGCCCGGAGCCGCCCCGCAGCCGCCCGGCTCCCGCCCCGTCGCCGGCAGCTTCCCCGGTGCGAGCCCCGCCGCCCGTCAGCTCGGCCGCCGGCCCCGAGCCGCCGGAGCCCGGGGCGGCTGGGCAAGCAGCAGCGCCTGGGGCGAGTGGGTGCCCGGGGAAGAATGCCGAGAGCGCGGTGCCGTCCGCACGGGCGGAGAAGCCTCCCCTGGAGCAGCTCTACCGGGAGGGCCCGCTGCTGGGGAGGGGCGGCTGCGGCAGCGTTTACGCCGGGACCCGGCTCGCCGACGGCGCTCCGGTAAGAGACGGGGCCGGCTCGGAGCGGGGAGGGGGGGATCGGCGGGCGGCGAGCTCAGCCCGCCGCTTGTCTTGGCTTGCAGGTGGCCATCAAGCGAGTGGGCCGGGATCGCATCTGGGAGTGGGCTGAGCTGGTGAGTGAGCGGGGCCAGCGGGAGCAGCCGGCGGGGCGTGCCGGGCGGGGCTGAGGCCAGGCCCGGCAGGGTGGGAGCCGGGACGCTGCGAGGGGAGCGAGCGTGGAGTGAGCGGGGTCCGCGCAGCGTCCCGGGCCGGGCAATGTGAGCTGCGGTGGCGCCGGGCAGGGGGTGCCGAAGGCGCGGCGCAGCATCGGCCCCGCTGACGGCATCGCGGTCCCCCCGCAGCACAACGGCGCCCTGGTGCCACTGGAGCTGGTGCTGCTGTGGATGGTGTCGTGCCCTGGCTTCCGCGGCGTCGTGCGGCTCCTGGACTGGTTTGAGCTGCCCGACGGCTTCGCGCTGGTCATGGAGCGTCCGGAGCGCTGTCGGGACCTGTGGCACTTGCTGGACGCGGGGGGGTTCCTGCCAGAGCCCGTGGCGCGGGGGCTGTTCCGCCAGGTGCTGCAGGCCGTGCGGCACTGCACCAGCCGCGGCGTCCTGCACCGCGACATCAAGGCCGAGAACATCCTCGTTGACCTGGCCACGGGCGAGGTGAAGCTCATTGACTTTGGCTGCGGAACCTTCCTCCAGGACACGTTCTACACCCACATGGCAGGTGAGCCCAAAGCCAGGGCCCAGCTGGGCAGCGGAGGTTCTCCCCTTTGCTGGCACAGGGGAAGACGGAGGGAGGGAGGGGGAATCCTTCTTCAGCCGGCTGCAGCCAAGTTGTTTTTTGGCGGGGGCAGGGTCTGGCTGTGTTTGAGCTGGCTGGGAGGGAGGGAGCAGCATCGGCCTGATGAGCTGTGCCCGTGTCCCATAGGAACGCCGCAGTACAACCCGCCAGAGTGGATCCTCTTCGGCTGCTACCATGGCCAGCCAGCCACCATCTGGTCCTTGGGCATCCTGCTCTATGACCTGGTCTGCGGGCACCTTCCTTTCAAAACCCCTGAGGACATCATCCGGGCCCAGTTCTTCTTGCCACCCCGGGTGTCTCAAGGTGGGGATATGTTTTCAAGGCTTGGGAGCAAGAATGGGCTTGGGAGATGGCAGCTGGCACATAAGCGTCCTGCTCTTGCAGCTAGGGAGGAGGTTGATCTCCTGGGCTTAGCTGGAGGAGGTGGCATGTGTGCTGCTCTGCTCCAAAAGGGAGGATGGATGGGAAGCTTTGGGTGCAGCTCCAAGCACTCCTAGTGTGGGGTGGGCACTGTGGAATCTGGGAGAGCCTGGACAGGAGCTGACCAGGGGTTTTTGGTTTCTCTCTGCAGAGTGCCAGCACCTGATCGGGTGGTGTTTATCCATGGACCCTGCAGACAGGCCATGCCTAGAAGACCTTTTCGAGCATTCCTGGCTGCAGAACCCCCAGCTGGCCCAGGAGACAGCAGAGATCCATCCCTCTGCACAGTAGGATCCAGGAGCCCAGCAAGTTCCAGCTGCTCGCGTCTCATGGCGCTCAAAGCAAACCCCAGAGCGTTTCCCTGTGGCCGTGGCACGGAGCAGAGAGCGCGGCCGAGGAGACGCTTCCGTGGGTCCCCGGCGAGTTGTGGAGGGAGCGGCTCAGGGCTCCCCGTCCTATTGGAGAAGTGGTGGCACAGTGCAGTGAAGTTGCCACAGACTGGACAAGGGGAAACATCCCCCTGCAGCTCAATGGCATCGTGATGTCCCCGCAAGCCGAGGCACAGCTGGCGTGTTCTTCTGGAGCACGACGCGGAGCCGGAGAACACCATCCTCGAGCTGGCCGCTGGCGGGGCAAAGCCCACGGGCTTTGGTTGTGGCCCCTTCCTGGAGGACAGGACAGGCTCTGTGCCCCGAGGAAATCAAGATGAGTCCCCAGCCGGTGCAGGGGCGGGGGGGATGCTCGTGCTCCAGGCATGCCAGGGCTCGGCCTGGCCATGCGCCGGAGGTTCCCCGCTCGGCGGCAATGGGGAATATTCATCTTTGCGCCGCCCGCCCAGCTGCTTTTTGGCGGGACAGGGGACGGATGTTGTGGAAGGGGAGCTGGCTCCTGGCCTCTCCTACAGCTTCTGCCAGCCAGCCTGGTGTGGGCTGGGGTGGGGGCAGCCTGCCTGACAAAAGCATCCATCCATGAGGATGGGGGACAGCAGAGGGGGGGTGGGTCCCAAAGCCATGCCCCAGCTGGTCTGCTTTTCAGGCCCTTGAGGAAGGGGTGGACTTACAGGCAGGAAAGGTGGGGTTTTTCCCCCCCTGGGGACAGGTTTAATTCTTGCATGGAGTGGTCAGACCCACCCCAGGCCCTTTGAAACATTGATAAGCTTTGGTGGTTTTTCTTCTTTCTAGGTCTCATTTTGAATTGACTTTCATGCAATTGTTCTTTGTTTTTTCCAGGAAGATTGCACCTTGTGCCCAGACCGGGTGGGGAAGCGCCGGCACTGGACGCACTCCACAGAGGTGCCGGTGCTACCCGGGGCAGCCACGGTGTGCAGGGACATCCCCTTCAAGAAGGACGAGGACCTTGTGTGGGATCAGCTCCTCTCCTGGCAGCAGCTCTGCAGAGGTGGGTACCCAGCTCCACAGCACAGGTGGCACAGGGGCAGATGGGAGTGGGCACACGAGAATCTCGCTCTTGCAGCTGCTGAGGAGGTTGCTGTGCCGTGCTTAAGCAGAAGAGGTGGAGCGTGGTCTGCCCTGCTGCTCTCCTCTAAAAATGGGAGAATGGGTTGGGAGGTTTGGGCTCTGGGCACAGCCAGCAGCCTGGCCCACGCACAGGCCCTGGTGGGATAGGGGGGACAGGAGCCTTCTGTGAGTGACCGTGGCTTTCTGGCTTCTCTCCCCAGGCTCCCAGCACCTCATGCCATGGAAACGGCACTGCTGGGCCTGCCCATCTGGGAGGGCTGGAGGGCGGCAGGTGTTCATTTGCTGCCAAAAATAAATTTATTTCTTCTTATCATCATCAGCCTATTTCTTTCATCCTTTTCCGAGCTTTTGGCCTCCCTTTTTCCACAGAAATCTTTTCCAGTCCTTCCTCTTGGTGGGATTTGGGATGGGGGGTTAAGCAGCGTGAAAAATTCAACAGCAGCTCCTGTTGCCAACTGCAGCAGCCCCTTCAAGAACCCTGAGCTTCCAGCAAGGTCTGAGTGTGCCTTGCAAAAGGGAGTGGTTTGCAGGGCTGGAGCTGTCACCCCTCTGCAGAAGCTGGGAGGAAATCACAAGTGGCAAAATGCCATTTTGGCTCCAACACTGCCCAAATTCTTCATCCTTCCCCCTTCCATGCAATTGATCAAAGTACCCAGGGAAAACAGCTCAATGTCCTCCAAGAGCCCATTTTGACATGGAAGTTGACAAGTTCAATGTTGGTCATATGCCTTTTTCTGGGCACCAGATGTTACCCCTCCATCAGCATGCAGGCATCCTGCCTTGCTCCTGCTCCCAGAAACAGCAGCCCCACCCCTCCCTATGGCCTGGTGCCCTGCCCTCTTTGCCAGCCCTCCCCACACCCTCTCACTGTTCCCTGAACTGCCCAGGAAGGAAAAGCCACTCGGCATGGCAGACTGTGTGGCCTGCCTGAGGATTCCAAAGCCACACGAATTTCACAAATAACTTCTGGGATTAGCACATCGAGGTCACATCCTCACTTGAGGATATCCTGCTCTCCCTTCACTCCCCTGTTCCCCACAGACAAGAAGAAGGCTTGTGATGGAAGAAAACTGTTTATTTTTTTAAATAGAACTTGTTTTTCAAACCGCTGGATGTTCATTCTTTTTTGGCAAAGATACAATATTATCTGAACAATCTCTGCATATATATAAAATGTATGTGTGTGCATATATTTATAAACTTAAAAAATTCTGCAACCTTGTGTCATTTACAGCAGCCCTTCCCGCTTCCTAACAGAGAAGAAAACACCAACAAAGGGCAAAAATGCAGCCCCTCTCAACCAGAGGAACTGAACCACATCCATCTGTGGCTGGAGAGCATCCCACCAGCTCCAGCTGGGAGGCTTGAACTTGAGTGTAAATGCATCTTCTTACAGCATTTCTAGACACTGGCCATTGCTAGACAGGGCTGTGCTGGGACACATGCCACCCTCCCCTGTGCCCATCCCTTGGGGACGGCACACCACGCACAAGGAGCAGCCCTTGAACAGGTGGCAAGTGGTCCTCACTGTGCAGGTGGGCTGTGACTTTCTAACTCAAATACCTACAGGCAGAACTGGAGAACAAGGGAAAAAGGCAAGGAGATGCCTTTCTGAGAGAGGTGGCCACAGTAACACAGACCAGCTGCCCAGAGCATGTTCCTGCATATTCAAGAGTCACTGAGCAAGAAACCTCTCAGAGGAAATGTTTTGTTCCATCTGAGAGCTCCTCCCTGCCTTCCAGGAAAAACGTGAACACAAACTGGTTGAGACAAAGCAGAGGCAGAGGTCCAAGGTGGCAGGCTGGGTGACAGAACACAGCTATTGTAGCTACCACTGGACATCATTATCATTAAAGTAAGAATCACAATCTGAATCATTATCAATCATAAAGTTGTCTTCATCAAGGTCATCATCATAGTCTTCCTGCCACTGTGGATCACACTCCTCATCTTCAGCCTCCTTGCCACCTTCATCTGTGTTGGGGCAGTCACACAGGATGTTAAGGTTTTACCTGTTGAGAAGGAGAGCACAAGAGCAGAGCCTCTGCTGTGAGCACCAGCCACCACCCAGCCCCACAACACCCCACTGTCATGGTCTCAGCATCTCCATCCAAAGAAACTCAAGAGAGTCCAGGGAGAGCAACTTCCATAACTGAGTCTGCCAGTGCTGGAGCTTTCTGGATCAGAGCTGCATACAAGCAGAGGTTTTGCTGCTTTCCCTACACCACTATGTCACTTCAATTGCTACCTCAAGCCACAAAAGAGGATGCAAATAATCTGTGTCTGTCATTCACTCTTTTGTGTGTCAGTGAGCACAGGAGAAAACTCTGCTCACCTGCTTTTTGTCTGCACTCACTCACCTTGCTCTGTTACCCCACTAAGAAAACTCACCCTGTACATGCAAGGGCTGAAGCAGGCACATTTGGGAGTTTCAGCTTTCTCTGAATGGAATCTCCTCAAGTCTGGAGCCCAACATGGAAATCCTGTAAGCAGGAAAGAAGAGCCAAAAGAGACAGAGAAACAAGATGTAATTTGGGGTGCAAACCCCTCCCCTGCACACACACTATCCTGACTCTATCCCCCCAGCTGATCAAGTCCTTTAGTTTGCCCACAGTCAAATGAGACCAGAGCAAGACAAGCCACGAGCAGCCACGTGGCCTTCACCTGTGTGGAGCGCCAGAGAATTGCCAAGAGAGGCTCCTTGATCTGCTGCACCAACTCCAAACCCACGTGGAAGTGCTCTGCTTTCAGGAGCTGAAGAGAGGTGCCTGAGTCCTGGTACTGCAGCAGGCTTTCCTCTGCAATTCAAGGCCAACAAAGTCCTGCTGCATCTACACTCTTGAGCAGAGACCAAGTCCTTCTTGGCCCTGATTGTGAAGCCAGCCATAGCTGCTTAGATCTCCTGTGCACATGCAGCCCTCTTTCAGAACACAACGTGTTGCTCTTGTACTGCATCAATCTCCACTGGCAGCCAAACTGCTCCAATGGACTTCCTCAGAAACGACATCAAGAAGGCAAAAATGGACTGGCAGAAGTGAGGCCAGCTGGCTGTTGGTATATATGCTATTGCCCCACGACAGAGCTGCTGCTCTTTGACTACAGCTGGAAATGCTAGTCATGACTTCAAAGAGGCTGCAGGACTCAGCCAGAAGGATGTGCAGAGCATTAGTGAGCAGCTCCAGGCTCTCAGTCTGCTGTTCCACAATATCTCTTTTAAGCAGTTAAATGGTTATATGTGAAACCAGAAGGTACTAAATTCACCCAACCGCTCCTGAACATAAGCACTGCAGCTTTTGCTACATGGAACTCATCACAACCTAAGAAAGACAAAGTTATTAAGCTAAGTAAAAAACCCCATCCAAATTAAACTTCTGCTGTCAATGTCATCTTGCATGCAAAAGAGCCCTTGCAGGTAAGATAACAGAGAACAAGCTGCATGATGGTGTTTCAAATTTTCCTTCAAACTAATAAAAAAGAAACAGGGAATTGTCACAGTGCAAGCTGGCTTGTACGGGGCAGTTAATTTGGCCATATATGGGAGAAACAGCCTGACCTGATAGACAGGGCTCCAGGGAACAGAGATAGGACAGAATTGGAGACAGACAAGGATTTGATCCAATGAGTCCCAGCTAAGCTGCAGGAGCTATTGGTCAGAGAGCCGAGCAGCCTGAACTTTCAAGCAATCACAAGGGTTTGCTCAGGAACATGAAGAAAGGTATTTAAGGTGAAGTCAGAACAATAAAGAGCTTTTTGTCACATGGATCATAGAGTGCTGTGTCTCTGTCTCAGGCACAGTGCCAGTCAATGTTACACAGCTGCACTACCCTAAAGACTAGAAGGCATTTGAAGGAAGACAAAGAGCTCTTGAACGCTTTCTGTATTTTAATCAGCCCCACAGTGGATTTGGGGCTGAATCCAGGACCCTCAGGCACTGAGAGAAGGTTGAAGAAGCTGCTCAAGGAGTCAGAAGCAAAACTCCAAGTCCCTTGGAGCATCAGGGGCCCCACTGAGGGCAGGGAGTGCCAAAGGCTCCCCAGGGACTGGTGAGAGCAGATCCTTGAGGGCAGGATTGCAGGAGCCCGAGGCTGTGAGCAGGGAACTGCAATGCTGAGCAAGGCCTGGGCTGGCTGGAGGAAGCAGAAAGGCCAAGGCCTGAGCCCAGGCCTGGCCCAGCAGGGCCTGTCCCTCACGGGGGGCTCGGGGCTGCTGCTGGGGCAGTGGGATGGCAGGGGCAGCAAGGACAAATGTCATCAAGCTGTGTGACACTCCAGATGCTCATGGAACCAAGGGCCAGTGTGACACAGCAGGGCCTGATGGAAACAAGAGGCCATGGTGAGCCTGCAGGGCTGGAACACCCCAGAACACTGAAATGCTGGGGGTGACCAAAGGTTCCTTCACTTGAGTTTCATGCACAGGAGAAACCCCAGCCAGATATTCTCAATATGGCCAGGTGCAAAGAATATTCTTGATAGGAAGGGACCCACAAGGATCATCCAGGCTAAGTCCTAAATGAATGGCCCATACAGGGATTGAACCCACAACCTCAGTGATGCCAGCTCTAACCAATTGCGTTAAGAGGTCCAAATAACAAAATTTTGCTGGCAAAATCAAGGAACATGAACAAAACATTTCATACAACATCCAATTCAACATAAAACTCATATAATAGCATTAACTTCCACAACTAAGAACTTTTAACTGAAAAACCTTTAACCCTGAAGATACTAAGTTAGCCAAAAGTATTTCAGTTAAGTAGGATTAGGAGAAGAAGAAATAGAGAACAGAAGATGTATGGAGAGATACACATAAAGGTACCAACGGCTCAGGTTCCAGCAGGGCGCACAGGAGAACCCCAGCAGAAGGCAGGATCCACACCATGGGCTGACCTCGTGCTCCGGCTTTTAACCCCCTGGGCCTTCATGGGCCCCGCCCCTTGGGAGGGACTTCCAGTTGTTTGCTCAATCAGAGTCAGGGCAGGCACCAGCTGCTATTGTGTGATTGATTGACAGCTCAACCAATCAGAGCTGGGTTCGTATTGCCCCTGCTCTGTGATTGGCAGCTGTGCCAGGCCATGGCTGGGGGCGGGGCTCTGTCCCACCACAAACCAAGGCCTGACCCGGCCCTGGCCCCACACGGGCATTCCGAGCATCCCAATGTGCCTGGGACATCGATCTCATCCAGCCTGCGACCATGGTGATACTGTGGAACCTCATGGAACCATGGGTCAGTTGTGACAATGTGGACACCATGGTGACACCGTGGTGTTTGATGGAACTAAGGGGCCATTGTGACACTCTGGTGCCTCATGGAATCAAGGAGTCCATTGTGGAATTTGAGGGCCCCAAGGAACCAAGGGTCCATGGTGATCTTGTGGAGCCTGTAGTGTCACAGAGGAGCCATTGTGACACAGTGAGGGCACATGGAGCCAACGGGCCATTGTGACACATCAGGGCTCTGTGGATCCATGAAAACATTGTGACATTGTGAGGCCTCATGGAAGCACAGGGCCATTGTGACACTGCAGAAGCAAGGGGAACATTGTGACACTGCAGGGCCTCATGGAACCAAGGGAACACGGGGACACTGTGGGGTCCCATGAAATGAAGGGAACATGGAAGAGTTCTGGCTGGCTGGGCCTCCTGGTGATTTCTGGCAGGTCTGGCTGACCCTGGCATGTCGAGGGCTGCCTCTCACCTGCCCCTGCAGCACTGGGGCTCTGGGCTTTCCTTCCTATGGGAGAGAAGTGTCCTTCTCCTCTAGTTGTCCATGGCCAAAATTGGGATGCCTCCTCCAAATTTCCCAATATACAAAGATTGTTCCCAGATGAAATCTGCCAGGACTAACAGGACTAACTAACTGATCTGTCTGGCTTGGCCACCCATGGGCCACCTCTCACTTGCTTTTGAAACACTGGGACTGTGTGCTTTTCTTTCTTATGGGAAAAAAAATCCATCTTGACTAGGTGCCCATGGCCAAAATTGGGAATCTCCCTCCAGAATTCCCGATATCCAAGGATTGCTCCCAGACAAAAGCTGCAATGACTGACAAGTCTGGCTGGCCTCAGCTTCCTCAGGGCCAGCTCTCATCTGTCTTTGAAACACTGAGGCTCTGTGCTTTCCTAATTAAAAGAAAATAATAATAATAATTTCCTTCTTCCTGGCCAGATGCCCATGGCCAGTATTGAGATTCCACCTCCAAAGTGTTCTATGTCCATGGATAGCCCCTAGATGAAAGGTGCCAGGAGAGACAGGTCTGGCTTGGCCCATGGGTGGCCACTTCTCATCTTGTTCCAAAACACTTGGACTTCATGCTTTGCTTTTCTATAGGAAAAAGGCATCCATCTCAACCATGTTCCCATGGACAAAATTGGAATTCCACCTCCAAAACTCCGTACCTCCAAGGATTCCTCCCAAGTGAAATCTGCCAGGACAGACAGGTCTGGCTGCCCTTGGCCTCTTGGGGGCTGCCTCTCACCTGCTTTCCAAACACTGGGGCTCGGTGCTCTCCTTGTAATGGGAAAGAACCATCCTTTTTCTAAAGGTGTCTGTGGTCAAAACTGAGATTCCTCCCCCAAATTCCATATATCCAAGGATTCCTCCATGACAAAAGCTTCTAGAACAAACAGGTGTGGCTGGTTTGGCCTCCCAGAAGCCACCTCTCTTCTCTTCTTCCTTTGAAACACTTGGGCTCTGTTCTTTCCTTCCTATGGAAAAGAATCAGCCGTCTTGTCCAGGGACCAGGACCAAAATTAGGATTTGGCCTCCCAAATTCCATATATCCAAAGATTGCTCCAAAACAAAAAGTAGCCAGGACATAGAGGTGTGGCTTGCCCTGTCCTCTGGTGATTTGCTTAGACTATGAACAGAACGTCTGTAAGGGTCGGTCCGAAGTTCCCCTCGATTTTGCCTCCCGACTGTCGCAAGGAGACCTCGAGGACCCCCACCCAGGCTGACTCTGAACAATGGTTTACTGGCCGGGCCAGGTGGATGCTCGTGACTGTGTGCTGGTGTATTGTGTTCACTGGACTGTGCTGTCATGGCACCAACCAGAGACTGTGTTGCATCAACTGAGGACTGCTTGTCCGTACCTGTCTCCTGCAGCACCACACAATGGTCCATAAATCTTCCCACCTCTTGGTCAGAGGCCACTCGCTTTGGAGAAGGACTATAAAAGAGCGACCCTCTGGGAAAGACACTTTGAGATCTCTCCACTAATGAAGACCCCTGAGACCTCCCCACGGACGAGGACTCGTCTATCGGATGACCCGCGAGGACGCCCGTCTCGTCTGTTGGTAGCTATTCTCCCATCCCTTCCTTTCCTTCCCCTTTCCTTATCGTGTACCTCTCCCCTTTATCGTAACTGAGTTGTTGGCATTTGATGAAATGCATTGCTGTTGTTGACTAAACTGATTTTCTGTTGTTGAATAAACTGATTTTGTCCCCTGCATTTTGCCTGTTTGCACCTTTGAGATCAAAAGAACCATCACGACCCCCGCTCTGCATTAATAGCGGATCGTGACATTAAATTGGCATCACGGACAGGATTTTCTGGCAGGCAGAAGGGATGCAAGGTTGTGTGTAGTCTGTATCAGGGGAAGGAATTCTTACTCCACCCGCACCTAGCTGGCCACCTTGGATGGGTGAGCCTGTCAAGAAAGCTAGGGGGGTTTTTCTGATTTCCCACAGACTGCAGACATCTTGGTGTGGAGCATCCCCAGACTCGCTTGAGGGCTCTGTCATCAGAATTTCACAAAAGATCTACTGGTGCAAAAGGCGGGACACTGTTGTTGTTGTTGTTTTTTATGATGTTTGACTACTTGGTGCAGTGAAGAGACAACCTGGTGTTTTGTAACTAAGGAGTGCCTCCCAAGTAGTTTGGTCCCTTCACCCGCACAGGGAAGCGAAGGGGGGCACACAGCGAAAGCTGTTTCGTTGTGTGTGGTAACTTAAGCAATAGACCTCCCTGTTGTGGTTTTTACTTATCCCTTCACAAAATGACTGAGAATTCCACTGTAACAGATAAAGCTGCATTTTATGCTCTATTAGCTAAGTATAGTGCCAGACTGTCCCAAGGTGGGGAGGAATGGGCGAACAATAATTGGTTTAATCTGGAGAATGTGATTGATAGAATATATTCTTTGCAACATGAGTCAAAGTTCAAACTGGGCAAAAATAAAACCATGCTCTGCTCAGTTTTAGGAGCTTGTCTTACAGCAGCCATAGAAACTCGCTCTGAGCACAGAAATGAGGAAAGTACAATTATAGACTCTCTACAAAATCTTGTTCAAATTCTGCAAAAACAATTAGATCAAGAAAGCAATGAGAACCATTTGTTGCTAGATGAAAATAATTTGTTAAAAGCTGCCTTAAGAGAAGAATGGGACGAAAATTCAAACCAGGGTATAACACCAAAAGAAACACAGGAGAAGGGAGCTATTCACATTAATCCAATGCACTCTCAAAAAGACCTAATTTTGATGAAAAATTGTGGGGAACTACTGCCCCATCTTGAAACCTGTGATTAAAATAGAATATGATTATATCAGTGATGCACCCCCCAAGAAACCTTCTCCACAGGTTCTGGGCAGTGTACCAGAGCAAACTTCTCCACAAGTTCGGAACAATGAACCAAATCAATCTCCTCCACAGGCTCTGGGAGTTGAGCCAAAGCAGTACACCTGCACTGGGCTTTCCCAAGGGTATGAACATTCCCCCACTTCGGCCCACCACACTTTAGCCCAGGAATTAGAAAAGATACCCAAACCTGACAATACAGCTGTCTATCAATACATTGATGATATTCTGGTGGGAGGGGATGAAATAGAAGTAGTGGGGGATACCCAACAAAAAATAATCTTCCATTGGAAAACCTTGACTTACAAATTCCCCCAGAGAAAATTCAAAAATCTTCTCAGGAAGTGAAGTTTTTGGGAATTTGGTGGAGAGGAAGTATGACATGTATTCCACCTGACACTCTAACCTCCTTGGAGATCAAATTAAATTGCCTGAATCCAGGAAAGAGCTCCAACAGGCTCTAGAATTATTAGTGTTCTGGAGAAAGCACATCACAGTCATTATTGAGACCCCTCCACCTCACGGAGTGGCCCAAAGATCCTCAGTTAGGAAGTGGTATGCCCAGATAAAACATTACTGCAACGTCTCAGTGATAGAAAGAGCTGAAAAAAATCTGGCAATGCAAGAAACTGAGAGCTTGGCTAGCAGCCATGACAAACCTGCCTTGGTAATTAAAATAGCCACTCCTTTCTCCCCTTAACAATCAGCAAATTCTTGGTTCACTGATGCTTCTGCCAAACGAGAGGGAAAGGTGGGGAAATACAGGGCAGTAGCCCTCCCCACTTCTGCTGGTGAACGAATTATTACTGAGGGAGAAGGCAGCTCTCAGACCGGTGAGCTGTCAGTTGTTTGGAGTGTTTTCCAACTTGAGGTACAGAATATCTCTCTTGTTTACATCTACACTGACTCTCATGTTGTGTTTAAAGGAGGTACAGAGTGGCCTCCTTTTCAGCAGCAAAATGATTGGGAAGTTAACAGAATTCCAGTCCGCACTACACGCTGGATGGTTCCATCATTTTAATCTCCAGCCTCCTGGAGGCAGACTCTGTTTGTGTTTACTTTTCACAGAAGAACACCGAGGGACATGAAGAAGCACCCCCTTAGTGTTGGATAACAAGAACAATGATTTTTCCTCCCTTTATAGTAACACCAGGTGATGATGTCATGATTAATTGCTGAATCCCTCACCGAATCTGCATACAGTTATGGCACAGGACTTCATGGCCATGTTTTATATTGTGAAATTCATAATTAGGACTGTTGGCTAAACTTAACCGCTATACAATTTTCCTATAAAATCATGTGTGGTAAAAACAATACAAAATACTGGGGGGAACTTGATGTTAATGTTGTAACACCTACCACCCAACCACCAGTTGTGTTGAGTCCTACGATTTTTTAATTTGGACCATACGTAATTAGAAAAACTGGCCAACAACAAATATAGTTTAATCCGGCATGGTCTCTCAAACAAATCAAATTATTGATGCAAAATAATGTCTCAGAAGTTCAGCCAGCTTGTTCACCCTTTCTGCAGACTTCTTTTGAGGGATGGACTACCTGGCTACAAAAATGGAATCCTTCTAAAAAACAAATGGCAAGAGACATAACTGGTGTTGTGGGAACAGGATTGGGAATTTTGAATAGCATCAATTCAGAAGTACTAATGAATAAATTTGCTACCACAGTTGGAGATGTAACCAAATTACAATGGCCCCTGCAAACAGCCTTAACATCTTTGGGAACCCAACAGTGGTTGTTATCAAACATATTACCAAGTTGGGAAAAGGTAAATGTAAATGACCACAAATGGATAATCGATGCACTTGGTGCTACACAAAATAACATCTCTTTGGCTCTCAGTTGTATCCAGGCCCAGTTGTGGATGCAGTTGGTTGCTGCTTTCATTATAAGAGAAGCTGAGGAAGGCACTTTTCCCACTGAAATTCAAAAAATAGTCTAGGACAGTGCCACCGATTTTGAAAGAAAATTCCAGTCCTGGTGGAACTTAGTGAATTTTACCTATGATCCCAGCACAAACACAGCCACAGCCTTTGTACTGACGATACACAATGCTTCAGTGCATTCAATATTCCCCATCATTGCATTAGGGTTGAACCATGATGGAGCTATTCTCTATCCTTTTGAGCATAGGGAATGGGCCCGTCAAATTGGTGAGAAGTGGCAAACTGTCAATTTGGAAAGTTGCATTGTCCAGGAACAACAAGGGTCTATCTGTGAAAGTAATGCAATTAGAGCTCAAGATATCTGCTTGGACACAGAACACAATGCTTGTAATTTTGAAATTCATCCAAACGAGATTCCTGAATCAGTACTGGTACATGTAGGCAATGGATGTGCATGCTTTAGAACTGCTTGTGATAGTGTTTTTATAGAAAATTTGGTACTGAATACTAAAAATCATTCTAATCTTTGTGTTTGCAACTTTACTAGAATTGCAGGATGTGATTTTTCCTATGTAGCTCCAGTTACTTCTTACCACCTTTTGCAGTCAAATTACACACTGATCCACCATCTATTGCCCACTCCAATTGGAATGAACCTCTCTCTGGTGAAGCAATTGTTGCTCCACCAAGATCTGATCGAAATTTTGGAGAGGATCAAGAAAAACAGATAGGAAACCTTAATAGCTGTTCATCATAACGTGGAAAAAATACATCGTGTTTTGGAAAGAGTAAAGACAGATGCTGAACACAGGTGGTGGGATACTCTATTTGGGTGGTCACCCACTGCTACAGGTGTCCTGAACAAATTGTCTCATCCCATCATTGTTCTACTGATTTTGGTTTTAATTGGTTTTGTTTTATCAGCAATCCTATACATTATGAATTGGAGAATGATGAAACAGTTAGCACAATTGGCATTTGTGACAGATATACCCAAATTGGTCACTTGTTGACATCCCTAAAGTTATTGACACAAGATGAACTATTGACTGAAATTGCTTATTTTTTGATTGTGTGCTATTTTTGCAATCAAAATCAGTTACTTATTCTTTTGTAATCGAAAAATTGCAAAATTGTTTATTTCTTTGTAATCAAAATTGAATGTATATTTTAATTGAGAATTTATTATTTGTTTTGTTTTATCTCTTTCTCTCTCCTTTTCCTTTTCCTCTCCCTTATTCTTTCATACTTTTCTACTTTGTCTGACTCTGTCTCTGTTTTCTGGGATATGCTACCAACTTGGACGAGTCCTGAAGACTTTGCAACATCTCTACAAAGGAGCGCTCTTGACGACCCAGGCTGGGATTGGGCTCTTCTCCCAGGGAACAGCAACAGGACAAGAGGACACAGCCTTAAAGCTGCACCAAGGGATGTTTAGGCTGGACATTAGGAAATATGCTTCACAAAAAGGGTGATTGGGCATTAGAATGAGCTGCCAAGGGACGTGAGTGTGTCATTGGCCCTGGAAGTGTTTAAGGAAAGACTGCAGATGTCACTGAGTGCAATGGTCTGAGTGAAAAGGTGGTGTTGGGTCACAGGTTGGACTTGATGCTCTCAAAGCTCTTTTCCAGCCTGGGTGATTCTGTGATGATTGTGACACTGCAGGGCCCTGGGCAGAAAGGGGCCAGTGTGACACTGCGGGGCCTCGTGGGACTGAGAGGACCATAGTGACACTGTGTATGACATGGCACCACAGAGCCAAGGGGCCACTGTGACACTGTGGGGCTACATGGAAGCAAGGAATCCATTGTGACAGTCTGGGTCCTGGTGGAACCACAGAGGCCACTGTGAGACAGCAGGGCCTTGTGGAACCTAGGGGCCATTGTACCACTGCAGAACCAAGGAGAGCCTTATGAGAGCCTGAGGCCCAATGGGATCAAGGGGCCAATTTTCCATTGCAAGGACTCTTGGAACTAAGGGAACAATTGTGACACTGTGGTGCCCCATGGAACCAAGGGTCCCTGGTGACACTGCAGGATCTTGTGTAACCAGGGCTCTATTGTGACCCTGCAGCACCAAGGAATTCATGGTGGCACTCAGAGCCCTCATGGAACCAAGAGGTCACTGTGACACTGCAGGGCCTTGTGGAACCATGCAGAGCATTGTGACAGAGCAGGACCTCGTGTAATGATGGGGCCATTGTGACACTGCAGGGCCCATGGAACCAAGGGGCCAGTGCTGCTCCTCAGGGACTCCTGGAATGAAGGAAACATATTTGGCACTGTGGTGCCCCTTGGGACCAAGAGACCGTTGTGACACTGTGGAAGAAGGAGAGCATTGCTGCATTGAGAGACCTCATGGAACCAAGGATCCACTGTGACACTACAGGGGCTTGGGGGATCAAGGTGCCATTGTGAAACTCTGAGGCCCAAGGATCAAAGGGACTTTGTGACACCAAGGGCTCCCATGGAACCAGAGGGACACTGTGACACTGGGAGGCCTCATGGAATCATGGAGACCATTGTGACACTCTAGGGCCTCATGGAACGGTGGTGACACCAAGTAGGCTGGGAGTGTTGATCTGCTGGAGGGTAGAAGGGATCTGCACAGGGACCTGGACAGGCTGGATCCAAAGCCCAAATCCAACAAGGTGAGGTTTTACAAGATAAAATGTTGAGACCTGCACTTTGGCCACAAGAACCCCTACAGGGCTACAGGCTGGGGACAGAGTGGCTGGACTGGGGCCAGGCAGAAAGGGACCTGGGGGCACTGATGGACAGCAGACTGGACATGAGCCAGCAGTGTGCCCAGGTGGCCAATGGCACCTGGCTTGGATCAGGAATGGTGTAGCCAGCAGAAGCAGGGCAGTGATTCTTCATCTGTGCTCAGCACTGCTGACGCTGGACCTTGAGTCCTGTGTCCAGTTCCTGGCCTCCCCAGTTTAGGAAGGACATGGAGGGGGTGGAGTGTGTCCAGAGAAGGGCAAAAATCCTGGTGAGGGGACTAGAAGAGAAGTGCTCTGAGGAGTGGTTTAGGGAGCTGGGGTTGTTGATCCTGGAGAAGAAAGGGCTCAGGATAGACAAGGTGGTGTCAGGGACAGGATAGACGTGATGATCTCCAGGGTCTTATCCAACCTTGCTGATTCTGTGATTCTCTGAAACCACACCTGGAGCAGTTGCAGGATGAGCCCTGGGCCTCCTCTTCACAAGGTCCAGCAGCCCAGGTCCCTCAGCTTCTCCACACAGCCCCAAAGCCCATCCTGTCAGTCCTGCAGAGCCTCTCAAGCCCCTCCTCATTGCCCACAACAGGGAGCCCCACACCCAGACACAGCAGCCCAGATGTGCCCCCCTGGCCTGTGGTGCCTCTGGCAAGGGAGCAGCACGAGGCACTGCAGGACCCTGCAGACAATTCCTGAAGCACTTGGAAGATGATCCTGCTCCCCAAGGGATGTTCCCATGGTGCCTACTCAGGAATTGAAATGGGGAGTGAGGCCAGAGAGGAAGGGGTAAACAGGGATGGGCTGTTTGCAAGGGAGGGGACAGGGCTGGGCAATAGGAAGAAATTTGGATGAAGAAAGAGTAAAGAAAGCAAAGGTGAAGCCAAGGAAATGCTCAGGGCAGTTTGGGGGTGGCTGCCAGGCAGCCCTGGCTCTGAGCAACAACATCTGCAGTGGGACAGGAAACTCACAGCTCATGGGAACAAACTTTCTGGCTGACTTCAGAGGCCACAACAAAGCTGAGTGGTTTCCCTGCCGTCCCCCAGCCCTTGCTGGCCCCAGGGGCTGATGGCATTTGTGCTCACTCAGCTCCATGTCCCCACAGCAGCAGCATGGGGGTGCTGAGCCTGCTGTGTGCAATGCAAACAGGGGCTCCTGAGCCAGTGCTGCCGTGTGTGTGCCTGCAAGGACGCGGCTCCTGTGTGAGCTGGGGGAGAGGCCAGGGCTGCAGAGGGGGGATGTTGTTGGCAGGTGCATGAGGACGCTCTGGGACGCTGCCCTGGGGTGTCCAGCGCAGTGGGGATGGATCAGCCCCTGCTCTGCTGCTCCTTGCCAGGGTGTCCCCCTTGCAGGGACCTTGCAGAACACCAGCCATGCTGTTTGCCCCCAGCCTGCCCACGGGGCATGGGGCTTTTCTCTGCTCAGCATCGGGATGGCCAAGTGTTGTGGAGAGAGCCTGGCCAAGGAGCCTGGAGCCCCCAGGCCCTGCCCTGAGGCATCAGCGCTGCCCCAACAGTGCCCATGGCCTGTCCCTGCTGCAGCCCCGGCACTGCCACCCCCAGGGCTGTGCCCGGCCCCGAGAGCACTCAGGCCCTGCAGCAACACAAGGGCCAGGAGGGCAGTGGGGCAGAGGCACGGGAGCAGCACTGGCAACACCAAGTGCTGCTGCTGCTGGGCACAGCTGCTGTGCCAGCACTGATCTGCCCCAGCTCTGCACACAGACATTGCTACTGCAGCTCCAGAGAAGGGAACAAATGGGACATCTCTGGAGAAAACTTTGCAGGTAGATCCTTTAGTTCGTTTAAAGCCACGAATAATGCAGCCCCTAATTGACACAGTCTCTGTTCGCAATAGTGGTGGAAGAAAACAAAATGAGAAATGGCACAGGCAATGGCATTTCTTTCCAGACGATAGTAAAAGACTAAAAGAAAGGAAAGAAAAGAACAGACTAACAACCAAACTAACAAGAAGGATCAAAGTTGACTTTTATTACAAGTGAATTGCAGAAAATTGCCCGCAGTTTAATGTTTCTTAAACCATCCAGTCATCAATGTCCACACTTCATCCCTGAGTTCCTGGTTCCTCAGGCTGTAGATGAGAGGGTTCAGAGTTGGAGGTACCACTGAGTACAGAACTGATAGCGCCAGATCCAGGGATGGGGAAGAGATGGAGGGGGGCTTCAAGTAGGCAAAAAACCCAGTGGTAACAAACAGGGAGACCACAGTCAGGTGAGGGAGGCAGGTGGAAAAGGCTTTGTGCCATCCCTGCTTAGAGGGGATCCTTAGCACAGCCCTCAAGATGTGCACATAGGAACAAACAATGAACACTAAACAACCAGAACCTAAACAAACACTAACAGCAAGGAGCCCAAGTTCCTGGATGTAGGAGTGTGAGCAGGAGAGTTTGAGGATCTGGGGAATTTCACAGAAGAACTGGCCCAGGGCATTGCCATGGCACAGGGGCAGGGAAAATGTATTGGCTGTGTGCAGCAGAGCATAGAGAAAGGCACTGGCCCAGGCAGCTGCTGCCATGTGGGCACAAGCTCTGCTGCCCAGGAGGGTCCCGTAGTGCAGGGGTTTGCAGATGGACACGTAGCGGTCGTAGCACATGATGGTCAGGAGGGCAAGCTCTGATCCAAGGAAGAACACAAAGAAAAAGAGCTGAGCAGCACATCCAGCATAGGAGATGTGTCTGGTGTCCCAGAGGGAATTGTGCATGGCTTTGGGGACAGTGGTGCAGATGGAGCCCAGGTCAGTGAGGGCCAGGTTGAGCAGGAAGAAGAACATGGGGGTGTGCAGGTGGTGGCCGCAGGCTACGGCGCTGATGATGAGGCCGTTGGCCAGGAGGGCAGCCAGGGAGATGGCCAGGAAGAGGCAGAAGTGCAGGAGCTGCAGCTGCCTCGTGTCTGCCAATGGCAGCAGGAGGAAGTGGCTGATGGAGCTGCTGTTGGACATTTGCTGTGTCTTGGCATGGGGATCTGTAAGAAAAGTAATGATGGAATAGTTCAGTTTGGAGAAGATTTTAAATACCCAGCCCAGCTTGGTGGCACTTTCCCCCCACTGTGTGCCCAGGGCTCTGCTGCCTGGAGCTGTCCCTGGCAGCAGCTGCTTCCCTGTGCCCAGGGCTGGGCCCTGCCAGTGCTGCCAGAGCCCAGCCCAGCCCTGGGGGCTCAGCTCTGCCTGCACACCCCTCCCAGCACAGGGCACTGCCCAGGGCCAGCTCTGCTTCTGCAGGCTCTGATGGCAATGTCATAGCTATCCTGAGGAGGCTGGAAAAGCGACACTGATGCTGCCTGTGAGGGACCCTGGGCTAATTTCTGTCAGTGCCTGCTTTATTAAAATCCAAGAAAAAAATATTCTATTTTTTCCAAACTGAATTTAGAGATTAATATCTATGTACAATTTCCCTTCTATGCAATGCAGAGCAGTAAATTATAAAATCAGGATTTTCCTTTTTATGCAGGCCCTGCCTCACTGTGCTCCCTGTGTAATCTACCTAGAAACATTCTGGAGTTCAGTGTTATGCTGGGAGCAGTTCTGAACAATGCAGCATACTCACCACACAAGGAGAACACTTCCAAGCCTTACCAGCTGTCTCCTTCCACCCAGACCTTGTCCCCCAGTGCTGGGAGCAGCTCCCAGGGCTGGCTGAGAGCTGTCCCTGGCAGGCAGCAGAGTCCCTGCCCCAGCACAGCACCCTGGGCTGCAGGACACCGCTCTGCACCACAGCCCTGGGCACCCCTGGCTGCTCTACACAAGAGATCATCAGAGAATGTACTCACACAGTCTGCAGGCATTGGGATGTTCCAGCTTTAGGAGATGGCTCCAGGAGCTGCAGCTGCATTGTCCTGCAGCCAGAGGCTTCCTGTGTCAAGGGCTGGGAGTGATTCTGCCCCAGTCACTTGTGAGCATCTTCCCAGCCCTGACTGATTGAAGCTCTCTGTGCCTCTGTGCTGTGCCCGGGGTGGCTGCAGGCAGTGCCCCAGCCCTGCTGAGCTGTGCACAGGAACTACTCATGAAGAGAAATGTGTTTTTGAAGCTCTTCTTGCTTGTCAGGATCACATTCTGAGGCAGGAGCCCAGCCCAGCTCAGCAGCACAGACACAGCACAAGGACTTTAATGACCCTCTTGGGGTTTGGGGCTGAGTCTCTGAGCATCAGTCCCTGACAGGGAGCTGAAGAAACCTCTCAAGAACTCCAAGTCACAATCAAACTCCAAAGTTTCCTAAAGTTTTAATGGGTCCTTCTGAGGGACACAACTGAGAAAGTGTCCCCAGGTTCCAGTCACAGCAGGAAATTGGAGGCAGAGATGACAAGTGGGGACAAAGAGAAGCCAAATCTTGGTGCCCTGGGGCACAGCAGGGTCTGTGCCACCAAGGGCTGCGAGGAGACACCTTGTCCTGAGCCACTGGGGCCTCCTGGCACAGCCCCAGCAAGGCTGCCCACTGAGGATGCCCTCAGAATCCCCCCACATCCTTGTGGCCTCAGGGATGTGCTGGGACCAGTCCCTGGGGAGCCTTGGTCAGGAATGGCCCTGGGGGCTCCTTCATGCTCCCAGGGACTGCAGGTTTTTCAGAGCACTTTGGGTTTTGCTTTTGCCTTGGAGTCTCTGAGAGCTTTGTGCAATCATGGCCTCCAATTATCTGCTTTAATTAGTCCCTTGAGAGCCTTTGTCAGTAACAACACTCAGTCGGGCTGATTAATGCTTCAAGGTACTTCAGTTTTTTTAAGGTACTTGGAGGTTCCCTTTTTACACCAACTCTTCTAGTAGTTTATGCAATCATGGCTCCAATTATCTTCTTTAATTAGTCCCTTGAGAGCTTTATATTGACACTCAGTGTGTCTCAATAATACATTGAGATACTCAAGTTTTTAAAGGTAGTTTGGATTTTCCTTTCCTCTCTGACTCTCTGAGAGGGTTTTGGGCGATCCTGGCATCCAGTTCTTTCCTCCAAGGAGTCCATGAGGAGCCTGTGTTGGGGATGGACCTCTGTGAGACCCATTAATGCTTTGAGACACTTTGGGTTTTTCTTCTGCCTTGGACTCCTGGAAAGGTTTGTGCAATCTCCTCTCAGGCTCTGAGGTTCAAGGGCTCAGCACCAAATGCACCACGGGGCTGATTGGGATCAAGCAAGTCCTGACAAACCATGGCTCTGCCTTGATTTCCCTCTGGTGAAGTTCATTCATTAGGAAGATTTTCAAATCCAGTTATGGAGAAATATTTCCCAGAGATTCTAAGAAATACACATTCCTACTTTGAAGAGTGTATTTCATTGCTATTCTCCTTAGAGCAGAGGTGATTCCAGCATTCTGTGATTGATATTGATGCAGGGTCTCTCCTCAGGTCTGGCCTGCTCACAGAAGCTGTGCCTTGAGGTCTGACCCAGTGTGGACAACCTTGCTCCACATTCCCCAACTCCATTCTGTCTGTCCTCAGTCACCTGGGACCTGCTTTACTTGGAGAACTGGCTGCACACAGGCCAAAAGGAGTGCTCCCCCCCCCTTTTTTTTTTTTCTGTTTTGAAGCAATCTACAACTCCTTAATGTCCCCATTGAAAACAGACACCTTCTATTAGTGTGTGCTAAAGCCAAGGTGCCACCAAGCAGCTTCCCCTTCCCCAAGGCAGAACCCTGCAAGGAATGTTTGAGATCTTTGGACTCCTTGGTTCCCTGAGGCCTTGCAGTGTCACAAAGGCCCCTTGGTTCTGCACTGTCACAATGGAGATTTGGGTCCATGGTGTCCCACAGTGTCACAATGCTCTTTTTGGTTCCATGAGGGCCATGTTCTATCACAATGGACTTTTGGCTCCTCGAGGTTCCATACTCTCAACAATGGTCTCTGTAGTTCCAGAGTGTCACAATGGACTCTTGGTTCCAGGTGGCCCCACAGTGTCACCGTGGTCTCCTTGGTTCCACAAGGCCGTGCAGTGTCACAATGGCTCACAGGTTCCATGAGGCCCCACAATGTCACAGTGGAGCCTTGGTCCCATGAGTTTCCCCAGTGTCACAATGGTTCCTTGGCTCCACGTGGCCCAGGTGTCTCACAATGGACTCTTGGTTCCGTGGGGCCCCGCAGTGTCACAGGGGTTTCCTTGGTTCTGTAGGGTCACAATGGACACTGCAGCGCCCCCTGCTGGCACTGTGCGAGCACCTCCTGTTGGCCGACCCCTGCAACTGTGAGTGGTTTGTACTGGTTTGTACTGGTTTGTGCTGGGATGGGGTCCAGGGGGTGCTGGGACAAGGCTGGGGTCACTGGGTAGTACTGGGTTATACTGAGAGAGGCTGTGTGAGTGTCCAGGAGGACCTAACACTGTGTGTAGTGGTTGTACTGGGTTACACTGGTTTGTACTGGAATGGGGTTCTGTGGTGTTACTGGTTTGTACTGGGTTCCACTGGGAAAAGTAGCAGGGGCGTATGAGTGCCCCCTGCTGGCTGGGAGGACCTAGTGGCCGACTGTGTGTTACAATGGGTTATACTGGTTTGTACTGGGATGGGGTGCAGGGGGTAAGTGGGTTGTAGTGATTGATACTGGGTTATACAGGGATATTCTGGATTTTACTGGGTCAGACTGGGGTGTACTGGGTTATACTGGGAGGGGTCTTGGGGACGCCTGGCACTCCACTGGGAGTGACTTCAGGTTGTGCTGGCCTTACTGGTTTATGCTGGGAGCTGCCACCATGAGCTCAGGGGCTCAGAGGCGGCTCCCAGTGCTTACTGGTTTGTACTGGTGCCTTCCCAATATAAACTTGGGAGCCACAGGACCACACTAGGAGCTCCTAGACTACACTGGGAATGGGTTTGGGTGTATGAGGCCTTACTGGTTTATACTGGGAGCTGCTGCCACAGGCCTCAGGAGCTCGGGAGTGGCTCCAAGTGCTTACTGGTTTATACTGGTGCCTTCCCAGTCCACACCTGGGAACACTGGTAGGCACGTGTGGCCGGGCAGGACGTCAAGGCCGAGCTGGCCTTCACCAGGGCCTTGCTGATCCTCAGCTTCTCCAACTTCTCAGCTTGGCAACACTGCCTGGGGCTGCTGATGCCCACCAGGAACTACGGCAAGGGCACTGCCCCCTGGAAGGCTGAAGGAAGGCGAGGGATTCCACAAAAAACTCCCCCAATTTTGCGAGACCCCTAAAATTTTCCAGCCCATCCCTCGCCTAAAGTGTGAGCTGCTGGGTTCTGTTGCGTTGAATGGGTAGGCCTGGTGTTCCTAAATCCCTATTGTCTTCAATGAGTAGATCTGGTTTCCCTAAATCCCCACTGACTTTAATGGGTAGACCCGAACTCCTGGATACCTGGGTGCCCCCATCGAGATATTGGGATTTCCCCCAGTGTCCCCTAGAGATTTTGGGGTGCCTCCTTTGCCCATCCCAGAGCTGGAGCTGCTGCAGAATACCATCTTCACCAACCCCATGCACCAAAGCACCTGTCTGTACCTGCCCTGCATCCTCTCCCGAGGTAACTCAGGGCTCCCTCCCACCCCTGATGTCCTCACCTGGAGTTTTGGGTACCCCCTGAATGTTGGGGTGTCCCCCAACAGCCCCACAGCTGCCAAGGGTCACCTGTGTCCACATCGACTGGGAGGACAGTGGCCATCATCTTCTCCTGGCCTGTCAGGGTGAGTCATGCCACTTGGGTGCCCCAAAAATCACCTGGGTACCCCTTGCACACCTGGATCACCAAAACCCCCTTTGGCCCTCTGAAAACTAATTTCTCCAGCATCCTCCTTGCTTTGACTGGGTAGACCTGGTGCCCCTAAACTTTATTGCCTTTAAAGAGTAGACCTGCTGTCCCTAAATTCAATGGGTTAGCACTGGAGTCCTCTTTATCCCCGTTATCTCTATAAATCCCTCCCAGTTGTCCCACTTTTTTCAGTGTTCTTAGTAACCCCAGTGTCCCTCCTTAGCCCTTCCCAGTGCTCCCAGTTTGAACAGTAACTCTTCCCAATCAAGCCCTATCAGTGGATGGACCTGGTGTCCCTAAATCCCTATTGACTTCACTGGGGTAGACCTGGTGCCCTTCAATCCCCTTTGACTTCAGTGGGCAGAGCTGATGTCCCAACATTTTGGCGCCAAAAATCCCAATTTTGAGCTTGGAATTCCCAGATTTCAGGCTGAAAAGGGACATTTTTGGGTTTACCTGGGGGCACAGCTCCAACATGGACAGCAGGTGAAGGATCAGGGATTTGGGATTGACCTCCAGGAATTCATCCAGGACATCCAGAGCATTGGCACTGCAATCCTGGAGTGGAAATTCCCAGAATTCAGCCCAAGATTTCCTCCAAATTTACTCAAATCTCCCTATATTAGGGCCAAATTTCCTCAAAATCTCATTGATTTTAATGGATAGACCAGGTGTCCCTAAATCCATATCGATTTTAATGGGATAGACCTGGTATCCATAAGTCCCTATTGATTTCATTAGTCATGTCTGATGTCAAAAAAATGTGTATTGGGAGATTGATATTACAAGAGATGGGGCAACTGAGAGATGTTGTAAAAGATGGTTTATGGCCTCATGGTGTCAGTCTCATAGAAGGGTGAGACATTAAAGGTGTTACATCCAACACCATAATATCAGAAGCTGCCTCATTCTTAGTTACAATGCCTTATGTTAGTTTTTTAGCCAATCAAATATTTCTGCAAAGTTTGCCAGCATCCTTTTACACCAATCATTAATTGCTTTCCTTCCCATGGCTTTGCCACAATGCATCATTTTTCAACCAATCCTAAAACACTTCATAAACCTATGTTGATATATCTTAAACTTCTAATTAACTTTATAACAGGTTCTATTGCTGAGCTTTAAAATCTTTTACTATCTTACTTAACATACTGCTTTGCTTACATAATGCATATTTCTGTTTGCTTAAAACATACTTCTACTTAAACTAAAAACTTATATTCTTGTTTTAGATCTATTTTCCTTTTAATGCTCTGATTCCCCAAGCCTTCTCCAAGGTCTTAGGTCAAACCTTGGATCCATCTCAGTCTCTGAGCCTGTATGCACAAGGCCCTGAGAGCTCTCTGTGCCTGCATTTCCCACACCACCTGTCATCTCTGCCTCCAATTTCCTGCTCACACTGGAACCTGGGGACACTTTCTCAGTCGTGTCCCTCAGTGGGACCTATGAGCAGTATCAGACACTTTGGAGTTTGATTATGACTGAATTCTTCAGAGGTTTCCTAGAAAATCACAGTTCTGCCTTGATTTCCCTCTGGTCTGGTGCCATTCATTTGGAAGTTTTTCAACTCCGGTTATGGAGAAATATGACAAAGACCTTCTTAGAAATATCCATTCCAATTTTCAAGGCTGTAGTTTATTACTGTTGTCTTTAGAGCAGAGGTGATTGCAGCATTCTGTGATTGATATTTGTGAGAGATGGATTTGTAAAGGATTCTCAAAGCCTGACTGAAAGCTCACACAGTCTTGTACATCTGGATGCAAACTCTGAGAAAAGGTGTGCTGACTCAGAATGGCCCTGGAATAGAGAAGACATTGCTGAGAGAGATTGAACTAGAAACAAGTTTCAAACAATGGCCTTGCAAAAAGATCAGATATTTTGGAGAGCTAGAACTGTGAAAGATACATTGTGGCAAGAACATGTGTTGTAAAATAATAGGATATTGTTGTTAGAATTATTAGCACTATTGTGAGAAAACCTAATAGGCTGAAAAACATTTCTAAGGTTTTATAACGAAGAAGTAAGTTGGCTTCAGATAGAATGGCATTGAGTTTTACATCTCTGATGTTTCACCCTTCAAGGAGACTGATAATGGAAGAAAATAATTTAAAAGCCTCTCAGTTGCCCTGTCTCTGTAGAGCTGGGATTTCCCAACAGTGCTGAGTCCCTGAACGTCAGTCCCTGAGAGGGAGCTGAAGGAAAACTTCTCAAGAATTCAGAGGCAGATTCAAACTCCAAAATTTATAGAAGTTTTAATGGATTCCACTGAGGGATATGACTGAGAAAGTGTCCCCAGGTTCCAGTTAGAACAGAACACTGGAGGCAGTGATGACGGGGGGTACAAACAAGGGAAAGGTGTCTCTGATGCTGAGCACACCTGGATGTGTTTCAGGAATGCAAAGGGCCAAGGGCTGAGCCCCAGCCCCTGGCAAGGCAGATCCTGTCCCTCCCTCATTGCTCAGGGCTCTTCCCGGGCCACTGGGCTCTGGCCATGTGCAATGCCAAGGGCAGCACCATGGGGCGGCCCCTGCCAGGCTGCTGAGCAGGGACAAGGAGGCAATGAGGCCCCAGCACAGCAAGGCTCACTTGTCCCCTGCTGGCCTCAGGCCCAGGGCCAGCCTGCATGGCCCAAGTGCTGCAGGAGTTGGCTGTGTCAGGGCCTTTCAGCTGCTGCCCATCCCTGTGGCCTCTGCAGCCCAGGCTGTCCTACGGTGTCCATGCCCTGCGCCTCTGTCCCTGCAGGCTGTCGTCATCCCCCAGCTGCCCCACCTCGCTGGCCCCTTCCTTTGCTGACAGCTCTGCCTCCTGCCTGCCTCTGCCTGCACACACAGAGCCTTGGGCTTGACACCAAAAGGGTTCATTCAATTTTTACTGTGCCTGTGAACTTTCAGCAGAGAATCATGGCATGCAGGAGCTGCTTTCCCAGCAGACACTGTCAGAAGAGAAGAGAAACACATTTGGCTCAAGGGTGCAGTGACAGAAAAAACAAGGACACAACCTGGTAACTTGTGGTGGGTTTTATAGAAATGGTAAATTGGAATACGCATGTAGTGACTAAATACAAGCAATACACTTGTAGAATCACGTGTCCACATAAGTTTAGGAGTTATCCCACATTGGACCTGAAGCCTGAAAAAAAGGATGTCCGCTTTAACACGAAATCAGTGTTAAGGAGTCTTATTCTGATATTTTGGAGATTTGGTGACAGCGGGTCCTCACAGAACCAAGGAGTCAGCTGTGACACTATGGAACCTGAAGGTGCACTGTGGAACCGCCTGCAACCATGGGTGCATTGTGACACTGCAGGGCCTCACAGAACCAAGGTGACCATGTTATAGCACAGAACCTCGTGGAACAAAGGGCCCATGGTGACACTGCAGAACTGTCGCTGGGAGTATGAAAGCTCATGGAACCTGAAGTTCATTGTGACCAAGGGGCCATTGGGACACTGCAGATCCAAGGAGACCATTGTGGCACTGAGGAACCTCATGGAACCAAGGGTTCAGTGTTACACTGTGGGGACTCATTAAACCAAAGGTCCATTCTGACATTGCAGGGACTCATGGAACAATGGAGACTATTATGAAACAGAATCACAGAGGTAATGAGTTTGGAAAAGACCTTTGAGATCATGAAGTCCAACCTATCAACTAACATCACCTTATCAACTAAACCATGGCTCTGAGTGCCACGTCCATTCTTTTTTTAAATGCCACCAGGGGTGGTGACTCCACCACCTCCCTGGGCAGAAGATTCCAGTGCCCAGTCACTCTCTCAGTGAAGAATTTTTTCTTGATGTCAAACCTATACTACCCCTGGTTCATCTTCAGACTGTGTTTTCTGATTCTGTCAGGTGTTGCCTGGGAGAAGAGACCGACCCCCACCTGACTACAGCCTCTGTTCAGGTGGTTGTAGAGAGTCTCCCTGGAGACCATTGTAGCCACTGGGGCCATTGCAGCACGGCAGGGCCTCATGGAATCAAGGGGACCACAGTGACAGTGTGGGGCTCCATGGGACAAAGGGGCCAGTCTGACACTGTGGAACCAAGGAGATCATTGTTACACTACAGGGCCTCATGGAACCAAGGAGGCCATGAGGACACTTTGAGGTCACGTGGAACCAAAGGACCATTGTGGCACTGCAGGGCCTCATGGAAACAAGGGCACAAGAGTGACACTGTGAGCTCCAAGGGACCGAGGGGGCATTCTGACACTGCAGAACCAAGGAGACCATTGTGACACTATGGGGCATCATGGAATCCTGGAGGCCATGATGACACATTGAGCCCTCGTTGAATCAAGGGGCTCTGCAGGACCTTGTGGAACCAAGGAGACCCTTCTGCCACTGTGAGTCCCCACGGAACCAAGGGTCCATTGGGATACTGCAGTGTGGGAAATGCAGGCACAGAGAGCTCTCAGGGCCTTGGGAATACAGGCTCAGAGATAGAAATGGATACAGGGTTTGACCTGAGATCTTGGAGAAGGCTTAGAGAATTAGAGCATTAAAGTGAAACAGACATAAAACAAGAATATAAGTTTGTAGTTTAAGTAAAAATATGTTTCAAGAAAACAGAAATATGGATTATGTAAGCAAAGCAGTATGTTAAGTAAGATACTAAAAGATTTTAACATTTAGCAAAAATAACTTGTTATAAAGTTAATTAGATGTTAAGATGTATCAATGTAGGTTTCTGCAGTGTTATATGATATACTGAAAAATGATGCATTGCACCGAAGCCATGGGAAGCAAAGCAATTAATGATTGGTGTAAAAAGACACCAGCAAAGTTCATAGAAATTTTTGATTGGCTAAAAAACTAACATAAGGCATTTGTAACTAAAAATGAGGAAGCTTCTGATATTATGGCAGTGGATGTAACACCTTTAATGTCTCACCCTTCTATGAGACTGATGAAATAAAGCAATAAATCATCTTTGACAATGTCTCTCAGTTGTTCCATCTCTTGTAATATTAATCTCCCAATAGAGATCTTATGGACATCAGGTCTACCCTTTGAAATCAATGGCAACGTAGGAATAGCAAGTCGACCTATTTTAAAAAATCAAAGGGGATTTAGGAACATCAGGTCTACCTTTTGAAATCAATAGGGATTTAGGGAAACCAGGTCTGCTCATTAAAGTCAATGGGGATTTTGCAGAAATGTGGTGCTAAAATGAGGAAAATTGTGGAAAATTGGGGGAAATACTGGGCTGAATTCCGTGAATGTCCATTTCAAGATCATGGTGTTGACACTCTGGAATCCTGGCATAATTCCTGGGAGCTAATCACAAATTCTTGATCCCACACCTTCAGCCTGTTCTGGAGCTGTGCCTCCACTTAAGCCCAAAATCTCTTTCCCAGCCCAAAGTTGGGATTTTTGGCACTAAAAATTTTCACACATTGGGTTTACCCATTGAAGTCAAAGGGGATTGCATGTACCCTTTAAAGTCAATGGGGATTCAGGGACACCAGGTCGACACCGTCAAAAGCAATGAAGATTTTTGGGACACCAATTTTGGGGACCCGCAGGGGTTTTGGGTGATTTAGGTGTTCCAGGGGTACCCAGGAGTACCCAGGTGATTTTTATGTAATCCAGGTGATTTTCAGGAGTACTGATGTGCACTGAGGTGATTTTTGGGGATACCCAGGTGTACCCAGGTGATTTTTGGGGAGATCCAGGTGATTTAGGGGAGTACACAGGTGTACCCAGATAATTTTAGGGGCTCTCCAGGTAATTTTTGGGGCACCCAAGTACCCTGACTCACCTTGATGGGCCAGGAGAAGGTGATGGCCACTGTCCTCCCAGTCGACGCAGACACAGATGACCCTTGGCAGCCGAGGGGCTGTTGGGGGGCACCCCAACATTCAGGGGGTACCCCAAAACTCCAGGTGAGGGCCTCAAGGGTGCGAGGGAGCCCTGAGTTACCTCAGGAGAGGATGCAGTGCAGGTACACCCATGCTCTTTGATCCGTGGGGTTGCTGAAGACAGTGTTCTGCACCAGCTCTAGCTCCGGGGTGGGCAAAGGGGGCACCCCAAAATCTCTAGGGGGCAGTGGGGGACACCCCAATATCTGAATACTCAAGTGTACCAGAGTTCAGGTGTACCCACTAAAGTCAAAGGGGATTTAGAGACACCAGTTCTACTCATTCAACACAACAGAACGCATCACCTCCCACTTTAGGTGAGCGAGGGGCTGTAAAATTTGGGGATCCTGTGAAATTGTGGGAATTTTACTGGGGAATTGCTCACATTCCTACAGCCTTTCGTGGGGCAGTGCCCCAGCCTCGCCCTTTCAGGAGTCCCTGGCAGCTGCAGGCAGTGGTGCCAGGCTAAGAATTTGGAGAAGTTGCAGCTCAGCAGTGCCCCAGCAAAGGATAGCTTGGCCTCAGGGTCCTGCCTGCCCGCCAGCACCCAGTGGTGTTCCTAGGCATAGACTGAGAGGGCACCAGTACAAACCAGTAAGCACTGGGAGCCCATGGTGACCCATGATGGCAGCTCCCAGTATAAACCAGTAAGGCCTCATGCACCCAAACTCATCTTCAGTGTAGTCTAAGGACTCCCAGGTTTATAGTGGGAAGGCACCAGTATAAGCCAGTAAGCACTGGGAGCCACCCCTGAGCCCCTGAGACCTGTGGCAGCAGCTCCCAGTATAAACCAGTAAGGGTTGATGCACCCAAACCTGCTCCCAGTGTCGTCTAAAGCCTCCCAGTGTGATCTAGTGAGATGGGGAACATAAACGGTTTTGAAAATTCAGAACCTTAGAAGTCTATGATGTGCTTGAGCAGGTAGAGAGGAAATAGATCACATAGCAGAAACGGTGTGTAACAAACCATATAGGAACTCATTTACCAGGAAAAAAATTGAAGATAACATATATTGCAAAAACTCAGCAAAGCAAGACCTGGCTATGGTACAAACCCAACAAAGAAGAAACCTGTGGCTCCAGAAACCAGCCAGGACCAGACGGGTGGTTTTGAGTTGGACAAAATGACCTGAGGGAGAGCCAAACCTCCACTGCACCTGCCCAAAAGCAGAGCTCAAACAGCGATTACTGAGGAAGACATACAGCCTTCATCCCAAAAACCACCAAACACAACCCCCAGGAGGTTTGGCAGCTAATTATAATACAAAGGGAGAGAAGGTGGAGATGGGTGGACAGGGAGGTGTGGGCTTGTGGGATCAATGTGTATTTATACCTGGAACCTGTCTTGACCAGGTACACGTGGTTTGGAAGAAATATTCCCCCATGTGTCCCCCATGTGCTGCCAATGAAACACTCTCTACAATTTCAGTGTCAAGTGTAGATTCTCGAAATCAGTTGCTGAGCCAGCCAGAAGGTCTTCGTCTGTCTGCTGGAGCACAGGGGACATCGACATCCCAGTGCACCCCGGACTTTTTCTGGAGCTGACCTCTGCTCCCTGGTCACTCTCTGCGGGGACGAACAACCAACCTCCTATATGGCCTAGAGGAACGTTTGACCGAAATGTTTTGGGGGAGGCCCAAGGTAAGGTGAGCCTGTAAGACACTAGGGATGCCTGCACATGGCTAACAGTGTGTCAGAGACATTCGACACACAGAGCTGAAAGGTTTGGGGAAGGTATTTGGAAGCTGGCAAAGGGGTTTCTGTTGACCACTTAGGGTGGCCACTAGCAAGTTTGGGGGTAACTTGAGCAGGAACTACAGTGTTATCAATATTATTAACAGCATAACTCACTGCTGTAACACTAACTGCCATAAATTGCGCTTGTTGTTTGTTGTAGGGTGGTGGAAAGAAGTATTTTATATGGTGGTTGGTGTTTTGTGTTTGAATGATTCTAATTTTGGTGGTGGAGATTTTGGATTTTGGGGAATGTCTTCTCCGTTTTCTGTAGTGGACCTGTGCAATATCTGGTGTAACACTGCCCTCTTGTGTTATTAACTGTCATTGCAACATGTTAAGATTTCTGTTCTTTTCTGAGGCGTGAGATCCTATTGTTTCTGATGTAATGCTGCCCTCTTGTGTCTGTAACTGTCAATGACAGGTCAGTGATTTTTTTTTGGAAACTGTCAGAGTTAAAAAGGTGGTGGAAGCTGGGAGTGAGTGCGGAGGGCTCGACCAAGCAAGGAGGAAGCCCTTTCTAGGTGGCTCCAGATTGAGCCCGCGGATTTCTTGAGGGATCAAGGGAAACTTGTACGGTTGGTACGGGAGGACGGGCGAGTAGAGCAGGTACACTTGGGAGGAATATTCTCAGATGCCATAGATAGTTACCTGGGTTTGATTGGGAGCAAAATCTAATCGAAAGGGAACCTAGAAGGGTTAGACCAATTCCTTGCTTTGTGTGTGGACCAGCAATTTGGACACCAAGGTGGCATCCAGCCTGGGACCTCCTACAGTGTCATTGGTGCAAAAGGAAGTGGCACTGCAGATCTAGGAGGTGGACGCCTACATGCCCCAGGTGTACCCCGGACCCATGGCATCATATTCAGGAATTAATACAGGTTGAGTGTGAGATTGTGAATTTGATCTGTGCAAAGAGTCTTTCAGTTCCCAAGGATTGGCTCGTTTTCGATGACCACTGGGAGGAAGTGAAAGAATATTGCCAGCAGAGGTTTGGGAGAGGAGATAAGAGAAATAAGGAGAGAAATCATGGGGACCCAGCAAAATAAAGAGGTGCCTAGGAGGAGCCCTTTAGGATGTATACTAACCCACTGGAAGGAAGTTGTGGGGACAGGAGAAACGGAGAGCAAAAGGGTTTTCATCAAATACTCGAATCAATGGTGGCCTCTGTATAAACCAGAAGATGGGGCAAAGTGGCCATTAAATGGAACATGGGACTGTAACACCATGTTGAAGTTAATGTTGTTTTTAAGGTGGGAAGGAAAATGGGATGAGGCACCATATGCAGATGTTTTTCACCTTACAGAAACACCCAGAATGGTTAAAGTATTGTGGTATTAACCCTCCACAAGACCCACTGATCCTAGCAATGGAAAGAAAAAACAGAAGGGTCTCACATATATTAAAATGATGCTGCTCAGCCTGTAGTCTTGGTCAGAAGTGCACTAAAAATGACAAGGTATATAAGGAAGAAGACTCTGATCTGGATGATCTCCCCTCCTCCATCACTAGAGTTGGGTGGGAGCCCAGGAAGGGCACCAGATCAAACTCCAACACCCCTGGGAAGTCCAGCATCCTCCCATACAAGGGCAAAGCTAGGGAACAACCAGCACCTTTGCAGGCACCTCTTAGAGAAGAAGTGGGACCAGATGGAACAATGATGCTACTAAAGGTTCCCTTCAATACCAATGATTTGGAAATTTGGAAAAGGAATGTAAAGGATTACAGAAAGGACCCTCTAAGTATAACTGAACACTTTTGGTTAATAGTGAAATCACATAACCCGGATTGGAATGCTATACAGTTACTGTTCCATGCAATGACAGAACCAGAGAAACAGCTGATCCCAAAGGTACCCTGGGATTTGGCCCAGGAGCACTGTAAGACATGGGAGAGGATGTAAAGGAATTCTTTCCCCTCCAGGACCCAAAGTGGGATGTGAATAGAATGGCAGGAAGACAGAAGGTACAAGAATATCAGGAGTGGATTGCTGTCCTAGGGTGATGTTATGGTGTTTGTATCTCCCATTGTGTGTTCTGATTATGTTTGGTATTATGTCCTGTGCTTCCAGGACTGAGTCTGAGAGTGAAGCTTTGTTTTGTCTTGTTATCAGCCGGCTCACCTCCCCCATGGTCTATGTTTAGGAGAGGTTTTAGCTCGGCTTGCTTGCCTGCTTGCTCGCTTCTGCCTCTTTTTCTTTCCTTCGCTTTGCCCTGGCTTTTTGCTTATTAGTTAGTTCAGCTAGGCAGTCCAACTTTTTCCCTGGACTGTTTTCTTTTCCACCCCGTCCCCTCCCTCTCCTGGATACCATCTGAACCTGTTCTGGACGGGGACCTGGGAAACCCCAAGAAACACCAGGAGTCTGCATTCTGTCACCTGCAGCAGTCATTCCCCAGTGCCGGAGACTGAGAACTGGGCGACCACTCGCCAAAGAGACTGAGTTTGTCATCCCTTCAGAACGGTGAGTTATTTTGTCAGCTGGTGTTGTTTTTTTCCTGTGCTGGGGAGTGTTTTTCTTGTTAAATAAACAGATTTTTTTTCTTACTCGTCTCTGAGGAAATTCTTCTCGAACCCGGTGGGGGGGAGGGGGGAGGAGTTGTGGGCTTTGCTGTCTGGGGGCTCCTTATGGAGGTTTTCCCCCAAATTTGCCCTAAACCAGGACAACATCCCTACTCAACATAAGGAACTCAAACCACTGGCCTATCCATAAGACTACACAAAAAGAAGGCAATAAATATGTTTTGCTTTCCACTTCAGACAAATCTCGGATTTTTGATTTTTCATTCTATTTGAAGATTTTTCATTCTATTGGAAGTTTGAAGAAACTTGTAGGTTTTTTGTTATCTCTAGGCTCTGAACTGGGAGTTGTCATTGTTGTGAAACCAAGATTAATCAGGATTAATACAGAAATAGATGTTCTAATCTATCCTTACACTTCTGTGGCAGAAGCTGCTGATCCCTAGGAAGGCTAGCTGGTGATTTCTGTCTGTGTTCAAATATTTAAAGCAACAACATTTAGTCCCACACTTTATATTTCAGAAAAACAATTTAATGGCATCTTAACATTGCTTTCATATCTTATAACATGCATATTTTACTCTTTATGAAGATGAAATATCTTTTAATGCAAGTAACTCTATTGAAACTTCCATTGTAGAAATTCCAAACCCGTTTTAACATAGTGAAAACAAAACAGTCTAAAAAGACAGGTCTACCAGCCAGTGAAATGGGAAAAACCAGAAGACTTCAGGCAAAAGTGCATACATTTAACACCTACATTTCTTTCACTGTGTTATCTATTCAGAAAAACAGTAAATTTAAAAGAACAGAAGTTCTTTAAAACCAGAATTTCTAATGACAGAAGCAGCTTTGAAACAACTTTCTATGCAGTTATATTTTTTTCAAAATTTTAAATTGGCTGATTTGTGTCCCAACATTTTGAAGCACAAGGGAGGAAAGGTGGAAAATGCTCTGCAGGGGGATGCAGTTATAGATCTATGAAGTTTATATGTGTAAAGGAAATGAAAATAATATTAAACACACTGAGCACGACAGAAAAATGCAACAAAGTGCTAACTCAGAGAATAACAACGCTGTGGAGGCACCAGGAAGCAATGCCAGGGCACTGGGCATTTCTGCATTTTAAGCAAAGAGCTTTACAGCTTCTTGAATTTTTCTTTTCCTGTCCATTTTGGAAACCGCCACCCACCCCGCCTGGCACATTCTCCTCATGGTTTGGAGTTTCAGTGCAGAGCCTGGAGATTTCCCATGGCATGGAGCTGGTGTCTAGGAAGGGAAATAAAGCCATCCATCAGTTTCTGTAAACAATCTCATTAACTGTTTGGTTTAATCTTATGAAAGGATAACATACCTTTTTTGGTGCTGTGGAATGTAATTGTGAAGCTTGTGCATAATCTTTGTACAATTTTTTAAACATTTCCTCTTCTGAGACTATGCTCTAATAAATTAAAAAGTTATTTAGTCACAATATATTAAAAAATACTTTTTCTTTCCCCCTCAGGATATTAAACTATTAAAAAAAAAAGATGGTGTTATGAGCCATAACAGTTGAATAAAAAGAATGCAAATTATGTACATATAACCACAATTCCAGAAAGAGCCAATTAAGTAAAAATATACACATAAATACTGGCTTGAATGTAGAAGCCCCAAACCTTCATCTTCACTCTTAGACACAGCAGTGAGCACAAAGAACTGTTCAGCACAGGATTTGCTCTCTGGCTCTTACCAGGAGGTCAGTGTGCTCAGAGCTGTCTGACTGACAATCCAGCTGGACAAGCACTTTTTGCTTTTTCCTTGTGCTCTGCTCCGAGGACAGGTTTGTGCTTCTTCCACTTGGCAGTTTATCTGTTGGAGGAGTCTTTATAATATATGTCTGGGAAGGAAAATGTTTGTAGTTTTAAATTCTATTTTATGGGGTAAATATAGAGTCTAAACCCAATCTCATGACCCACTTTACAGACTGAGTGTCCCAGAAGACACCTGAGAGACGTGGTGGAATTATTTTCTTTCCATCCAAACACAAAGCAAAGACCCAAACAAAGTGGGGTGGGGTAGAAATACCCTTTTTATGGTTGCCAAACTAGGAGAATGAACAGGAAGCTGTGGAAGAGTTGAGTTTCATGGCACATTGTTCTTTATGTTTATCTGCAGAAATTCTGGTTATTCTCAATTGCAGCCACTACACGTGGACTGTATCAAACATCTCAGAAAATGGAAACTAACAAAACTGCAGGAAGAGGCTTTCAGAGAAAGATTGACAGCAATATCAAGATTGGTGTTACTTGAAACAGCCCCTTCACTAGAAGTTAAACTGAGAAACATTGCAATAGTCCAGTGCAGTCCTTTTTTAGAAAGGTAACACCAAAACGATGGTGGATTCTGTTGTTCCAAGATGAAAACCACAAGCAAACTCCTGACAGGGAAGAAGGGCAAGTTCTGCAGTATTCAGTATTCAGGAATACTTTGATACTTCAATAATTTTTACAGCTATATAAACTTTTTTCCCTTCCATAGAGAAAAAAGTGCTTTTATAAATGGACACTTTTGAAGACTAAGTAAAACAATTCTAGAGATATAAAGCAACAACTGAGAAAGAAAAATGATACACTGGGAGCCCTTCCATAAACTGCTGTCTAATGTCTCCATGGAATGGGATCACCCTTTAAAATCCCTGTTTATCTCAGGAAAAAAAAATTAAGCATCTACAGAGAAGTAAGAAATACAGAGAAGTAAGAACACAAAATGTGTTTTGCTGAACACAAATAATTTATCATGGCACTTCAATTGATTCTACACATATAAATACTTCCAAACTCTAAAACCAATTAAAAAGTTAAAGTTACCTTGTGTTTCTTTTCACTTTCAGGAATCATATTTCCAGAGTGCTCTTTTACAAGATTCTCCTAAAACAGAGTTATGTGATAGGAAGGAAATATTTATTTGAATTCAGTTGTTAAAAATCTTCTTGGTGCAATTACAGAACACAGTTTATAATCACAGACTGTTACAAACTTCACACAAATATATGACCAGACACTGTTTTTCTATTCAGTTTCATTCCTTACACAACTTCTAGAGCACAAGCCCAGGCCACACCTCACCCACACTGCTCAGTTAGTGAAAAACTCCACCTTTTCTTCAATTTCTGCTTTCAGCTGTTCCTTAAGGGATGACAGTTCACGTTTCAAACATGACAGCTCATTTTCCTAAAAACAATTAAATAAAGGCTAGGGTTAACTATGCCCAATCCAGAAAAAAGAAAACAGTCCAAAATACTTAATAGGGATATTCATTAGATACAAAAGATAATTCTATTTGTTTTTCAACCCTATACTTGAAGCTTTGCTTTACCTTGTTTAAAATTAAAGACTGAAGTACTATAGGAAACAGGTAGTTGATCATAAGTGTTCAAGGTAAGACCTTAAAACACTTGGGAGAATGGGGTGAGAGGGCAGAATCGAACTATTTAAAACAAAAATTTCCTTTTCAAACTGTGAAGTCAGAACATGACACACTGACTGGAAGAGTAGACACAAACACACTGCTACTCCCATTTAGTTTTAGAAGCATTTGGAGTTTTTAGTGCCCAGAATAAGATCTGTAAGACAATAAAAGGAAATAAATTAGTGGGCTGATTTTTACTGTTCAGTCCCACTAAAGCAGATAGTTAACCCCTCCCCAAATATTCAATAGGAAGAAGTAAAACATGACATTTATAATTCTATTACACTTCAAGGTGTGTGGGTTTAACACAGCTTGGCTCTCAGTGGGGGTGGAGTGTTATAAGAACATATTCTATTATTGGCTTTTCACAAATATTAAAATGAATGCTGTATGTATAATGTTGGAAAACTCTGCTGTATGAATACAGTTTCTTTTAGTTCTGCTATTAACAAAACTTAGAAATAGTAGTGTGATAAATACATATATTTTTCTTGGAGTATAAAATGATGATGTAAAAAGGTTTTGTTCATGTATGAGAACGATAAAAATGAGAGAATGGTAAAAAAAAAAGATAATCAGGAAATTGTTCACATTCTTGGATTACTGGACACCAGAACCCCAGGGAAGAAGAAAAAAATTGATTTACAGGTTGGGGGGTTGATTTTGAATAATGCTTGAAGATCTATGAATATACAACATGTTGATGCATTTAAAGAAGTGTTGTCTGAGTTAGTGGGTGGTCTTGGCTGAATGTCAAGCACCAAGACTTTATAACCTTTTGCTTTATTTTTTGTCTGTTTTTTATTCAACCTTTTAAATTTTACCAGGAAAGGGAACCTCGTTTTTCACAGGAGGAAGCCACAGAAGTGGCTTCTGAGAGAGAAAGCTTCTTCTGTGTCCAGCAGAGCCAATTTCTGAAGGTCCTGATGATGGACACATTGCTGGTCTGATTTTAAAAGTTGGTAATGCCTCTGTGATGACAGATTTAAGGAAGAAAAAACCTGTGTGCACTTCTTCTTCTTCTTCTGAGGGGTGGAAATGTGCGGCAGTAACGGCGTTGCAGTGTTCTCATCCCTCATGGTTTGAGGGAGATGTTGCAGTGTGTTCTCATCCCCCATGGTTTGAGGGAGATGTTGCAGTGTGTTCTTATCCCTCATGGTTTGAGGGAGATGTTGCAGTGTGTTCTCATCCCTCATGGTTTGAGGGAGATGTTGCAGTGTGTTCTCATCCCTCATGGTTTGAGGGAGATGTTGCAGTGTGTTCTCATCCCTCATGGTTTGGGGAGATGTTGCAGTGTGTTCTCATCCCTCATGGTTTGAGGGAGATGTTGCAGTGTGTTCTCATCCCTCATGGTTTGAGGGAGATGTTGCAGTGTGTTCTCATCCCTCATGGTTTGAGGGAGATGTTGCAGTGTGTTCTCATCCCCCATGGTTTGAGGGAGATGTTGTGGTGTGCTCTCTTCTCAATAATTTGTTCCATTCCCCCCTGCATTGTTAAACCGTACCTTCCCACCTAGTTCTCCATCTTGCCCTAAACCTGCCCCTTGATCCAGAATGTTCCCTGTTCCTCCTCCCATTAAGTTGTCAATCCCACTTTTTACCTACCCTTTAGTTTGGAAACTTCCCTGTCAATTCCCTGTTCTTTGAAGCCCCATTGATCTGTTTCAATTGTTCCCTCCCCGTGTTTCCTTGGGTTATGTATTGTAAACCTCACCTTGTGCTTCTCCCCAACCTTCCCCTATTGGTAAAGAATTTGTGCCCTCCCCTAGAACCTCCCCTGTATAAATGTCCCTGCACACCCAGTTTCTTGGTCTGTCATCCCTGGAAAACTGAGATCAACCTTTCAGAGCTGCAAAACCCTGTAAGAACTTTACAACTGATTTTTACAAGTGACAAACTGACTAGAGATCACGTTTTGTCTCCCTGTGCTGTTGGTGGGCAACAGGGAGGGACTGGGATAAAAGGTGTTCTAAAGGTTTATTTTAATTCTCATTACCCACTTTTAAATCTATTTATAATACATTTTCTTGATATTGTTTAAGTTCGAACTTGTTTTACCCCTAAAGTGTTTTTCTTCTAATCCTTATCTCAATTCATGAACCCTTCAATTTTTCTTTCCCCTCCTCTACTCAACTACAGAAGAGAAAATGAGTGAATGGTTTTTTTGTGCGTGCCTGAAGCTTAGCCAGTATCAAACCACTACACAAGAACATCAGCCCCTCCACTGAATTATTTAACATTGGAAAGTACTCCTTACCAGTGCTCTTTGTGATGATAACTGCTTTTGCTGATTAATTTTATATACTCTTAATTCTGCATCTTTTTCTTCAACCATTTTATCATATTCGTTCTGTGTTAAAAAAACCAAACCAACAACAAACTCAAAACATGTGATTTGTAACATGGAAATGTTACAATTATAGATCTATCCAGTCTTAAAACATCATTTTTTCAAACCAGGCTCCTCAGAAGATTCAGAAAGCACCATGAACAAACACTGATGCTTCTGCAGAAACTGCAGAAATCAAATGCTCAGTGCAGTATTATTTTGTGGACTGGCAGAGAGTGCTTTATTTCTATGCAATATGTGTTCAGCAGCTAAGAGCCAGCCATGCTATTTTTATTAATGGGATCTGCTAAAGATACTGCAAAAGAGAGTAATAGAAAGGTAAACTAAAATGAGTCAAAATAAACTGCTGACAGGCACTAAGTAATTTCCCCAGAGAAGGAGGCCAAACTGATACTGAAAAATACTGCATTCAGAGGGTATTAAAGGAAGCCTAACTTTAAAACAAAAAATTAAATCCTAGAAGTTCAGAGAAATGAAATTTATCTGTCCATAGGCATGTTTCCAAAATCTTCAAATGAATTTAATTTTAGGTGATGAAAAGTCAAGCATGTGTTCAGCTTCCTTTTCCCAGACTCAGGCCTCTTTGTGGGTTTGAAGGGTTATTAACACATTACAAATGCCAGCAATCAGTAAAATCTCTTACCTTGTGCTTTTCCATAAGTGCCACCATTTCAGTTATCTTGTGCTGACAGTGGATATCAGTTTCTCTCTGTATCACTGCTGCTTCCTCATAAAGCAACCTCAGCTTTTCTACCTGGGAGCAGTAAATTGCATTTCATTCATAAACATAACAATATATCTTTTTAAAATATTACTTTAATTTCTTCTTCCCCCTGTGGGTGCAATGTAGTCTTGGACTTCATTTGTTTTTGAGATCCTTTTCAAATCTGACATCTTTTATGCAGATTGTTAAAATGGGCAAGATTAAAGGTACAAGTTCACTTTGAACCCAAAGGCCATTTCAAGCACTCTGCCCTAACATTTCTTAGCATTACCATCAAAAAATGTGTGGGCAAAAAAATACTAATATGGGAGAAGTTATAATCTCATTTAGCTATGCTGACTTTATACCAAGGGTAGAATTTCTTTGAACTATATCTAGAAAGAAAGAATTTTTAACTGGGTTCTTATTTTCAAAGACATATTCAAATATTTCAACTTAAGCACCTGATGTACTAAAGCTTTGCTCACAGGCATACACAACAACCATTTCTGTTGATAAGACTGAAATGTAAGAGCAAGGGCTCTGGCCAATAAAGCTTCATAAAACATTTTAAATAAAAAAAATTTAATTGCAGTAAAAATTAACACCTCTCACCTGTTCATTAAGTTTCTTTTCATTCACTTTTCTTGTTTCTATCTCTTTTTGATAGATGTCAACTGCTTCCTTATGTTGCTTGTTCATATTTTCCATTTCTAACTGCAATTTCTTCACCTTTTGGGAATGCAGAATTGCTGCTGTTATTTGTTTAGGAATTAATACGTTAATTTTTTTTTATCTCTTATTTTTGAGCGGGAACACACTGTTACTTCTCAGGCATATGATTAAAGTGTTTCCTATTTAAAAGTTCAGCTTTTTTTTTTTATAAAGAACTGAACTTTGTCCTGAGGTGAGTTAGAAAATACTCAAAGAAACAACGGCAACAGCACAATGGGAAAGACTACCCTAAATGCTGTGAATTCCTTGGAAAAAACCAAATACAGATGGAGATTTTATTCTCTCTCTTGTAATTCTATGTAAGATTTTCACAGGTTTTATGGGACATTTTCCTCCCAGCTGTGCATTCTGATTACAGTTTTTCCTTTTAAGTTTCTCATATGAATATCCTCCCAAAAGTCCACTTCTTTCTCTAAGTGCAGTACCCAAAGCTGGACACAATGTTCCCATCAGAGGGATTTACAGTGCAGAACACATTTAAAGAACAGCCTGAAGTGAGTAATGTATGTAAGTCTTTTAAATGCTTTTCTGTCACAATGGGGTTACTGTTCAGTCCACTGTCAATAAAAGGAAAAAAAAGAAAGGGACTGATTGGAAACATAATTAATTGTGATGTGAAGTCCATCTCTTTTAAATGTCCAATTGTCAGTGCCCAATGATTAAAAATGGAAGCATCTTCTAAAAACTATGAGCTCATTCCTGCAAAATCTGTATCCCAGATCCATAAACCAGCTCACAATGTATTAAACCAGTACTGTCATTAGTTACACTGGGACTTAAAAACATTCACTTCATCTTCTATGTGATATCATTTAAACCTACCTTCCCTTCATGAATACTGGTTTTCTTGCTTTCTGCAGTAATTTTCTTTTTCAGCATCTGATTCTGTTGAAATAAAACAAAACAAGCACTGCACTTTAATAAGTTAACAGAATTATGTAATGGTTTAACTGTGTCAAGAATGTCAGAATCTTCAAAATTCCAGCTTTCATCAAGTTCCTGTTATTGAATGGAGTTCATTCCATAACTTTCTCTTGTGCAGTTCAGGTTCCAGAACAATTCTCCAAACAAAAGAATGCTCAGATAATTACTGTGCAAATCCTGTTTCTTCACGACCTTAAGAAAAGCTCCCCCTGAGCAACAACAGGGAATAACAAACGAGGGGCAGAATGGGAATTAAAACTAAGATGCTGCTGACAGAAAGTGTGAAGACGTCATGACCAAAAATACAAGTTATGTATATTTTACAGTGAAGTTTCTACAATTTGTGCTAGTGCAGAATTCTTTTCTACAAGTGGTAACTGTGATGGGTCCTTATTACAAGTACATAAATAATACTATATAGTAAATGAAAAAAGTATAAGTTTGTTAAAGATATTATTTTTGTAATTGCTTTTTTCAAATTAAGGCTAATTTAACAGATCAAGTGATTCCAAAGACGACTCCTTAATTTGCTCAGTTAGGATAAGAAAGGAACATTTTTAAATTACATAGGTGTATCTAAAGATATCACAGCAGATGAAAAATGCTGAAAAGTCACCCCAAAATACCATGTGTTGATGTATTTGTGACTTTCAAAATCTCTACACACCTCCTGCTGCAACTCTTCAAAGCATTTGGCTTTATTTTCCATCTGTTTCTTTAAATTATTAACCTGAAAGAGATATTTCAAACATTAATTAGTTAACTCCTAAACATTATGCCCTTTGTTAGCAATTTCTGTCAACATTCCCAAACATGCACTTGCACCAGTCTGGTTTACTCTGATGGGACTGAAACACAAGCTGGTATCTTAGAATCACTGGAGTTTGAGCCATAAAGTACTACAAGATGTTAATTAATTTAATTAATAGCAGTGAACCAGTTCCTTAGTGGTTATAGAGTTAAGAAAGAAGAAGGAAAAATCCTCCAGTATCTTCACAATTTCAAAAATACTTTGTATGAAGTTCCCTACAATCTATGAAAAAACGAATTTTCCCAATTATTTTCTAGACTCTTCAACAGCTTTTCCTTTCTTGAAATTTCATTTTCAATACTCTTAATCTGAAATTAGAATTGTAAATCTTTGACTTTTACAAAGAAATTAGGAAATTTGTTTTAATGCTAAAAACCCCAGGTTGCTTTGAAACTACAGAAAGTAAAAATATTTGAATCTATTTAAGCTAGAACTCACACTACATATAAAAACTAATCTAGAGCCCATCCATCACGCAGTGGGTATATGAAAAAAAAAAAAAAAGAAAAACAGGTTCCCTGTTTGCCTGAAATCAAACAAATCTTTAATATTCAATTTCCCAGCAAGGAATAAACATCCCTGTGACTGTGCTTGTCTTTCAAAATACCAGGGCTCAGCATGTGGACACACAATGTCACAGCTGGCAGCAGCTGTGACAGGAGAAAGCCCCTGGCAGAGACCACATCCCCCAGGCAGAGCTTTGCACAAAAAATCCCAACAAACATTTTACATTTCAATTCTGTCCTGCAGGTTATGTAACATATTTCCATACGTACGTTTTCTTCCTTTTCATCCAGTTTACTTTGAATCTCTTCACCCATCTTTGCCATTTTCTCCTTCAGAGACTCCAGTTCATTTCTAAGGGCCAAATTAACAAGCATTAGTAAATATTTACTTCTTACCTTCAACTTCCTTTCAGTACTAATAAACTCCTGTTTTATTTTCTACAAAGAGCTGCTGATGTTGATGGGAATTTCATAAGCTGCTCAATGAAAATGTTCTTAAAATGAAGCAACATGCCTAGTAAGTCAAGATGTGAACTGTCCATACTTTTTATTTTAAGTAGGAGAAGATGTTCCAGCTAACCTAGGGAAAAGACATCCTAACCTGGACTATTGTAATGCAGCTCTGAAACATGGGAGGCTGCCTGTCTATTGAACTGATGGTACAGAGATTTCTGCAGAGTAACAATCAGCCAGTTTTGCCTTGTCACATTTCATCCATAACCTTGAACTTCCATTTTCATTTCCTTCACACCTAACATGTCTAATGCACAACAGGACAGCTCTTTCTATGTAAAACAAAATGATGGCAAACATTGTTCCTGTAGCAACAGGTATTTCTAATCTGATAGAATTTGTACTTGCCAACAGCAGAACTGAATAGTTTCTGTTTAGCTGTATTATCTAGAAAAATATTAATCAAAAAAATCCCAGAAAGCAACATATGAACACAACTATCTATCTGAATCTACTTCCTTTAACAATATCAGATATTAATATTTGTTTTTACTTGCCTTAGCTGGCCATTTGCCTCTTCTAGGTTTACAACTAACTGCTTTGTATTTTCTTCCTTTTTCTCACTATCCTAAATAAAGACCAATGTCAGCAAAGAAATAAAATTCAAAGCGACTTCTTAAAAAATTCAAAGACATCCAAAGCACACTGACCTGCTTTATTCACAAGTGTAAATACACTTCTTTCCCAATTCAAGCACAAAAAACAGTTTATGTATTCTACAGAACCATGTCATGTTGCAGTTTATCATCTGATTTGTAAAACTGAGCACTGTCCTTTAAAAAAATCTGGAATTTTACAACTTGCCTCTTGTTTTTCTTGCAGTTTCTTGAGTTCTGCAGCCACATCATTTCTCTCCTGTGCTATTTGTTCTTTCTCTAGTGAAAGCTTATTGACACACACTGTTAGTTGTTCATTCTTTAACCTAATTTAAAACAAATGGCCAAGAGGAATAAGAACATGCATTTTGAAATCTCCTTTGAAGTTAAATATACCCATTATCAAGTGTTACTCCATGTTGAAAAAAGTCCAGGCCTTTATCTACAAATACAGGATTTGCAGCAGTCACAGTGATATAAAAAGGAGATAGAAGAAGTAAAGAAAACCAGAGTCAACTTTTATATAAATATAATGGTCCGTGAAGATGATGTAGTTCAGAGCAGGATTAACAATGAATTCAGAAACTTTCTCTTCTTGTTAACAAAGTCAGAGATATGGAAGAACTACATATTCCATAGAATAATACAAATAGAGAAAATGTAATTTACAACTGTAAGTATATAATTTATGTTATATTGTGTGATTCAAAACTTCCATTATAAAACAATCACAGCTCATTTCACTGTGGATTAAAGTAACTTCTATATAACACCAAAAAAAATTAAATACTGTATTTCAAAATGGTCATACATCTCTTGTTGAAGATCTGTTTTCAGAGCCAAAAGCTGGTTTAAATGATCTTGCTCCTTTTCAGCTGTACTAGTCAGCTGTGCTTTCAAACCATGCATTTCTTTCTGCAGAAGGAAAAAGAAGAGTTTTGAGCACACATGTGTAAACTACAACTCATGGTGGTTGTCAGACACGAGCTAACAGCACAAGGCTTTCAGAAGAACCAAACAACATCCACACCATGGGTTATCCAGACTGTACCTTTACATATCTCTGCTGGGATATGAAGTGGTGTGAGATGAGAGCTCTGACACCAGTGCTGTACCTGGCCCCTGCTGTGAGTTTCATTACCCAGTCTGCAAAACTATTAAACTAGAGTCCTTGGATATCATTTTAAATAAAGATATTTGCTTCAGACTTTACAAGCTTTTGCATTCATCTAAATAAAAAAGACTAAAGAAACATCAGAGAATTCCAGTTCTATAGGATAGAGCAGAAAGGCAATCAACAGGGCTGTGCCTCCATCCTCAGTACAGGCACTGGAGGAGTGCAAGGGGCAGCAGCCAGGCCCCTGTGCACAGGAGGACAGAGATCTCCTGCTGTCACTGCTGTGAGCAGAGCAGCTCAGGGTGGGACACTGCTCTGTGTGCTACTTCCATGTACTTGTGTTCAAGTTAGGATGTGTAACTTGACTATTTATAAAAACATGTTTTATTATTGCCCTATTTCACACCTCTCTGATTTCTCTCTCCAAATTCTTCTCTCTCTGCAATTTTTTTACAGCAGCCTCAAGATCCTTCTTCAGCAAGAATCCTCCAATTTGCCCATTTTAGAAAATTAGTGAAACTCAGTTCAGAACACTCAATGCACAGATTGTAACAACAAGCAGAGGTAGTAAAATGCACACCTGATTTCACACTACCTTAACTTTAGTTGATATGGTTTCTTGTTAGACTTGTAAATATAAAATCATCATGAAAATAAACCTCTGTTAATAGTGTAATTCATATAGCTTAGACTCCTGTGACAGAAAATGGGCCTGTGCCACAGTACAGCAGGGTGCACAGAGGCCAGAGCTAATTACCTTCCTGTAAGTAAGAAAAAAATGGGAAAACTTTCTATCCAGAGGGATATAAAGGCATTCGAATGGGCATGAATGAAGAAGGAAATAACCAAAAACCTGACAAAGAAAACCAAAACACAGGAGACAAGAAAAACAGTGGTAATAAACAAGATCTTCAAAGAAAACACTGAAATTGTGGATGAGAAAGTTTAGTAGAAATGTTAAGGTAGACTAGACTGTATTTATTTATGGCATTTAAGGCACTTACAAAGCAAGAGGAATTTCATATGAAAAGCAAATGCCATGAGATTAATAAAATGAACATTTACCAGAGTTTCTGACAGCTCTTCAAGTTGCACTTCTTTGTCACATTTTAACTTAGTCATCTCTTCTACAGCACATGTAATGCAAAATTAATGGAACAGAAATAATTTTTCATACTTAGCAGGCAGTATAAAACATTTACTCTTTTGCAATACCCAGTTCTCAAAACTTATAAGTTCAGAAACTGTAAAGCTCATTTATGACTCAATCTAAATGTAGACTTTGAAAAATGATTAAGAAAGACATGAGCAAATCTATATCTGAATAGAAACGAATTATTTATCTTAAATAAAATTCAGAGCCTATTATGTTTTCCACAATTATGGCTTCAAATAAACCATGAACTTTAAGACCAGAGTATTCTCCAAGTATTGATGCATCTGCATTGTTCCAGAAAAAAAAAAAATCTGAACTGCTGAAAGTTCAGATCACATGGATATGCTGAAAAAGAAAACCAGTTATTACTAACTTCCACATGTTTTCTATGTGCACATTCACAATACTGGTATTTTTTGCAAGTACTCCACACCAAGGTCGTGTTTGGTGTGGAATTCTCACAGGTCTCATCCTGCCTTGCTCTAGACAAGCATTAGCAGTTCACTTTGGAACATTTCTCTTTAGATGCCCTCAATGTATACAGGGACATCCAATTCTATTTCTCATCTGTCAGATGAGATCCAGCCCCATGTGCTGCACAGCAGGAAACAGTGCTGAAGGCAGAACTCTTACTCTGGGGGCTGAGGAGCACATCCCCAGAAACCACACGATATCAAAGCAGGATTTAAAGATAAGCCCTGCCACATCCAGCATGGGGAGGGTCTGCAGAAACCTTAATGGGAGAGTTTTATCTCTGCTACAAGCTACAGAAATCCTGTCTGCTACTCCTGGCACCTGCAGTGCTACTGGTCTTAGCTGGAAACCAAAACTGCTTCCATGAGAATTCCTGCATGGATGGCCTTGCCATTGGAGCTCTGCACAGCACTGCCCTTTGGCTGTGCAAGGACCAATGACCACCAAAGAAAAGGGAGTCAGGTGAGTCCAAATAAATGCAGGCATTCCTGACAGGTACAGGTACAGGTAACATCATTCCTCCAAGTACTACAGAGAGTCCATTTCCAGAAAGCAGCAGAAAACATTTTTCTTACTGCCTAGCTCATTTTCTGCCTCTCTCCAAGCCTTACCCAGTTCAGCAGACTTCTTTTGGAGCTCCAAGGTAACCAGCTTTGATTCGTCTTCATATTTCTTTGATCTAAGAAAATGAGAATTTAAAACCTCCAAATGTACAGTACAAAGCACTGCATTTGAAACTTGAAGGACAACAGGACAGTGTCTTACCACAAGCACTTGAAGAACATTTACCTTTCAACAGGCAGACAATATATCAGCTGCAACACCTACCAAATTTCACTTTTACAACTTCAGAACAGCAGACATTCAAGTCAACAAATAAATACTTACAGAAATTTGTATTTCTTGAAGACAAAATTATCGAAGTTGGAGGGGGAAAAAATTTACTTTTTATAGACCAGTATCAACCAGCACAAATATAAAAAAATTACATTAAATTCCCTGCATTTAGACCACTGTATCAAAAAACCTCCAAATTTCAGCTTCATTTCCAGTTGTTATGATTTTGTCATAGACTGCAACCTGTAAGATGACTCTGAATGGAAACTCTTGAATTTACCTATTTTGCTCCTTTTGCAGCAAGCTTTTCAAATTGGCAGTAGAAATCTCAAACTCCTCTGTCACAGCTGCAAGCAAAGCCTTCACTTTTTTACATTCTTCCTCCTGTGCTTCCTTTTCTCTGGTGACCTCAATTAATGTTTTCACTGTAGTTTGCAATTCAGCTTCTAAGTTCTTCTGAGTAGCCTTCAAAACATGATCTAATTTCTAACCATGTTTTGCAACAAACAGCTACAGTTGTTTCATATCTAAAGTATCCATAATTATTTATGCAAATACTCATCTAGTTTATTTAAACTGTAAAACTGTAAACAAGGTGTACCTCTGCCTTTTGCAATGAAATGTCAGCCTCTCCCAGCTTTGCCCTCAAATGTTCTTGACTGACCCGGGATTCCTTTAACATTTCTTCTCCATGTACTAAGCAAAAAAGATGTATGTTTATATTTTTAAAAATAGGATATTTACTAAAAAATGCTGCTAGAAATTCGAAAATACATACATTTATAGAATTTAACAAAGGCCAATGGTACTGACATCATATACTATAAAACCTTTGAATATAAATGGCTTAAAAATATTGAAAATCAAGGTCTGAAAAGTAAATGTCCTCAGTGGCACCTGCCTGACTGTAAATTTGCAAAACTGAAGCAATGTGTTTTCCCCTTGCAATTTTCAAAACTTCTCACTGCTTGACTCACCCTAAAAATTGCCCTGCCAGTTCTCATCCCACATAAGCAGCTTCTGTTTCAAAGATAAGCCCCAAACTTCTGCTGCCAACCAGCAACAGAACAATTATCACAACCCTGTTTCCTATGCTTCTAAAAACAATTACATTTAAACACAGCAGACACAACTCTTACATTTTGCTTCTAGCAAGTCAGCAATCTTATTTTGTGATATCTGCAGCTGAGCCTGGATGTCTTTTATTACACCATCTTTTTCATCTCTCTGTATGGTAAGAGCTGAAATCTAGCAAAATTAAAGAAATATCATGATGAAGTGTGGAAAAGGGACAGAGACTCATTTCCATTTGTACCCCAGGTATGATAAGCTGCTGTCATTCAAGTTACATAAGGTTGTTGATCTTAGCCAAATATTGATCAAGTCACATTACTCCAAATGAAAAAGTCCTCCAGTTCAAAATCAAACTATGAATTCCAGTAGACTAAAGGTCTGAAACATCACTGAACTTAGCAGAATCTGACTTAAATGCAGCTTCAGCTGTTATTTTGTCTTTTCTACTAATACCCAGAAAGACTTCTTGGCTCTTGCATTGCCCTTTTAGTCACAAATAAAGCTGTTACCATATATTAAATGGTAAAACTGAGCAAACCTGCTTCTCCTTCTGACTCACTTGCAGTTTGCATTCTTTTTCAAACTTGTCCACTTTTTCTGCTTCTTCTTTCACTTTTGAGATACAGTAATATCCACAGTTAATATTCTAGCTGAAATATACTCCAATTTCAATACAACTTCCAGTTTAACATTGCTTGCAATTGTACAGCTGTACATTTTGTTTCCCAAGAGTAACTGCTGAGGCAATATTTGATTTTATAATCAAAATATCTTTTTTTGCCAGCTTTCCACAGAATTAGTCCATTACTCCATGTTTGTTATAAGAAACTAACAGAAAAGAGCATGTGAAAATGAAACAGGAGCACAAACAGGAACACAGCAGCCTGTACATATAGAGAGAGCATTTACCTGAAGTTTGTGTAGCTATACACTAGTGCCATTACCAATTTGGCCCAGAGGAACAACAGCAGAAGGGGCCAGGCAGTGAATACAGGCAGCAGGAATAAAAGAGGGTCCCAGGGTCTCAGTGTGACCTGCTCACCATTCACATCTGTCTGCCCTGACACTGCACATTTATTATGTGTAATAAATGCTATGAAATACAAAATTGTTGAGCCAGCAGCACGAACACAATAAACAGAATTCTCACGTTTGAAACTCATTTCCAATCTGTCCTGCTCTGCTTGCACACGAAGCTCTTCAAATGCCACTGTCATTCTCTAAAAACAAAATTGCATATTTGAAGCTCAATATTGGAAACCCTGGAAGTTCCCAAGGGGCTGCTGCCAACCCCAGCCATTCTGAGAAATCACCAGGTAAGTGAAACAGAGTCCAAAAAGAAGACAGAAGTTCTGGCAGTCACCCAGCACTAAGCACATATCACACCCATCACATGGATCCACATCCCACATATCACACCCATCCCATGGATCCACATCCCACATATCACACACATCACATGGATCTACATCCCACATATCACACACATCACATGGATCTACATCCCACATATCACACCCATCCCATGGATCTACATCCCACATATCACACACACATCACATGGATCTACATCCCACATATCACACATCACATGGATCTACATCCCACATATCACACCCATCCCATGGATCCACATCCCACATATCACACATCACATGGATCTACATCCCACATATCACACCCATCCCATGGATCCACATCCCACATATCACACCCATCCCATGGATCCACATCCCACATATCACACCCATCACATGGATCTACATCCCACACGCTGCTGCACTTTCTCCATTGAATGTGCTTTATGTAATACAAAAATAATTCTTGAAGAGGGACTGAAAACCTGACTTCCTGCATCACACATGACATGATATGGACACAGAAAGTATCCCAACATAAACATGTAATCAGCTCAGCATGTCCACACTCACATTCCTTTTAGCCAGCTTCTGTCACTTACTTCCATGTTGCCATGAAGCTCCTCATACAATTGTCTCGTTTCTTCTCTTTCCTGTTCATCTATCAAAGCAAGAATTTTTTTAATTTTTTCTTTTGAAATTTTTTCTTTTGAAAAAGAATGCCAGCTGTCCAAGTCATTTTCCTTAATCAGCATAATGAATTTAAAAAGGAATTATCAGCTCATTTCTTATTAAATGAGGCATTATGAAATACAGTGCCAAAAGCCATACAATCTAGGGAAAATGTGTATTTCATTGAAATATGAAGCAAGCTCAGCTTTTAAATTTCCTTCCCAATATATATTTTTGACAAGTGTAATTCTGGATCAATTTATGTAATCATATTAATTCTTATAGTATTAATGTTGAATAATCATGTATCAAAGCTGTTAGTATTTGACAAACTGCAATGCAGGGTTTAGCACTGAATTTCTTCCTATCAGCAGATACCTATGACCACAGAACTGTCATTATAAAATTACAACAACACTCCATGTCCATATTTTCCTTCTTTCCTTTTACTTTTGTAATTGATACTATTTTTCCCTAAGAAAACAATTATAGAAGAGAACAGTAAGAAACAGAGCTATCAAAAAAGAACAATACATCTATACACAAGTATTTCTAGAATTAAGGCTAAAAAGAAATAGACACTTCTTAAATATCCAGGATCAAGTTAGTAAAATTTTAATGATTACAATAACAATTCTAGATTGCATATAAAGCAGAATTACCAATCAAGAACATGTTTCAAAGACCTCAAGAATTTAAACTTGTTAAGTTATCCAACTGTCTTGACTTGTTGAGTTATGTAAGAAGAATTCTAGTTCCTCATTATACCTTTGGGTTAAGATCTTTCCCCACTAATGTGTAACTGCTACAAACAGGAAATGCCAGCTCTGGAAATTTCTTAAAGTGTGCTGGGAATTTAGAGTAGATTCCACTGCCTCAAAACAGGCATGAAGTGCCACTTCATATCTCTCAATATCTTCACAGTCCCTGGATGGGACTGAAAACCCTCAGAGGGCTGAGCAGACTCGAGGGGAGCTGCACTGCTCTGGAGTGGCTGTCACTGCTCAGCAGGGTCTGGCACTGCCTCAATCCTGGCTCAGTGTTCAGGCACCCAAACAGCTCCCAGGCTTGGAAACTTTCAGCAAACGATTTGACTGGCTCCAAAAATCCTCTGGATTTAGCATTACAAACCTGATGTGTGTTAGACCTGTGGCTTCACTTCTAGTTTTGTGAGCCACTTAAATTTCACTCCTCATTTTAAGAGTCACATCCAGCCAATCTCAGCTGGAGAACACATCTGGAACAGCATGAGAACTTTTCTGTGAATTTAGAGCAAGCTAGAAGTACTCTCATACATCTCATTTACTCTCATAAATCAAAAATAAAAAAGTATTTACATTTGCTGGTCTTTTCTGTGAAGAGAGTGCAGGTTTCCTTGAACAGAGTACACAGATGCATCGAAGCAGTGGCTCTAAAGGAGGGAAAAATACCATGTTTTCATAGGAGTGCACAGTATTTTATACTAAGTATAAATATATATATACTTAATGGACAAATTTTATACCAAGTACCTAAGGAGCAACAATGTACATGACCTTCACAATTTAACTGCTATATCAAACTGCCCATATGAAAACTGATTATTTTCACCACAAAAACATCTATTTGGTTACATTACTCACTCTTTCTGGAGATCTTCTTTTTCCCATATTTCATCTTCCAGTTTCAAATGGAGTTTATCATTTTTTAACTAATTTCATAGGGAATAAATGCAAAAAGACGCTGTTATTGAAAAATGGATTAGAAATACACTTTGACTTCTCAAATCCCACATGAAAATGTAATTTTGGGTATCAGCAGACAGAAGTCTATTTAACTGGTATTGCATGCTGAGTCATCTTTTGCATGAAAGGCAGAATAATTAATGAGCAATGACTTACCAGCAACTGAGACACTTACAGGTAAATTCTTCATTGTCTTGGTTTGAAAGACAGGTATGGTCTAAGGAAAGGCAGGAGCCCCTTTTCTGCGATGCAGAGTGCAACCCCCCTCCCTTTTAATTATTTTAGGTCCAATTCAGACACCTTCAGGCAGGAGATATGGGGATGAGAATAACAGTTCTTTACTGGTATTTAACAAAGCAGAAAAAAACAACAACAGCTATAAAAATTGGCAACAGAAACAGTCTAGCTCCGCTCCAGTCCCTTCTGGCCGCAGGCCGTCTCCCTGTGCTGTTACCGGTGCTGTGGGGGCAGGGCAGGTCCCGCGCAGTTGAAGAGGGCTGGGTGATGGCGGCCGCGGCCCAGGGGTGAGAGGGGATGGGGAAAGTGACTCCCCCCTCACGGTGTCGGTCGTGGTGCTCAGCAGAGTGTCCGGAGGTAATAGGGTGAGCTGGGAGAGCAGCAGAGCGATGTCCAAAGGCAGGGAGCGTGGATCTCAGCGCTGGGATGGCAGGGGAAGATGCCAGAGCAGAGCCCAGGTTGTCTTCCCACTCCACGAGCCAAGCGAGAGAGAGAGAGCCCAGCTCCAGACCCCCTATCCCACCTTTCCTTTTCCGGTTCCCCCCCCCCCTCCCCCTCCAGCCACCCCCCTACGAGAGAACATTATCTGTCGTTTTAAGGTGTAGCCACAATTACTTAGCATAACAATGGGAGAAAATTCCACTGAAAGAAAAGGGCGTAATTCAACCTCCAACATTATCCACCCCTGAATTTCTCCCATACTAATATGCTCTATCAAATTCAACTGTTACATTATATATACATACATGCAGTTAGAGACATAGGCACAGTACTATAGGTATTTCACCCTAAAACAAGGTCTCCTTGGGGTATGCATCTGGTCTCTCCATTCTTTTGCATCACCCACCAGGTGCAACCTGGTCCTTGAGCGAATACAACTCCATGGATGGGATTGTCTTTGCTGGAGGCAGGATTCACCCAAACAGTTTTTCCTAGCATACCTCTCATGTGTACCACTGGAACCTTATCTCCATTTGATATTCCCAAGGGCTCAGATTGGGCAGGGCCTGCTCGGTTAGTGGAACCTCGGGTGTTCACTAACCAGGTGGCCTTTGGTAGATTAATCTCCCAGTTCTTGAAAGTTCCCCCACCCAGTGCCTTCAAGGTGGTTTTAAGCAGGCCATTGCACCGTTCAACTTTCCCTGCAGCTGGTGCATGGTAGGGGATATGGTACACCCACTCAATGCCGTGTTCTCTAGCCCAGGTGTTTATAAGGCTGTTCTTGAAATGAGTCCCATTGTCTGACTCAATTCTCTCAGGGGTACCATGCCTCCAAAGAACTTGTTTTTCCAGGCCCAGGATGGTGTTCCGAGCAGTGGCATGAGGCACAGGGTAGGTCTCCAACCATCCAGTGGTGGCTTCCACCATGGTCAGTACATAGTGCTTGCCCTGGCGGGTTTGAGGCAGTGTGATGTAGTCAATCTGCCAGGCCTCTCCATACTTATATTTGGACCATCGCCCCCCATACCAGAGGGGCTTCACCCGCTTGGCTTGCTTGATGGCAGCGCACGTCTCACAGTCATGGATAACTTGAGAAATACTGTCCATGGTTAGATCCACCCCTCGGTCTCGTGCCCACTTATATGTGGCATCTCTGCCCTGATGACCTGAGGCATCATGGGCCCATCGAGCCAGGAACAACTCTCCCTTGTGCTGCCAGTCTAAATCTATCTGCGACACCTCTATCTGTGCAGCCTGATCTACCTGCTCATTGTGTCGGTGTTCCTCATTAGCCCGACTCTTGGGGACATGGGCATCTACGTGACGGACTTTCACAGGCAACTTCTCTACCCGGGTGGCAATGTCTTTCCATTCATTGGCAGCCCAGATTGGTTTTCCCCTACGTTGCCAGTTAGCCTTTTTCCACCTTTCCAGCCATCCCCACAGAGCATTGGCTACCATCCATGAATCAGTGTAAAGGTAGAGTTTTGGCCACTTCTCTCTTTCAGCAATGTCCAGGGCCAGCTGAACAGCTTTGAGTTCAGCAAGTTGACTCGATCCACCTTCTCCTTCGGTAGCTTGTGCAACCTGTCGTGTGGGGCTCCATACGGCTGCTTTCCACTTCCGGTTCATCCCCACGATGCGGCAGGAACCATCAGTGAAAAGAGCATAGCATGTTTCATCTGCTGGCAGTTGGTTATACGGTGGGGCTTCTTCGGCCCGGGTCACCTGTTCCTGTTCCTCTTCGTCGGCAAGGCCAAAGTCTTCCCCTTCTGGCCAGTTGGTAATAATCTCCAAAATCCCAGGGCGATTCGGGTTTCCAATACGGGCACGTTGTGTGATGAGGGCAATCCATTTACTCCATGTGGCGTCAGTGGCATGGTGGGTTGAGGGAACCTTTCCTTTAAACATCCAGCTCAGCACTGGCAGTCGGGGTGCCAGGAGGAGTTGTGTTTCTGTGCCAACCACCTCTGAGGCTGCTTGGACCCCTTCATAGGCGGCCAAGATCTCCCTCTCTGTCGGAGTGTAGTTGGCCTCGGACCCTCTGTAGCTTCGGCTCCAGAACCCCAGTGGTCGGCCTCGCGTCTCACCAGGCACCTTCTGCCAAAGGCTCCAGGACAGACCATGGTTCCCGGCTGCAGAGTAGAGCACGTTCTTCACATCTGGTCCCGTCCTGACTGGGCCAAGGGCTACAGCATGAGCAATCTCCTGCTTGATCTGGGCAAAGGCTTGCTGCTGCTCAGGGCCCCAGTGGAAATCGTTCTTCTTGCGGGTGACCAGGTAAAGAGGGCTCACAATCTGGCTGTACTCAGGAATGTGCATTCTCCAAAAGCCTATGGCACCTAGGAAGGCTTGTGTTTCCTTCTTGCTGGTTGGTGGAGACATTGCAGTGATCTTATTGATGACCTCACTGGGGATCTGGCGCCGTCCATCTTGCCACTTTACTCCCAGGAACTGGATCTCTTGGGCAGGCCCTTTGACTTTGCTCTTTTTAATGGCGAAGCCGGCTCCCAGCAGAATCTCAATGATCTTTTCTCCTTTCTGAAATACTTCCATTGCCGTATCCCCCCACACAATGATGTCATCAATGTACTGCAGATGTTCTGGAGCTCCACCCTTCTCCAGTGTAGCCTGGATCAGCCCATGACAGATGGTGGGGCTGTGTTTCCACCCCTGGGGCAGTCGGTTCCACGTGTATTGCACACCCCTCCAGGTGAAAGCGAACTGAGGCCTGCACTCTGCTGCCAGAGGAATGGAGAAGAATGCATTGGCGATGTCAATGGTGGCGTACCACTTGGCTGCCTTGGACTCCAGCTCGTACTGCAGTTCCAGCATGTCCGGCACGGCAGCGCTCAGCGGTGGAGTCACCTCATTCAGTGCACGATAGTCCACTGTCAATCTCCATTCTCCTTCCGATTTACGCACAGGCCAGATGGGGCTGTTGAAGGGTGAGTGGGTTTTGCTGACCACCCCTTGGCTCTCCAGCTCACGGATCATCTTGTGTATGGGGATCACGGCATCTCAATTCGTCCGGTACTGCCGGCGGTGCACTGTTGAGGTAGCAATTGGCACCTGTTGCTCTTTCACCCTGAGGAGTCCCACTGCAGATGGGTTTTCTGATAGCCCAGGCAGGGTGTTCAACTGCTTAATGCCCTCTGCTGCCACAGCAGCTATTCCAAAAGCCCACCTGAGTCCCTTTGGGTCTTTGTAATAGCCATTCCTGAGGAAGTCTATGCCTAGGATACATGGTGCCTCTGGGCCAGTCACAATTGGATGTTTCTGCCACTCTTTCCCAGTCAGGCTCACCTCAGCCTCCAGCAGAGTCAATTCCTGAGATCCCCCTGTAACCCCAGCAATTGAAACAGGTTCCTTTCCGACATGTCCCGATGGTATTAATGTACATTGTGAACCAGTGTCAACCAATGCTCTGTGTTCCTGTGGCTCTGATGTGCCAGGCCATCGGATCCACACCGTCCAAAAGATCCGGTTTTCCCGTGCCTCTCCCTGGCTAGAGGCAGGGCCCCTCTAGCCCTGGTTATTATTTCTCTCCTGGGCATACATACTGGAGGTTCCTTCAAGGGGATCTGACAGATCATCCTCCCTTCTGTAATACCCTGCACCTCCATGGGAGGCTGAGGCTACCCTCACTTTAGTGGAGTTCCCTCTGTTGGTGTTCCCCTCCCTGATTTGGCGCACCCGTGCTGCCAGGACGGAAGTGGGTTTCCCATCCCACCTTCTCATGTCTTCCCCGTGGTCACGTAGAAAAAACCACAGGTCAGCACGTGGGGTGTACCCTCTCTCCCTAGCTGGGGGGCGTTGGGCTCTACTTTTGGGGTCCATGACTCTCACTGGTGCTGCACTGATCTTCCTCACCTCTTCCCTTATCTCCTTCATCTCCTCCTTAAACTCCTCTCTGAGGTCCTTAGCCACAGCAGAGACATGGGCCAGCCATCATACTCTGATAATTCCTGAGCCTGTTGGCAACAGAACCCACTGTCACTTGGTTGGTATCAGCATCAATCATTGCAATAAAGGGGGTATATTGAGATGGGCCCAGGTTTGCCAGATTCCACAACATCTGCCCTGTGCACCTGACCTTGTCAGGGTCATTGTCATGCTGTCCATCCCTCCCAAAGAGCACCTCCAGTACTGCCACTTCTCTCAGCTTTTGGATCCCTTCCTCAAGGGTATTCCAACATGTTCTCTGGTGGTACTCCTGCATTCTTTCCCTGTGGACAAATCTCTCTCTCACACTCATTAAAAGTCGCTCCCAGAGGGAAAGGAGACCTGTCTCCCTTACAAATACCTGGTCCACACCTGAGTCCTGGGTCAAGGCTCCCAAATTCCTTGCCTCAGTACCATCCAGTTGCACACCTGTACCCATAAGGTCCCAGACCCGCAGTAACCAGGTTGTAAAAGCCTCACGGCCCCGCCGTACAATGTCTTTTCGCAGGTTACGGAGACTCTCGTATGACAGGGACTCGGTGATGATCTCAACTTCTGGCTCCCCTGCTGGTTGTGAGGGGCCCCCTTCCTGACCCTTATTATCTAGGTGCCTTGTTTTCATCTTAGACTTCCTAGTTTCCACAGGGGCAACTGCTGCTGGCTGTGAGTGCCCTTGCAGTTCAGCTGGAACCTGGACAGATGTAACATCTGTGGGTCCCACTGCTGCACCACCAGAGTCTCCCTCTTTAAGGCAGGGGGAGGGTTTCTCACCAGCTGGGGAGAGGTACTCCTTCAGCATCTGGCCCATCTCACGTATCTCCTTTGCTAGCACCCCCACCCATTCTGGGTGGTTCCTTTCCGAGGTGGGCTGTGGAGCAGGGTCAAACTCTGGGGTAATATCCCTAGTCTCTGGGATAGGATCAGGCTCTGGGGTAACCTCCCTAGTCTCTGGGACAAGATCAGGCTCTGGGGTAACCTCCCTAGTCTCTGGGACAGGATCAGGCTCTGGGGTAACATCACTATTTCCTCGGGTAGGTATCAGGGTTGTTATCCAAGTCAATCTCCCCTTATCTCTGAATGTTAGATAGAACAGGTTTAACAGGGATATAAGCAACACTAGCCACAATATAATGTCATTAGCATTTAAAGTGGATTGGAACCCCTTGAAGACTGGTGGGGTGAACTTCAAAAACCCTGTGATGGGTTGAGAAAAAATTTCACCTGCTGCCACTTCCTCACAGTAAGTACCATTATTGAAGTAGCCCCAGAAACACACACTTAGAGTGTGATAGCTCTGAATCCATGTGGCCATCTTCCAGAGAAAATTAAAAATCCATGAATTTCTCAACTGATCAACCCACATAATAAACTGGATAATAGCCACAGTAACTTTGGTTATGAAACTCATGTTTAAAAAAGGGCTTGCAAATGGGAGAGATATAGCAGTGACCACATGGAGGCCAATCCAGGGTAAGCTGGACAGCATGGTGAAACCTACCACAAGCTTGGGTAATTTAAGAACTGTTATCCCCTTTTCTACCCCTCTCTCAATGCCCTCAGGCAATGCCCCACGTTCCGGGCGCCAAAATCTGTCTCGGTTTGAAAGACAGGTATGGTCTAAGGAAAGGCAGGAGCCCCTTTTCTGCGATGCAGAGTGCAATCCCCCTCCCTTTTAATTATTTTAGGTCCAATTCAGACACCTTCAGGCAGGAGATATGGGGATGAGAATAACAGTTCTTTACTGGTATTTAACAAAGCAGAAAAAAACAACAACAGCTATAAAAATTGGCAACAGAAACAGTCTAGCTGCGCTCCAGTCCCTTCTGGCCGCAGGCCGTCTCCCTGTGCTGTTACCGGTGCTGTGGGGGCAGGGCAGGTCCCGCGCAGTTGAAGAGGGCTGGGTGATGGCGGCCGCGGCCCAGGGGAGAGAGAGGATGGGGAAAGTTACTCCCCCCTCACGGTGTCGGTCGTGGTGCTCAGCAGAGTGTCCGGAGGTAGTAGGGTGAGCTGGGAGAGCCGCGGAGCGATGTCCAAAGGCAGGGAGCGTGGATCTCAGTGCTGGGATGGCAGGGGAAGATGCCAGAGCAGAGCCCAGGTTGTCTTCCTACTCCAGGAGCCAAGCGAGAGATCGTCCCCCGCTCCAGACCCCCCTATCCCACCTTTCCTTTTCCGGTTCCCCCCCCCCCCCCCTCCCCCTCCAGCCACCCCCCTACGAGAGAACATTATCTGTCGTTTTAAGGTGTAGCCACAATTAATTAGCATAACAATGGGAGAAATTCCACAGAAAGAAAAGCGAAGCATTCAACCCCCAACACTAACTTTATAACAAGTTCTATTGCTAAGCTTTACAATCTTTTACTATTTTACTTAACATACTGCTTTGCTTATATATTGCATATTTCTGTTTGCTTAAAACATATTTCTACCTAAACTAAAAACTTATATTCTTATTTTATATCAATTTTCCTTTTAATGCTCTGATTCCCCAAGCCTTTTCCAAGGTCTTAGGTCAAACCTTGGATCCATCTCAATCTCTGAGCCTGTTTGCACAAGGCCCTGAGAGCTCTCTGTGCCTGCATTTCCCACACCACCTGTCATCTCTGCCTCCAATTTCCTGCTCACATTGGAACCTGGGGACACTTTCTCAGTTGTGTCCTTCAGTGGGACCCATGAGCAGTATCAGACACTTTGGAGTTCGATTCTGACCAAATTCTTCAGAGGTTTCCTAGAAAACAACGGTTCTGCCTTGATTTCCCTCTGGTCTGGTGCCATTCATTCAGAAGTTTTTCAACTCCAGTTATGGAGAAATATGACAAAGACCTTCTTAGAAATATCCATTCCCATTTTCAAGAGTGTATATTTTACTGTTGTCTTTAGAGTAGAGGTGATTGCAGCATTCTGTGATTGATATTTGTGAGAAATGGATTTGTAAAGGATTCTCAAAGCCTGACTGAAAGCTCACACACTCTTGTACATCTGGATGCAAACTCTGAGATAAGGTGTGCTGACTTAGAAAGGCCATGGAATCGAGAAGACATTGCTGAGAGAGAGATTGAACTAGAAACAAGTTTCAAACAATGGCCTTGCAATAAGATCAGATATTTTGGAGAATTAGAACTGTGAAAGATTAATTATGGCAGGGCCATGTGGAATAAAATAGAAGGTGATTGGTGTTAGAAGTATTAGCACCATTGTGTGGCAAAAGGTAATAGGCTGAAAAACATTTATAAAATATTGTAACCAGGAAATAACTTGGCTTTGGATAGAATGGCATGGAGTTTTACATCTCTGATGTTTCACCCTTCAAGGAGTCTGATAACGGAAGAAAATCTTTTTGAAAACCCTCTTAGTTGCCCCATCTCTGTAGAGCTGGGATTTCCCAACAGTGCTGAGTCCCTGGACATCAGTCCTTGAGAGGGAGCTGAAGGAAAATTTCTCAAGAACTCAAAGTCATGGTCAAACTCCAAAGTTTCTTTAGCTTTAATGGGTCTCACTGAGGGATATGACTCAGAAAATGTCCCCAGGTTCCAGTGAGAGCAGAATAATGGAGTCACCGATTACAGGTTGAGACAAGCAAGGGAAAGGTGTCTCTGATGCTGAGCACACCTGGATGTGTTTCAGGAATGCAAAGGGCCAAGGGCTGAGCCCCAGCCCCTGGCAAGGCAGATCCTGTCCCTCCCTCATTGCTCAGGGCTCTTCCCGGGCCACTGGGCTCTGGCCATGTGCAATGCCAAGGGCAGCACCATGGGGCGGCCCCTGCCAGGCTGCTGAGCAGGGACAAGGAGGCAATGAGGCCCCAGCACAGCAAGGCTCACTTGTCCCCTGCTGGCCTCAGGCCCAGGGCCAGCCTGCATGGCCCAAGTGCTGCAGGAGTTGGCTGTGTCAGGGCCTTTCAGCTGCTGCCCATCCCTGTGGCCTCTGCAGCCCAGGCTGTCCTACGGTGTCCATGCCCTGCGCCTCTGTCCCTGCAGGCTGTCGTCATCCCCCGGCTGCCCCACCTCGCTGGCCCCTTCCTTTGCTGACAGCTCTGCCTCCTGCCTGCCTCTGCCTGGACGCACAGAGCCTTGGGCTGCTCCAGACTCCTTCTGGGGGATGTGTTGCACCACACCCCTGCCCTGGGAGAGAAATTCCTTTCTCCTTGTGTCCAATCTGGGCTCTCCTTTGCTGTCCTCTGTCTCCAGCCCACTCAGCACAGAGCTCCTTTATGCAGTGGTCATGTTCTTGCAGCCTCCAAACCCCACCTTGGGAGATATCTGGACTCTCTCCCAGGTGTGGGAAAATTAAAACATTCTTCTCATATTCTAAGAAAATCATCAGAGGACAAGGCAGCCAGACTTTTCTGTCCTGCATACTTTTGTCTGGGTGCAATCCTTGGATGGATAGATGGAATTTTGGAGGTAGAATCCCAGTTTTGGCTTTTGACACCTAGGAGAGAAGGGCAGTTCTTTTCCACTGGAAGGGAAGCACTGTGCCCCAGTGTTTGGTGGTAGATGAGAGACAGCCATCAAGAGGCCAAGGCCAGCCAGATGAGACAATACTGGCAGATTTTGTCTGAGATCTATCCTTGGATATATGGAATTTTAGAGGTGGAATATCAGTTTCAGACATGGTTGTCTGAAGAAGAAGGATGGTTCTGTTCCATGGGAAGGAAAGCACAGAACACTGGTGTTTCAGGAGGAGATAAAAGGTGGCCATCAGAGGCCAAAGGCAGTCAGACTTCTCTGTTCTGGCAGCTTTTGTCTGAAAGCAACCCTTGAATATAGGGAATTATGGAGGTGGAATACCACATTTAGCCATTTCTGTGTACATAAGAAGGACGATTATTTTCTATAGGAAGGAAAGCACAGAGCCCAAGTGTTTGAAAGGCAGAAGAAGCCACTGGTCGTTCATGGGAGGCCAAGACAGCCAGACCTGTTTGTCCTGGCAGCTTTCATGACGGAGAAATCCTTGGATATACAGAATATTGGGGGCTGAGTCTCAATTTTGACCTTGCACACCTTGATGAAAAGGATGGTTCTTTTCCATTGGAAGGAAAGCAATGAGCTACAGTGTTTCAAAAGCAACTGAGAGGCAGCCACCAAGAGGCCAAGTGCAGCCAGACCTGTCTGTACTGGCAGCTTTCACTTGGGAGCAATCCTTGGATGTATGGAGTTTTGGAGGTGGAATTCCAGCTTTGACCATGAACGCCTGCTTGAGATAGATGTTTTTTTTTCCTATAGGAAAGAAAAGCATGAAGCCCAAATGTTTTGGAAGAAGATGAGAGGTGGCCATCCTTAGGCCAAGCCTGACCTGTCTCTCCTGACACCTTTCATCTGGGGGCTATCCTTGGATGTAGAGAATTTTGGAGGTGGAATCTCAATTTTGGCTGTGGGGGCCTGGAATGGAAGAAGAGTTCTTTTCATTAGGAAGGAACGCACAGACTGCCAGTGTTTCAAAAGGCAGACAAGAGCCAGTCCTCAGGAAGCCAAGGCTAGCCAGACTTGTCAGTCATGGAAAATTTTTGTATGGGAGCTGTCCTTGGATATAGGGAGTTCTGGAGGTGGATTCCCAATTTTGGCCATGGGCACCTGGATGTCAAGGGTTTTTTTTCCTGTAGGAAGGAAAAGCACATGGTCCCAGTGTTTCAAAGGTAGATGAGAGGTGGCCCCAGGGTGGCCAAACCAGCCAGATTTCATTTGGGAACAATCTTGGCATATAAGGAAATTTAGAGGAGGAATCCAAATTTTGCCGATGGACACCTGGAGGAGAAGGACAGTTCTTTTCCACAGGAAGGAAAGCACAGAGCCCCAGTGCTTCAGAGCAGCCCTCGACATGCCAAGATCAGCCAGACCTGTCAGGAGGTCCCTGGGAGGCCCAGCCAGCCAGACCTGTTCCATGCTCCCTTGGTTACATGGGCCCCACAGTGTCACAATGTTCTTGATTCCATGAGTCCCTGTATTGTCACAATATTCTCCTTGCTTCTGTAGTGTCACAATGGCCCCTTGCTTCCATAAGTTCTTGCAGTGTCACCATGGCCCCAGGGATCCTTGCTATGTCACAATGGCTCTTTGGTTCTCTGGGCCCCACAGCTTCATCACTGACCCTTGGTTCCCTTGGGGTCCTGAGATTCACAATGCCCCCCCTATTCCATGAGTCACCAGAGTGTCACAATGCTCTCTTTGGTTCCATGAGGTTCTGCAGTGTCACCATGGTCGCTGTCAGAGGCTGGATGAGATCAATGTCCCAGACACCTGGGGATGAGCTGTCAATCAGTCACACAGTGGGGTGGTGCTGACCCAGGCTCTGATTGCCCCAGCAATCACAAGTCCCACCTAGGGGAGGCCCACGAAGGCCCAGGGGCTTAAAACACGGAGCAGGCGCTCAGCCCATGGTCCATACCCTGCCTTCTCCTGGGGTCTGTGTCTCACTCACATTGGAACCCTAGCAGCTGGGAGCCATGTGTGTGTCTGTCTATAGAACTTCTGTCAAACTGCCTCTCTTTCCTCTCCTTCTAGTGTTCTTTATATGGAACAAGTCAGGGTACCTCAACAATTTAAGTGTTTAAAGATTTCTAAGGTTAAATAAGTTAAGTTAATGAAGTTCCTGCTATGACAAGTGTTTTATGTTGAATTGGAGGTTGTATTAATACAATCCTTTTCCAAAGTTCCTTGATTTTCTCTATTTGCCAGTAAAATTTTGTGTCATTTTGACCTTGTGATAAATGTGATTCGTGCTAATTAAGTTGTAACTATATTAACAAAATTGTATTTAGATCAATAGAAGACAATTGTTACAGAGTGATGGGGGAGATGGGTGAGACAGGGCAAAGGACATCTTCCAGATGTTGGGAGTCGAAGAAGGAGGTTGGAAGAAAGTCAAACAAGAATAGTAGAAGGACGTAGGTCTGACAAGCAGCATCTAGAAATAGAAAGTTTTGACCTTGAAATGGGCCAAAATGGGATGATTCCAAGCATGGGACTCAATTAAAGTCTTGTTATAGAAAACATCTGCTCAGTCACACAGGGCGCCTGCGCTACCTGCAGGTCACACCTGGGTCACTGATGAAGACGATGAGCCTTCATCGAAAATAAGACCCTCAAAAGGATGAGAGACCCCCTAACCCATTAGTAGAGCATGCACCATACACACAGTGATGTAGATTTTAGGAATAGAAACTAGGAGGAGTTTTCTAGAAACTCCTGTAGCCTACAGTATATAAGTGGGATTGTTAGCCTGGATGCTTTGGTACGTGAGGAATGGCGAGCCCTCCCCAGTCAGTTTTGTTTATGCTTTATACCAACTTCAATTATGCTAAATTACTTACTGCCAAATTTTGTATATTCTTACATATATGCACTTTGATTGTATTCATCTCCAATACTTTGATGGTATTAATTTTGTTACTATGAAAAATCTACTATTAAATTAAATCTTGTTGCTTGATAAATTGGAAAAATAGAACATCATTCATAACAATTTGGTGCCGAAACCCAGGAACTCCAGTCCAAGTGAAGAGTGGCTAGTTTTGGGAAGGAGCTCCCCACCAGTTGTTAAGGTGGTCCCAGGACTAGACCAGGCTCTCTTGGAGAAGGAGTTCCAAATTAAAATAAATCATAAGCAAAAGAAGCTCGCTACAAGGAGCTGTGCCAGAAGAAGGCTCCTGTGGGAACGCCGGCAGAAAGGGAAAGGTGCCCGTAAAACGCCTTGTGCACAAGAGCCCTGTGTGAAAACGGGGCTGTGTGAGCACCATGGGGTTGGGTAAAGGGGGTGGCTGTGTTCTTGTGTGTGAGTGAGGAAGGTCTGAAAGGGGAGAGCGAGTGAATACCCCGGGAGGGACCGGGAGACAAAGTCCCAGCCCGATAACTCATGGGAAAAGTCTTTGAGAAGGGAGCTGATGCTCAGAAAAGTGATTTAAGAAGGGAGTGAATGAGTCAGGTTCAACTATCTGTTGGGAGGATAACAGATGGAAGTTTTGGTACGTGATTAAGAAGGATTGTGGAGAGTGGCCAGAAAGAGAAGTTGGGGAGAGAATAAAAGGAAAAGAAGGAATTAGGTGGGAAACAAGTGGTTGGCAAAAGAAGTGAGAAAATGTAAATTAAGCAAAGGAGTTGAACCGCAGAACAAGTGAGGGAGAGCAAGGGAGATGTTGCCGCCAGAGATGGGTCAGAGGAAAAGTAAAATCTCTGACCCAGGGGTTGCGAATTATGAGAATAGTTTGTGAGAACCCGGTGTGCCTGGGAACCGAGAGGGGGTTTCCAAGAAGGGGAGCGAAATTCCTCAGGACAGCCCCCTGGGGATAGTGTTACAATACTGGGGTACAAGGGAATCCCAAAGAGAAAAAAAGTAAGCAGAAAATTATACAGTACTGTATGTTTGAGTGGACAAAAGAAAAGATTTGTGCAAATAAATTATACTGGCCAGAGTTTGGATCATTTGAGGATTGGATTTCTCAGGTTTTAAATCTATATGTGAATTCAAAAGAATCTTTTAACCAGGAGGAAAGTGAGTATGCTGCTTTGTGGCTTCCAAAATGGGAGGGTAAATTTATAGTTCAAAAGCAGGAAAAGGAAGGTTATTCATTATACCCTTTGCTAACAAAAAGACAGGCAGTAAAAAAGGACCGGCTGGAGCCTTGGGACCCGTTAGATCACCTCCCACCCCCATACAGACAGCCTGGCCAGCCTGGCCAGCCCCTGGTCCCCAATGCACCCCCTATTCAGGACGAGCCAGTAGCACACAGAACTAGAGGCAGAAGGGGACAGGAGGAAGAAAGTGACAAAGAGGACGAGGAAGCAGGAAGGGAGGATAGATTATACCCTCTTAGAGAGGTTCCAATGGCAAATCTGCCCCAGGACAGGGACCTATTGGTTACGTGAGTGTTCCCCTGAACACTGGGGATGTTAGGGAATTTAAGAAAGAGATGGGCAGGATGCTAGAAGATCCTGTTGGAGTAGCAGAGAGGCTAGATCAGTTTTTGGGACCAAATATTTATACCTGGGTGGAATTGGAGTCTATTTTAGGAATCTTGTTTACAGTGGAAGAGAGAGAAATGATTAGACAGTCAGGAATGCGGGCCTGGAATAGGGATCATCAGGGGCCAGATCAGGGAGATCAGAAATGGCCTATGGTAGATCCAAATTGGAATAATCAGGAGACAGAACACAGGCAAAATATGAGGGATTTCAGGTGGATGATTATCCAAGGAATTCGGGGAGCAGTTCCCAGGGGACAAAATATAGGAAAAGCTCAGAGTGAACACCAAGGGAAAGATGAGTCCCCAGCAGAATGGTTAGAGAGATTAAGAAAGGATTTGCAATTATACTCAGGCATAGACCCCAATACTCCAGCAGGGCAGGTTCTGTTAAAAACACAATTTGTAGCCAAGTCCTGGGGGAACATCAGAAAGAAACTGGAGAAATTGGAAGATTGGCAGGATAGGGGGCTTCAGGAGTTGTTAAGGGAGGCACAAAAAGTGTATGTTAGACGAGATGAAGAAAAGCAAAAAACAAAAGCCAGGATCCTAATGGCAGTAGTTAAAGAAACACAAGCAGCCACAAACACAAAGGATCTAGTAGGAGAGGATAAAAAGAAAAGATCAGGACTTCATTCAGAGAACAGTAGACCTATGTGCTTCTCTTGTCACAAAAGGGGACATTTACAAAATTCTTGTCCTGTTTCCAGGAGTACAGGTCCTATTTGTTTCTACTGTCACCAAAAAGGACATGTGCTGAAAGTCTGCAAAAAGAGGCAGAAGGATGAAAAGATGTTTAAAGAGGATTAGGGGGGTCAGGGGCTCATTTATTTAATGGGGACCAAAACATCAAAAGAGCCCTTGATAAAATTAAAAGTAGGTCCTCAAGGTGAAGAAATTACATTTTTAGTAGATACAGGGGCTTCTAGGTCCACAGTAAAAAAACTGCCTCAAGATTGTAGTGTTAGCTCCGAGCATGTCCCAGTAGTAGGGGTTAAAGGGGAAGTTTTTCAGGTTCCCGTAATTAAAGATGTACAAATAGAATCTGATATGAAATTCGAGTTGAATGATTTATTACTAATACCAGAGGCAGATAACAACTTGTTAGGAAGGGATTTAATTATAGCCCTGGGAATTCAGATAAAGCCCTGTGAAGGACAACTTAAAATTTATTCTTTAACTGAAAAAGATAATCAGGAAATTAGTGACACAGTGTGGTATTCTGGAGAAGTGGGAAAATTAAACATTCAGCCCCTAAGCATTGAAATACAGAATCCAGAAGTCCCCATTCGAGTAAAACAATATCCAATATTACTAGAGAGTCGGAGGGGATTGAAACCAATAATTGAGAATTTGGGGCACCAGGGGATATCAGAACCTTGCATGTCAGCACATAACAGCCCGGTAAAGAAGTAAAGTGCCGGTAAAGAAGCCTGATGGCAGTTACCGACCAGTTCAGGATCTCAGGGCAGTCAATCAAAGCACCATTACTCTTTTTCCAGTAGTGGCCAATCCATGGACTTTACTAAGCCAATTGGCCCCTCATTATACTTGGTATAGTGCAGTGGATTTAAAAGATGCTTTTTGGACTTGCCCTCTGGATGAGAGTAGCCTGGACTATTTTGCCTTTGAGTGGGAGGGCCCAGACACAGGCAGAAGAGAACAGCTTAGGTGGATGGTAACACCCCAAGGTTTCACTGAGTCACCAAACCTTTCTGTGGAGCATTAGAAGATCTCTTGAAGTCCTTTGAGTTACCAAAAGGGATTAAGTTCTCACAGTATGTAGATGATTTGTTATTAGCTGGAGAAACTGAAGAAGACACTAGGAAAGGGACTATGCAGCTTTTAAATTTTTTAGGAAAAAATGGGTTAAAAATATCCAGGTCAAAGTTACAATTTGTGGAGTCAGAAGTACGTTATTTAGGTCATTGGATCAGCAGAGGAAGAAAAAAATTAGACCCTGAAAGGGTTTCAGGAATTTTAAATATGGGACCCCCAAGGACTAAAAGAGAAACAAGACAGTTTTTGGGTCTTTTGGGCTATTGCAGACAGTGGATAGAGGGATTTAGTGGGAAAGTAAAATTCTTATATGAAAAATTGACTACAAATCACTTGAAATGGAATGAAAAGGATCAAGAAAATTTTGAGCAAGTTAAAGAGGCACTGCTGCAAGCTCCTGTCTTAAGCCTTCCTAATTTAGACAGGCCATTTCAATTATTTGTTAATACAATTGATCAAACAGCTTATGGAGTATTGACTCAGGATTGGGCAGGAAGCCAAAAGCCAGTGGGATATTATTCCAAGTTGCTTGATCCAGTTAGCAAGGGCTGGCCAACATGTTTACAAGCTCTGGTAGCAACAGCATTGTTAGTAGAAAAGGCCTGAAAAATAACTTTTGGAGCACCACTGGAAGTATACACTCCCCATATAATTAAAGGAATTCTTGCTCAAAAGGCTGTAAAATAGTTAACAGATAGTCGAATATTAAAATATGAGGCTATCTTGATAACCTCTCCAGAATTAGAATTGAGAGTGGTAAACGTACAAAGCCCAGCCCAGTTTCTGTATGGGGACCCAGGGGAAAAATTAATACATGACTGCATAGAGGTCACAGAATTACAAAAAAAATACGTCCAGATTTAAGGGAACAGGGGAAAAATTATTTATTGATGGATCATCTCGAGTGGTAAACGGGAAAAGAAAATCTGGATATGCCATAATTAGTGGAGAAAAATTAGAAGTAAAAGAATCTGGTCCCCTTAGCTTGTCCTGGTCAGCACAAGCCTGTGAACTTTATGCATTACTCCGTGCATTGTTGTTATTAAAGGATCGAGAGGGAACCATATACACGGATTTGAAGTATGCTTATGGGATTGTGCATACCTCTGGACAGATCTGGAAAGAAAGGGGGTTTATAAACACCCAAAGAAAAGGATTAATACACCAAGGATTAGTAAGTAAAATACTTGAAGCCATAAAAGGTCCAAAAAAGATAGCAGTTCTACATGCAAAAGGGCACCAGAGGGGAGAGATATTAAAATAAGAGGAAACAATTTGGCTGATGATGAAGCAAAAAAGGCTGCCTTAAGGGAAAACAACAGTGTAATTATGACTTTTAAAGAGAGAGAAATACAAACTGAAACACCATACTTTTCTTTAACAGAGGTAGAAGCTATAAAGAAGCTAGGGCCAACCCTGAATGCAGGAGAATGGATTCTACCTGATGGTAGAATCGTAGTCACAAAACCTATAGCCCAACAGATCCTGGACAGTTTACAATGAAGAACTCACTGGGGCACAAGGGCACTTTGTGACTACTTTTTTAAATTTTATGGGTGCATAGGAATATTTGAAATTGGGAAACAAATTACTCAAGGATGTGTCACACGTCAGAAGATGAACAAAAAGGTGTTGAGGAGTCCTCCCTCTGGAGGCCCTCAGACAGCCTATCAGCCGTTCAAAAAGATCCAAGTTGATGTCACTGAATTACCTAAAGTAGGCAGGTGGAAATATCTGCTGGTTATAGTAGATCAATTGACTCAGTGGGTAGAAGCATTTCCTGCCATTTGAGCCACAGCTCAAACAGTAGCTAAAATTTTATTGGAGCATATTATTCCAAGATTTGGAATAGTACAAGTTATTGATTCAGATCTGGGCACTCATTTTACCTCGAGAATAATTAACAATTTAAGCCAAGCACTAGGAATTACCTGGGAATATCATACCCCATGGCATCCCAGAAGCTTGGGACGAGTTGAAAGGATGAACCAAACTATTAAATAACAACTAACTAAATTAATGATAGAAACTAAATTACCATGGACTAGATGCCTTCCCTTAGCCATGTTAAATATAAGAACCAAGCCCCACTCTGAAACTGGGATCTCACCATATGAGATGTTATATGGATTGCCTTACCCCCAAGGCATGACAATGGATCCCTCATTAGTCAGGGACAAAACCATTCAGGGGGATCTTACAACCATCACAAACAATTTGAAAGAATTAAGAGAGAAAGGCATTTTAGCTCAAACAACTCCTCTCGATTTTCCAATACATTCTATCCGACCAGGACAGTATGTGTTGATAAAATGCTGGAGAGGAGGAAGTTTAGAACCTCGATGGGAGGGACCATTTCTGGTTCTTTTAACTACAGAAGCAGCAGTCCGAACAGCAGAAAAAGGCTGGACTCATGCTTCATGAGTAAAAGAACCAAATACAAAATGAAGATTGGAAAATTATTTCAGCACCAGGAGACCTAAAAATAAAATTTTAAAAAAAAGGGAATTTAAAAATTGATTAAATTCCCACCCAGGTTAAAAAAAACCCACAACATATAGAAATTTTAATAACTTCATGATTAGGTGGAAAGGAGAACTTAACACCAAAAGGCTTCAGTGATAAGAAATTGGCATAAAATCATTGTATCTTGGGACCAAAGGGGAGATGTAAGATAAATATGGGAAAAGATATTATTGTATGGTGTTACTGCTTGAAATATCAATTGAAGTTGTTTTGAGAAGTACGTGGTTGTCATTTAGACATCCTGCATTGGCTGCCAACTGCAACCTCATTGAGTTTGGAGGCTGAACAGCGCCCATGGGAAAGAATCAGACGCCTCCTTGATCAGTGGGAAAAGCCCAGGTGGATTGAAAAGCTTCTCAGGAGCTTCTGACTGCCAGCATTAACTGATTTATTTGAGGAGCTGCAACTCCAGAAAAAGAGACGGGTAACACCTATTATTGAGGAGGCCCAACAACAATTAACACATTGGGACTGTAATAATCATGGCTTAGAATGCTGCCCTTGGGTTTGTATTGTTTGTACCTGTTGTTTTAATTCGTGCTGGAGGGTAAATAGGGCAAAAGAAAAAGAGAGACAATTGCTTTGTTTCAGTTGTTTAGATCGTGTACATGGACAGCTAACTATAGAAAGATTTTTAGTGACTGAGACAAGAAAATGGGACCTTTTTTGCAGCAATTCAACTAATAGAGAACCATGACTAACTACTCCTCACCATATTAGCTTTTGTACAGGCTAAAGAACAAACAATCCATAATATTATATACCAGTGTATTATAAATGACAATTGTTGTGGAGAAGAAATCTATGTGCCACGTCATAGATTTATTTCAGCAGCTGATTGGCATCGTGAGTGTATCTATTGATGGTGACAAATATTTAACTACCAACCTCGATTTCATAGCAGAAAAAGACCATTAAAACAAACTGTTCAACTGAAGCAGTGTGAAAATAAATTTTGTTGTAGTTGTAGTTGGCATATCTCTAGAGCTTTAGTGGATTAGGATACGAAAAATAGCTGATCAATCTGTAGAACTACAAATAATTGATACCAACTTTGGAAGAGAAAAAGCCAAAATGGCTGATATGAGCTTTATGAGGCCAAGGATGCCAAAAAGAGACAAATTCAAGGATAAAAGCTTTCCTACCAAGAAGATTGACATCTCGGCCCTTGGCTGCAGCCCAAGGGACCTTGAGACAGGTAGAAAGTTAAAATTCCTGAGGATTCTTTTCATTGTGCTTACAATAATACTCCTGGCAACTGGCCAAAGCCATAAGACTACATGGAGCAGAAGAGGATAAGCCATGCAGAAACAAATTCTAAAACAACAAGCAGTACAAGAGCCAGCAGTAAAGAAAAAACCATTCCTGATCCCTGTGACAAATGCAATCATTCCATGTGAGTCAAGGATAAGATGGAATCAGTTTTTGTGGCACAGCCACATGTTAGTGCTGCCTGTTACGATTGTAGCAGTTTCTTAGAAATTTGTGTGAAAAGTCCAAAACTGTATTGGGTGAGAAGGAATTTGGGATTCAGTGGGCGAGCTCCTTATCCTAATTATGATCAACTTTGTCCCAAATGTGAAAATTTATTTTGTTTTGAAAAGAATGAAAAAGGAAAAGAGCCAAAGAGAAAATTAATTGGAAAGCAAAAAAAAAAAAAAACAATGAAGGATAAGAAAAAGATCAGAGGGAAAGAGTTAGAGGAGCTGGATGAGCTGTATAAAAAATTCAAACAGCACTATAGTGACTGGGATTTGCCAACTTCAAATAAAAATCTGTTTATAGATCTGATGCAAGAAATTGCCACAGAATTGGGATTATCTAAATGTTTTGTTTATGGAGGACTTAGAATGGCTGAAAGATGGCCATGGAGAGGTGAGGGTTTAGGTCCAGAACAATTTTTAAAATGGAATCATACTCAAATTTCTAAGACATTAAAGCAGCCTGAGGGTTGGGTCCTGAGTCATCAAGTCATTGGAACAGTTTGTATAACTCGGGAAGGGAGAAAATACACTGAAGTGGTGGGATATACTCCTTGCCTATCTACTTTAGTAGCAAATTCAGACAATAACACAAAGACCTGGTGACCCAAGAGTCCTACTGGATATTGGGGAACAACGAAAGAAATGAATTGTGAGTGGAATAACCAAACTAATTTGTGCTGGCATAACAGTTCTGGAGCTAACCCCTACCAATCTATAAAAGACTTAAAATCTTATTGGGAACAACCAGAAAACACAGAAAAAGGACAGAAAGCCCCTGATGGAATAAATTGGATTTGTGGACAACGAGCATACAGTGAACTACCCCGAAAGTGGGAAGGAACTTGTACCTTAGGAGTTCTACGACCCTCCTTCTTTGTCAGACCAAGGTCTAAGGGCAATATACTAGGAACACCACTTTATGAAACCTTAGAAAGAAAGGAGAATTAGACCTCGACTTTCCAATGGCAGGAGGAAATCAAAAATGGAAAGATGAAGAATGGCCTGCAGAAAGAATTATAGCACATTATGAACCTGCTGCTTGGGCTCAGAATGGGTCTTGGGGATATAGAACTCCAATTTACCTGTTAAATTGGTTGATAAGGCTCCAGGCCGTAGTGGAAGTCATGTCAAACCATAGGGCAGATGCTTTGAAGTTGTTGGCCAAGCAGCATTCACAAATGTGAGCATTTGTACATCAAAAGAGAATTGCCCTAGATTATCTGCTGGCAGAAGAAGGAGGAGTTTGTGGGAGGGTTAATGAATCTGAGTGCTGTGTGCAAATAGATGATCACGGGGAAGCCATCACAAAACTTGCTGATGAAATGAAAAGAGTGGCACATGTACCAGTTCAAAAACGGAATTCTATCCTGAAAGCTGATTGGTGGGATAAACTCTTTGGGGGTGTGTGGTGGAAAAAATTGGGATCCATGCTATTATGTTCTGTTTTAGGACTATTGTTTCTGCCTTGCATGATACCCTGTCTAATTAGAGTAATCCACTCAGCAATTCCAGGAATGAAACTTAGAGCCATGCCCATGGATCCAGAATCAACAGCAAAAAAGAAACTGAATTTCTTGATGGTACTAAAAGCACAATCCACTCACACTCGATGGAGAGAGATTGAGAAAATGGTGACTGAATGCAAAGAGAATACCCTGGCACGAGAAATGTTAATAAAATTTGAGAAGGAGTGTGAAAAGCTGAATGCAGCATGAGAAATGTTAGAAAAATTGGAGGCTAGTATGAAGGAACCTAGAGAATACCAAGCAATAATGTTTTAGAGCATGAATCAATATGATCAAAAAGAGAAATGGGGGAATTGTGATAAATGTGATTTGTGCTAATTAAATTGTAACTATATTATCAAAATTGTGTTTAGATCAATAGAAGACAATTGTTAGAGAGTGAGGGGGGAGATGGGTGAGACAGGGCAAAGGACATCTTCCAGATGTTGGGAGTCAAAGAAGTATGTTGGAAGGGAATAGTAGAAGGACATAGGTCTGATAAGCAGCATCTAGAAATAAAGGTATCAACCTTGAAATGGGTCAAATTGGGATGATTCCATGCACGGAACTTAATTTTATTGTGGGAATTTATGCTTAGTTATATAACCCAAGCTTAGGGCGCTTGTGCTACCTGCAAGGTTACACAGCAGACACTGATGAAGATGATGAGCCTTCATCAGAAATAAAACCCTCAAAAGGAAGAAAGACCCCTAAGCATTAGTAGAGCATGCACCAAACAACACAGTAACGTAGATTTTTAGGAATAGAAACTAGGAGGAGTTTTCTAGAAACTTCTGTAGCCTACAGTATATAAGTGGGATTGTTAGCCTGGATGCTTTGGTACGAGAGGAAGGGGGAGCCCCTCCCTGTACCCCTGGTCGGTTTTGCTTATGCTTTATACGAACCTCAATTTTACTAAATTACTTACTCTTAAATTTTACATATCCTGAAATATATGTATTCTACACATTGATTGTATTCATCTCAAATACTTTGATTGTATAAATTTATAAACATTACTACCAAAAATTTGCAGCTAAATTTAATCTTGTTGTTTCATAAATTGGATAAACAGAACAACATTCATAACCCTTCCTTCCTTCCTTCCTTCCTTCCTTCCTTCCTTCCTTCCTTCCTTCCTTCCTTCCTTCCTTCCTTCCTTCCTTCCTTCCTTCCTTCCTTCCTTCCTTCCTTCCTTCCTTCCTTCCTTCCTTCCTTCCTTCCTTCCTTCCTTCCTTCCTTCCTTCCTTCCTTCCTTCCTTCCCCCTACCGAATGATCCTCCATCACTGACCAGGATCCCCAAAAAATGCTCCCAGCTGCAAGGCTGGCACAGCTCCAGGAGCCTTTGGACACCTCTCCCAGGGATGCACAGCCTCCCCTTGTTGGGCTGTCTGTGCAGGGCAGGGCCCTGGACTCCATGATCCCACCGGGTCCCTCCCAGCTCAGCCCCTCCCGCAATTCTCACCCTTTGCCTCAGCCTTGGTGTCCTTGAGAGGAGCTGGCAGAGCTGTTGGGGCCGGGCCAGGAGCAGGGCACCCCAACATTCCCCTCTCTGGGACACGGCAGCTGTGGCAGCCCCAGCGTTCCCCTGTCTGTGACACCACAGCCCTGGCAGCCCCAACCTTCCATCCCTGGAGACGCTCCATGGCAGCTTCCAGTCAACGCAAGGCACCGGCCACGGAGCACCCCCAGCCTGGCCTGATGGGGATTCCTCTGCACACAGCTCGGGCAAGGCCCCCCTGGACACCTTCACTGTGCCACACACAAGTGTCACACACAGCTACAGAGCTCTGCCCACAGCTGCCACGAGGAGCTGATTAAAAAAATAAAACAAAATTTAAAATTATAAACCGCCATAATCAAACCCATCCAGGAAAACAAACAAATCCAACAGGAACAACAAAAACAAAACCAAAAACCACTAGAGAAGGAGAACATTCCCCCCCCCGCCCAATAGACCCGTTCCATCCTTCAGTCAGTACACCTGCACACACACAGGGGCTGAGACTGCAAAAAAAGAGAATTCCTTGAGCACATTTGCAGGAAAAGCAGGTTTAGGACAGGCTCTCAGTTCCGACTGTTCTCAGCAGATTGAAAACGGCCCCTTTGGCACCTGCAGGGCCCTTGCAAATGACAAGTGCCACACCCTCAGCCCATGGGGGAGAAAAGGGCTCTGAATTGCCCGTCCTGGCATGGAAACCCTGTTCCCAGGCTGCTTCACACACAGGATTCTTCTGGATGAATCCAGAAAGCTGAGGGTCTGCTCTGGCTCCTCCATGTCCTAAAGCTGCCTGACAGAAGAAATTGAGGGTGGGCTCCAGCAGCACAATCCCTGCTGGCCCAGGGCACAGTGCCAGGAAGGTCTCTGCGTGCCCAGCCTTTGCTCCAGCCAAGAAAAGCTCCCGGCACAGGCTCACCTTTCCTGCTCAGCCACAACCCCCGAGTGCCCCAGCAGCAGGAAACTGACGGCTCTGGGCGGCACCGATGCTGGCAAACGCCAGACCTGGGCACTGCCAGCGTCAACAATCTGCTGGATCTGCAGTGCTGGCACCCACAAATCACCAGATCTGAGCAGTGCTGGTGCTGGAAACGGGGAATTGCCGAGTTTTGGCTTTCTGTGCATGCAAATTGCTGGACTTGGGATGTGCCAGGGTTGGGTTGGATAACGATTTGACAGGAAAGTCTCACAGATATGTATGTATGTGATAAATGAGATTCGTGCTAACGAAATTGTAACTATATTAGCAAAATTGTACTCACATCAATAGAAAATAATTATTACAAAGAAAAATAAAAGGAAATGAGTGCAACAAATCTCCAGATGTTGGAAGGGAATAGTAGAAGGATGTAGGTCTGATAAGCAGCATCTAGAAATAGAAAGACTCGACCTTGGAATGGACCAAAATGAGATTATTCCAAGCATGGGGTTTAATCAGAGTCTTATTATGGAAAACATCTGCTCAGTCACACAGGGCACCTGTGCTACCTGCAGGTCACACACACCTCGGTCATTGATGAAGACGATGAGCCTTCATCAGAAATAGACCCTCAAAAGGATGAGAGACCCCCTAACCCATTAGTAGAGCATGTCCCATACACATAGTGACGTAGATTTTAGGAATAGAAACTAGGAGGAGTTTTTTAGAAACTTCTGTATGAATATGTATTAGCATATAGTATATAAGTGGGAATTTTGGCTTGATTGTTCAGTACGTGAGGAAGGGCGAGCCCCTCCCCGTAGCCCGGCTGGTTTTGCTTATGCTTTATAGGAGCCTCAATTATACTAAATTACTCATTGCCAAATTTTGTATATATTCAGATATACGTATCCAATATATTTGATTCTATTTCATTTATATACAATTGTTGCTCTTAAATAATTGCCTCAAAATTTAACCTTGTTGACTGATAAATTGTACAAATAGAACGACATTCACGACAGAGAGAAGCATTTCCAGAGTGATCTTGGTGCTGAATGTCTCCTGAGGAGCTCTGGGCACAGAGAAGAATGAGCCCCTTGCTGGCTGGGCCTGTTTGGACAACCTGCTCCTCACCCCCATCATAACTGTGTCATGATATCACCAACCTTTGACTGACAAACCAAATTAGAAAATAAAAGTAAATTTCTCTTTAAATTAAAAATGTTCTTAAATATTAAAATACAATTATATTTTTCTCATTTACAATAGTATGATTCTATATTTTTATAACCAAATTTTTATATTTATAATAAAACTCTTTACATTATTAACAACCAAAAAAAATACTGGCCAATGGTTCTAATTAACACAAATCCCTTCATTAATTAAATAAGCTCTCCTGGTTATTTAGTTCTCCCTCTTTATGATAATTTGTAATATTTTATAATTTGTAATATTTGATAATTTGTAATATTTGTAGTCATTTGGTCACCTTTATTATCATCTTTTTCTCCGACAGGCTCCAGCGGGGCACTTCGGGTCCAGGGAGACATTTCTGGGGCACATTCGTGGCAATTTTGGGTCTGGGGAAAGAATTTAGAAGGAAGTTGAGGACGGGAGGACACTTGGGAGCGTCAAGTGGGCACTAACAGAGAACTTGGAGATGCTGAGGGAAAGTCTGGGCTTCGGATGTTACCTGGCTGTTTCAGGGAGGCCCTTGGCGGTCAGGGAGGGGAATCTGGGGCCATTCGGGGTCCGGACGGGCACTCGGGGGCTCTAACGGGGCTCTCTGGGGCGCGGGGGGTGATGGGAGTTGTAGGCGCGGGTATAGCAAGGTTTAATGGAGCCGTGGAGCATCACGGGAGTTGTAGGCGCAGCTTCAGTGCCTCTCAGTGGAGTGCAAGGCATTATGGGAGATGAAGTCATGGTTAGAATGGCGTTTACCTGGAACAGCGGAGCATCATGGGAGCTGTAGTCCCAGAAGTTGTTCTTACGGAGAGTTTAGGGATCTAGGAAGGCATTTAGGGGACAGTTTTCCCTCGGAGTGGCGGCTTCAGGTCCTCAGCGGGAAACATATACGGGTCAAGAGAACTTGGGGAGAACCTGCGGAGCTCTAACCGGGCTCTTTAGGGCGCTGGGCAGGGCAGGAGTTTTCGGCGCGGGACTGGATTATGAGGTCCTGCGAGCTCGCGGGTGTGACAATTGATAAAAGATTCGTGTTAATCACAATAGCATTGGGATTTGCATAAACCAGAATGCTAAGCTCTGAAGTGAAGCATGGACACTAGATAAAGGAAATTATATGATTAAATAATTTTGTTTAAAATCACCTTGTTATGTTATATTATGTTGTATTATGTTACATTACATTATGTTATGTTTTTTTCAAACATGTTGTATCGGCTACCAGCTTGCAAAATCGAACTTCCAAAAAAAAAACCCTTCCTGCCTTTGTCTGATCAATGCTGCCCATCTCAAGGACCAGACTTCCAGGACTTCTCTGGTGGTCATCTACAAGGACCAGATGGCTATCTGTGACTGATTATCACCCAAAGGCTTTGTGAATTTGTGTAAGGATGTTTATTCAACCACCACTGCTTATGACAACAAAAACCCAAAAATTGTTGACTACAATGAGAACCCACAGTATAAGAAGAGGCTGCAAACCAAGGTTCGGTGGAGCGTGGAGTGGGCGGTGACCCCTCACGTTCCCCAGCGCTGCTTGCTCTTTCTATATGAAATAAAGCAATCTAAATTTTGCTGAAAATCGAGACTTTTGTCTCTCATTTATAACAATTTGGTGCCGATACCTGGGACGTCCTTGGAGCCCTGAGAGGCACTGCGATTTCGGGGAGGCGCCCCACTGCTGTGGCCCCGGTTCGTCAGTGATTCTCGGGACCCATCGACGTCCCGCACCATAGAGACTGAGCAAGGAAAATCTCCCCGGAAGACCGCGGCAAAATCACCTGTAATTCTCGTGCACGGAGACCCAGACAGGAGCATCGGACTGTGAGTATCTGTGTGGTTTGGTGGGGATGACTGTGTGCTTGCCTGAATGAGACGTGGCCTTTGCTGCGAAGCGAGAGCGGAGTCCTTCTATCCGCGTTTCCAGCATCCCGCGAGGGACCTGGCCGGTGACCGGACGAAGCGAGTGAGCACAAAGGGAGAGACTGCTTTTCTTGTCCTAGCCCAGGTAGAGGCTAGGTCCTCCCCATCCTAGTCCAGGCAAAGGCAGGACCCGGGAAGGGGGCGGGGGGGAGAGGGGGAGGAAAAGAAAAGCAGATTGTAACACACGAGTCACGGAGGGAGAAGGGAAAAGCTGCTTTTCCCATCCCAGCCCAGGTAGAGGCGGGTTCCAGTCCATCCTGACCCAAGGAGAGGCAGGGGTTTGGGCGGAACACATCGGGGAGTACAAACACCTCAAGACAGTCCCTTGAGGTAAAAATGGGACAAAGAGGGAGTAAGATTCTGAGTCCCAAGGACCCACGAAGAGGTTCAAGTTCATTTGGTCCACAAGGAGACTGGGAAAATAAAGACAAGACAAGTAGGTTGCCAGAAATACCACCAGGCAGCCCATTGGGAGTAATATTAAAATGTTGGGACACAGGGGTGGTATACAGAGGAAAAAGTAAAGAAAAATTGATTCAATATTGCATGGTGGAATGGACCAGAGAAATGATCCATAAAGATAACCTATAGTGGCCAATGTTTGGATCATTTGAGGGTTGGATTTGTCGGGCATTAAACACATATGTGGCTTGTAAAAAACCATTTAACAAAGAGGAATGTGAGTATGCTGCCCTGTGGGCAAAACAGTCCAAGCCATCCTTGATATATACTTTAAAAGAAAAAGAGGATGAGGATAAAAAAAAGGTTACCTGGGAACCCCTTGATAATCTCCCACCTCCGTATAATACAGAAAATACAGGAGACCCCCCCACGCACCCACTTCTCCTCCTGGTACTCCCATAGCTCTAAGAACTCGCTCCAGTCAAAGGAATACCAGGAGAGATGGTATCACCAGAGAGGAGGGAGATAACGACACAAAGGCTCGCCTTTACCCCCTGAGGGAAGTGCCATTAGCAGGACAACAGGCTGGATTAATTGGATTTGTAAATGTTCCCTTGAACACTGGGGAAGTGAGGAACTTTAAAAAAGAAATGGGAAAACTATTAGAAGATCCTATAGGGGTATCTGAGAGACTAGATCAATTCCTCGGACCAAGTATGTATACTTGGATGGAATTACAATCTATATTAAGTATCCTATTCACCACAGAAGAACAGGAAATGATCAGACAGGCTGGAATGAGGGTATGGGACAGGGAGCATCAGATTGGACCTAGGGGAGACCAGAAATGGCCATCAAATAATCCTAACTGGGATAATCAGAATGATGTCCATCGCCAGAATATGATGGACTTCAGATGGATACTCGTTAAAGGTATCCGAGAATCAGTTCCTAAAGGACAAAATATTAATAAAGCCTTTAGTGAACAACAAAAAAAGGACGAATCCCCGACTGACTGGTTGGAGTGGCTGAGGAAAGATCTCCAAATGTACTCCAGGATAGACCCTGATACACAAGTGGGTCAGGCACTCCTCAAAACCCAATTTGTTGCTCGATCATGGGGAGATATTAGAAAGAAATTAGAAAAGTTAGATGATTGGCATGATCCGGGGTTACAAGAATTGCTAAGAGAAGCACAAAAAGTTTATGTAAGGAAGGATGAAGAGAAGCAGAAAGCAAAAGCTAAAATCTTTATAGCTGCAGTTCGTGAAACACAGAAAGAAACCCAGCAGAAAGGGGGAGGGAAACCACAAAAACCCCCACCGAAACAAGGAAATGAAGCAGGAAATTATTCACCAAGGCGAACCTGCTTTTACTGTAACAAGAAAGGTCAAATAAGGAAAAATTGTAAAGAACAGATACAGGATGAAAAAAAAAAAAGTTCCAGGAAGACGAATAGGGGTGTCAGGGGCTGTATGTACTGGGGACCATACCATCTAAAGAGCCCTTGATAATATTAAAGATTGGTCCCCAGGGGGAGGAGGTGGAATTTTTAGTTGATACAGGAGCCGAAAAATCCACAATTAAACACCTACCAAAAGGGTGTAAACCTAGTAGAAAAACAGCACTCGTGGTTGGAGCAAAAGGTGAACCATTTCGGGTCCCTATTATTAAAAATGTGCAAATTGAGACCCAAACCAAAATTGAATTAAAAGATCTGCTGTTACTGCCAGAGGCAGAAAATAATTTACTGGGGAGAGATTTAATAATAGCATTGGATTTGAAAATTGAAGTATCCCAATGGTATCTTAAAATTTTTGCTTTAACCCAAAAGGACGAGGAGCAAATATGTCCTGAGGTGTGGTAAACCCCTGGAGAAATAGGGAAGTTAAAAATGAAACCTATCAAAGTGAAAATCACTGATCCCGATTTACCTATCCAAGTTCGCCAATATCCAATATCACTGGAAGGGAGCCGGGGCCTTAAACCTCTCATAGAAAACCTTTTGCAACAAGGGGCTTTGGAACCATGTATGTCCCCACATAATACTCCTATTCTACCTGTCAAAAAGACAGACGGGAATTACAGATTGGTACAGGATTTGAGAGCTATAAATCAGCGAACTGTTACCAAATTTCCTGTAGTAGCAAACCCTTATACACTCTTAAAGGAGTTGTCCCCTGACTCCACTTGGTATAGTGTAATAGATCTAAAAGATGCCTTCTGGGCATGCCCATTAGAGGAAAGCAGCAGAGATTGCTTTGCCTTTGAATGGGAAGATCCTGATAAGGGCAGGAAACAACTGCCTTGGACAGTATTGCCTCAGGGCTTTACAGAATCCCCCAATCTCTTTAGACAAGCCCTAGAAGAATTAATGCAGTCTTTTGAGTCACCAAAAAGGATGTAATTGTAGCCCGTTCATTAAAAAAAAAAACAAAACCAAAAAGGTGTCCATATTGTACTGAGTTGTGGTGGTGTTCTTCCTATGGTGGGTATCCCCCACTCGCGTTAATGTGTTCAGTGTAGAAGAAATGAATGTAAGGAAACTATTAAGGTACTTAATACCCTATCAGCACAAGGAGAAATCGAAATTGATGATCATAACTGGTGGGAGTTATTTGAGAATGGAACAAGAGGAAAAACGAAAGCCAGAGCAGAGGTATTGGCAAAAAAGAGTTGGAAGGGTTGTGTATACCGAGCTGTCACTGCTGTACCTCGTACTGAAATGTTAAAGCTAAATTTGGGACAAAATTAAGAAACACTACCAAAAGAGAAAGACAAAGTGGGAGACCCCAGGACATACTCCCTGCTGCCGAGAAGATGAAACAAACCTTGACTACTGGCAGCAACCCCGTAGGCCTTGAGGGAGGCAGAGGGATGAAAATGGTCATGGGAGTCATCCTATTGCTAATGATGATAAAAGGAAATAATGCTGATGCTTGTTCCAAGTGTCACCAGACAATTGGGTACGGGGATGCACGGTATCCACCCTTGCCTTCCACACACACATCAATTCGGCCTGCTATAATAAACACATTATGCACTATTATGGACAGAAGTGGCCACCAATTTGGGAAAAGGAGGGTGGGCTCCATCAGCATACCAAAGTTGCCCAGTAGGAGAGACACACCTCTGCTTCACAAAAGAAGGTATGTGGGGATATTCAGATCAGGGAGGAGTGCAAGATCACTACAAGGAGGAATTGATACAAAAAAAATTATAACTAAAATGTTCAAAGGAAAAAGGACAAACTTTGGGGGACGTTTTAACTTGTATGAGAAAATAAAACAACAACTCAGCGAATGGGACTTATCCACCTTGGGAAAGAATTTATTTGTAGAATTAATGAAAGAAATTACTACTGATCTTAATCTTGGATCTGTAGAGGAATGCAGATGACTGAACAATGGCCATGGAGGGGGGGAGGGATTAGGGCCAGAACAGTTGCTACAGTGAAATCAAACAGAAATATCGAGGGGGAGTGTGTGGGAAATTTAATAATTCTGAATACTGATTAGAAATTTATTATAATAGTGAAGTAATTACTAAAATTGCAGAAGAAATAAAACGATTAGCCCATATACTGTACAAACCTGAAACAATATGATTAATGATAATTGGTGGAATAACCTGTTGGGGGGAGCTTGGTGGCAAAAATTAAGGTTTATGTTAACATGTGCATTATTAGGACTACTGTTCATCCCTTGTCTTGTTCCATGCTTCATTCGACTAATCCAGTTGGTGGTTCAAGGAATGCAAGTTGCTACAATACCAATAGACCCTGAGAAGGCAACAAAATTAATGGCAGTAGATGTAGTAAATCTAGTACAAGAAGTACTGACAAAATTTGAAACCAGAACACGAATCAATGGGATAAAAAAAGAGAAGTGGGGAAATTGTGACAATTGATAAAAGATTCGTGTTAATCACAAAAGCATTGGGGTTTCTATAAACCAGAATACTAAGCTCTGAAATGAAGCATGGACACTAGATAAAGGAAATTATATGATAAAATCATTCTGTTTAAAATCACCATGTTATGTTATATTATGTTGTATTATCTTACATTATGTTATGTTATGTTTTTCAAATAAGTTGTATTGACTACCAGCTTGCAAAATCGGACTTCCCAAAAAGCCCTTCCTGCCTTTGTCTAATCAATACTGCCTATCTCAAGGACCAGACTCCCAGAACTTCTCTGGTGCTTATCTCGAAGGATTGGATGGCTATCTGTGACTGATTATCACCCAAAGGCTTTGTGAATTTGTGTACAACGAGAACCCACAGTATAAGAAGAGGCTGCAAACCAAGGTTCGGTGGAGCATGGAGTGGGCGGTGACCCCTCACGGTCCTCAGCGCGCTGCTTGCTCTTTCTTTATCAAATAAAGAAATCTAAATTTTGCTGAATATTGAGACTTTTGTCTCTCATTTATAACAAGGTTCACCTTTTCCTCCTCCATGTGTAACGTCGTCTAGAGCACAGAGGTCCCAGGAGCTGCCTCCTCCTGAGCCAGTGGCACTCCTGGCACTGGGCAGCGCAGGGCCCTGTGCCCCGTATATACCCCTGCAGGGCGGGGCTGTGCCATGTCACCAGGACAACAGAATGGCCAACAGCACCCAGGAACCCGATAGAACGGCCCTGTGTCACAAAGGGCCCAGCCCAGCAGCCCTTCAGCAGCCCAAGCCCCTGGAAGTGGCATGGAGCAGGTGCCCAGCAGGTGCTGGCTTTGCAGGCGGGGCTGTGCGGGCCCAGAGGAATTGGCCGGATGGACGCAGGCAGGGAGTTGTGGTCAGCGGCTCCATGGGCGGCTGCAGGCCGGGGATGAGGGGTGTCCCTCAGGGAGGGCTCTGCCTCGGCCCCGGGGGGGCCCAATGCGAGGGCGAGGGGCTGGGGGGGCCATGGGGGCGTTCGATCAATGGGGAGAGCCCGGGGAGTGCTGAGAAGGGGGTGGTGAGTGGGGGGGAGGGAGGGGTCCCATGGATTTGGGGGGAGTCTTGATGAGTGTGGGGGGAGTCCCATGGATTTTGGGGTCCTGGTGACGGAGGGGAGCGGTGAGTGGGGGGGTCCCATGGATGGGGGAGGGGTGGTGAGTGAAGGGGGGGGTCGGTGAACGGGGGGGCAGTGAATAGGGGGAGTCCCGGTAAATTGGGGGGGGTCCCTGGTGACAACCGGAGGAGGAAGTGGGGGGAAAGGAGCGAGCCCCAAGGGACTCCCCCCGGTGCTGGGGACACCCCGGTGCCCCCCCAGCTCACAGCCCCCTGCCATTCCCGCTCCTGTTCCCGGGGGAAGTCAAAGGGGAGGGGCGGAATCCCCGGGATGGGCAGGGGGGGCACAAAGGGGGGTCCGGGCCCTGTGCACCGGAGGGTGGTCGGTACACGAGGGGGGGTCCAGTCCCGGTGCCCGAGGGGGCGTCCCGGTGCCCGGTGATTCGTGAGGGGGTGGCCGGTGATTCCTGGGGAGGTCTCCGGTGGTCCTGGTGCATGACGGGGGAGTCCCGGTGACTCATGGAGGGGTCTCCGGTGATCTCGGTGCCCAAGGCTGGCGATGTTTGAGGGGGGGTCCGGCGGTCCCCGTGCACGATGAGGGGGTGTCACTGCTCGATGGGGGGGGTTTGTCCCAGTGCACGGTGACGGTGCTGATTGATGGGGGAGGTCCTCTGGTGGTCCCGGTGCCTGGTGATTGATGGAGGGGGTCTCCGGCGATTCCTCGGGAAAGGGGGGGGCGGTCCGGTGATGCCGGTGCACGAGGAGGGGAGAGAGGAAACTCGAGGGTCCTGAGGGGGTCCCGGTGCACGAGGACGGTTAAATTCGGGGGTCCTGGTGCTCGGAGGGGGGGTCGGTTCCTGGTGTGTGACACAGAGAGAGACCCCGGTGACACTGGGGATCCTGGCACGGGGCTGGTGACACTCAGGGGGTCCGGGTGGCACAGAGACTCTCCCCAAATTCTCTGGCACGAGGTCCTGGTGGCACGAGGGGCTCTCGGTGCTCTCGGTGATACCAGGAACTGGTGGCACGCCAGGGGCTCCTGATGGCACAAAGAGCTGGGGGCACTTGAGGGGCTCTTGGTGACACAGGGCTCTCAGTGTCACTCGCAGGCCTCTCGGTGACACGAGGAATCCCGCCGTTCCTCCTGGTGGCACTCGAGGAGCTCTTGGTGACACTCGCAGGGTTCTCAATGACACGAGGAGCCCCAAAATTCCTCTGGGTGACACAAAGTGCTCCCCAAACTGGTCTGGGTGACACGAGGAGACGGTGGCACGAGTGGAGCCCTTTGAACGAGGATCCGTCGCACGAGGACCCCCAAATTCCTCGAGCGAACCCCCCCGAAATCCTCACGTGGGACCCCCCACTCACCGCGAGCCCAACCCTCCCCTCCCCCCCGCTCCTCACCCCGGGGGTCTCCGGGTGATCCCGCCCCATGTCCTCCCCTTTCCCCCTTTTCCCCCAGCACTGGGAAGATCGGAGGGACTGAAGCGGGGGGTGCAGGTGCGGGTTTTTTCGGAGGGGTCCCGGCGGCCCCCGGGGCGGGGTCAGTGCTCAGCAGCGGGGCCGCGCCGCTCGCACCCACTGGCTGAGATCGGGGGGGGGGGCGGGGGCGGCCCGGGGACCCCCTGGGCCCCCAAATCACACCCGGGTCTGCTGCTTTAGTCCTGTGCTCCCAGCGCTGATTTTTCTCTTTATTCAGTGTTTTGGTGTATTTTTTTTTTGCTAAGGTTTAATAAACCTTTAAAATTTTACAAAGTGAGCGTCGTTTCTCACACCCTGCACTGCCGAGGTAGGAGGTGCAGCTGGAAGGAGGGAGGCGTGTGGAAAGCTGGATTGAAGGGTCTTCATTTACTTCTCATGCTCTGAGTTTTGGGAGTTTTCTGCCAGAAATCTCTCCCCTCTCCCACTCAGCCACAGGGCTTTGGAGCAGTTTTCCCTTTTTGTGCGGGAAATCAAAGCCATGCACTGATGCTCCTAATTAGGGGTAGGAGAAATGAGGTTCCAGGGCTTCCCGCTGAGCCGGAGCCAGCGAACACGCAGGGCTGGGAAAGGCGTGCCGGGAGCTGCGGAGAACTTTGTTTGTGTTTCCAGGCCAATGGCGGCTCGGGCCCGGGCCTGTTCCAGGGCTGTTCCTCATCTCCGCCTTTGCCCTCACACAGCCCGGGGGGCCGTGAGAGCGCGGGCCGAGGCTGGGCCGTGTGCAGAGCCCGCCCCTCGCTGCCATTGGCTGATTGTGCCAATGTCACTCCTGGTTGTCGCGCGCTGATTGGGCAGAGCAGCAAAGGCGCCATTGTGGCAGCGTCTGTGCGGGCCCGGCAGCGGCGGCAGCGGCCGGAGCCCGGGGAGGCAGCGGCGGAGCTCGGAGGCGGCCCCAGCGCAGGTGGGAGCCGCGCTCGGTTGTGCGGGGGCTCGGGGCTCGCTGCGGGCGGAGGGGGCGGCAGGGGGCTCTGGCGGGTTGGTTGTGCCGGTGCCGGCCCGTGTTGGCGCTGGGCTGAGGGCGCTGTGGGAGCGGCTGCCCGCGGTCTCCTTCCCGCTGGGGCCTCGGCAGGAGCCAGTGCCAGAGCAGCGCTGGCTCGTCCCGGTTGCTGTGGGTGGCACAGAGGTGTCTGCCCTGTGCCCGGGGCTGTGCGGGAAAATTCCCGTGGCCAGAGGTTTGTGTGCCCAAAGGAGACAGAGGAGTCCTGTAAAAGTGACTTTATTGATGAACAAAGAGAGAGGCCATGCGGCATTTGCCATGCGGTCTCTAAAACGCAGCCTCCTTTTTATCCTCATTTTCCCGTCTGCATCTCCCTCTCTCTTTCCCCACTGGCTGAGATACTTGGAAGGTTCAGACTTCGTGATCCGCCTACTGCATGTCCTCGTTAATATGCACTCCTACTACGATATTAATCTTACTGCCTTCAATCCCTCCTTTTCTCGTTTTCTCAAGAATTGCCTTTACAAACTTTTAATTTCCATTGACTCCATCTCTTTTCCTGCATCCTCTTTGACGCAAGATGTCTTGCATGGTAAAAAGATGAGAGTTGGTGCAGCAGGTCAGAGGAGGAGCAGCATTCGTTTAAGCCATGGTCTGCCAGGGAAGCACGAAAACGTGTCCCATTCCCATCCTTTCCCTCTTTGGACTGGTACATGAACTATTTTCTTATTTCCTTTGTTATCTGTTTCACCACTTTCCGGTTATCATCTGCTTGCAAACAGCAATTTGAATAGTTTAATTTTCCACAAACTCCACCTTTTTCTGTTAATAGATAATCTGATCCCATCCCATGGTGAAATGTCTCGTTCCTCATTTCAGTGAATTGGTCATCAGGAAGTTCAGGAGCTGGGGCTGTCTGGTTGGTAATTATTTCAAGGACACTTTTTAACCTAATTATGCCACTCAAATTACGGATGGATTTTCTGTCTTCTGATATGAATTCGTTAGGGATCCCAGGGGTTGGTCCATGGTGTTGTAGGATTTGTTCTAGTGGCCGTTCATCTTTTTCCCAATTTTGGGTGCTCCTTCCAGCCAGGGCTGCATCAATTGACCACTTTTATCTTATTAAATCATCAAATGTTTGGATTCCCAAGTGATTTCTCTGGACTAGCAAAAACACCTCAGTGCTCTGGGGAGAGGGATGATTCCCCCCCACACTTTTTTTTCATGAAGTTTTCCCAACATTCTCCATTTGCTGTTTCCCTTTGCAGCTTAACCAATTTCTGTTGCAGTCAGATATCCTCACTATGGACTCTGCCTTTATCTGTGCAAATTCCATCTGTGCAAGCAGGCAGAGCTTGGGGTGAGGGGCAGAGAGAATCAGCGAAATTCCTCCCCCAGGCAGGAAGATCCTGGGGCATTGTCCACACTTTGCTTCAGGTAATTTGCATTTCTAAAGCTCTCCTCCTGGCTGCCTGGAACCGATGCTTTTCTTCCAGAGCTGCCATTAGGTGATTCACATGTGCACCCCCACAACCTGCTTGTTTTGTTTTGTTTTGCTTTTTTTTCTAAACGATTTTGTATTAACTGGTTATGCATTAAAGTCTCACCATTAATACTCTTCTAGTTTTGCCAAATGCAACCTAAAATGCGCATCCAAAAATCCATTCCGACATTCTGCCATCATTAAGAGCCTCCTGCAAATATGTAGAAAAATATTCCAATGCAATCAAGTTTTTTCTGCTTTTCCTGGGAGTAAAAATTGTCACAACCCTGGCCCAATCCTAACTGATAATATAAATGTAGGATTATTATGAAATTTTTTTCTAATGGTGTAATCTTGTCAGTTAAACTGCAGGAAAAACAAAACTCTCCAATAATATCTTTGGTGTTAGAGAGTCAAGGTTTTACTTGATTCTGGTCGGGGTGTGCAACAGAAATCATTTCATCCACACATAGCCCGGATGTGCAAAGAAAATCATTTCGTGACACGTGAGTTTTACTAGATTTTCATAAAGTTTTTACAGCCTGAACCCATAGAAATCCACTCGTCTGTTCCTCACTGCTTCAAAGTTGTGTGGTTCTTAGTATTTTGTTTCGTAGCAGACCCGGATTTCTCCTCTTGTGATGTTAATGAGGTCCGAACTCCTGGATTTCCTTCTCAGCCTTTTCCAGACCAGGTGTCTCCATCTATGCTCTATGCCGGGGGCAGTCTGGGGTGGGTGTTCTTTGATATTTGCTGATGTTTCGTTGAGGTTTTGTTGATGGCCATTCTCTCTGTGGGTATCTTTTGGGCTCTTCCCAGTCTGTTGACATATTAAACTCATCCCTATTGACTGGTGTAACACCCATTAAAAAGTTCTTTAAAATTTCTTTCCCCAGTGCAAAGGCAAAACAAGCCTGAGTTGAGAAATAACTTTTAAAAATTTAAACTAGGTATATTTTCCAACAATGGAATCCCGGGCAGGCCAGTGTGTGAGTGTAACTGAGAGGCAGAGTGGAATTCTGCCATTGTCTTCCCCAGCAGCTGTGGCAGTGCAGGCACTCTTTTGGTTATCAAAGCTTTAATTTGATCCAAGACTTGACCAACAGGAGATCCTCCTTCCAGCAGTTTTTGGGCCTCAGGTCCCATTAAAGCTGTGGCTGCACAATTCTGCAGACAATGAGGCCACTCTGGCCACTGGGTTAAATATTTTAGCATGAGAATTCCTTTGGCATGGCCCTGTTTAGCATTCTCATACAATTCAAATTCTTTTTCCCTTTGTGGTAGGGCCAGGGCAGGAGGCTCAGTTAATCTGCTTTTTAACACTTGAAAATTCTGCTTTCCTCCTGGTGTCCATCCCTCCAGTTTCTTGACTGGCAAGATAGGAATGTCTTAGGAAGAAATCCCTGGCTCCAAAAGCCCTGCCTTTAGCAGGGACTCAATAAGAGGCTGTAAGCCCTTCCTTCCCTCCCTTGGAATAGGGTATTGCTTTCAGACGCCACTTGTCCTGGTTGCTTCAAAGTACTTTGGAGAGGCTCCATATCTAATTTCCCTATTTTCCTGGAGCTGCCCACACTTCTGGGCTCACTTCAGCATAGGCCTTGCCAGACATTTGACACAAAGGCACAACAGAACTAGCCTCTGTATCACCTTTTCCAATATTAATTTGCATTCCAAATTTAGACATCAAAAACCTTCCCAGTAAATTACAATCACAATTAGGAACACATAGGAATTCCTGCATTTCAAACCCAGTCCCCTGGATGCTGGGGCCCCCTTGGGCCCAGGGGTTCATCCCTCAGGGGCTGTAGAAACTCTGCTATGGCCTTTGCCTTCCCCTTGGCCTTTTCCTCATCCCTTCTTGCATTCCCCTGCCGTGCCTTTGTGACCAACTGCTCCAGGGGCTTCTTCTGCCCCTCCTGCAGCCCCCTCAGTGCCTGGGGATGCTCATCCTCTGACAGCTGCCGAGCTTTCTGCAGAATCGTTCCTTTCTGCAGGGACCCAAACAAAATGCTTAAAAGCTGATCTCGATCCTTGCACGTCCAATCCCCATTTCCAGGCTGTTCCTTCCTGCTGCTCCTTGTGCTGTCGCTGCTGTGGCCAGCCCGTATCCCAGAGCCGGTGCCTGTCCTGCCGCAGTGTCCAAACGCGGCCCCCCCGGTGGGCAGGGCCGGCAGCTCCACGGGGCCGGGCAGCGGCCGGGGCGTCCCGCAGCCTCCGGGGGGCCGGGGGCCACTGCCAGGCCTGCAATTGCCGGGGGGTGCTGGGCTCAGGCAGCGCCCGGCGCTGTGTGGAACAGGCAGAGCAGTGAAGGGCAGCATGGACCAGTTGTTCTGGCAGCTCTGACGAGGTCTGGTTTGATACAGCACTCACAGAACTCTGCTCCACCTGTGACACTTCCACTTGCAGAAGATGACTGTTCCTCTTGACAATATCCAGCAAGGCAGGTCAAAGACACTTTTACCATTTTCATCTTCAAAAGGGAGAGATATCAGCAGCAAACATGAAGTAACCAGTCAGAGGTCCAGGGAAGAAACAAAAGAACAAAGAGTGGTGGAAAAAAACAGGTGGAACAGTGATCCTTATCTCTGTGGGAGATATCCTCTGCTAATGGGCCATCTGTTAAAACCAGGTGGGGCAGTGTTCTTTATCTTTTCCACAACCCATCCTTCCTCCAGGAGATATCTCCTGTTAATGGGCCATTGAGTCCCAGTGCCTGACTGATAAAATTCCATCATCCCATTGGGAGATGCTCCAGCCAGGGGGAGGAGCCAAGCCTTTCCTACCTAGATAAAATCTGAGATTTGGAACACCAAGGCAGTCCTTACCCACTGGTTTCCTGAGGACAAGAGCTACCAGACTTTTCTACAGTATCACTACTACAACAAGACCACTTCATTGGGACTGCTACCACCACCCTAACTAGCGGGGTGTCAGGTTGTATTCTGATTCTGTCAGTTGTTTTCTTTTGTACTATTGCATGGATTTTTTTTTCTCTTATGTTTTTCTTATGAAATTATATTTCTGACTTGGAGTCTCTCACTGGTTTTGCTTTCAACCCAGCACAAATTTGGAGGGGCTTTTGGCTGAATCTTGATATTTGGGGAGGTTTTGATCCGTGTCTTAAAGTTTGGGGGATTTTGGGTGGGAATCTTGTTGTTTGGGAGGTTATTACAGACACAAGATGCTCAATGACTTCCAGAGATGAACTTGGGCGAGGAGGAACACCCAGTTTATGGAGCTCTCTTCTTGTTATTTCCCCCTAAACCAGGAATTTTCATTCCCCTGGTGTGTGGGGATGGAGGAGGCAGAAAAGCCCCGGAGATCTCTCATGAGGAGCGGCTGCAAAACCAGCCCAGGGAGCTGCAAGGAGGAAAGACCCTCCCTGAGCCGGGAAGGTGGCCGGAGAGCCAGGCAGAGCTCAGAGCTGGTGGAGAAGTCTCCTGGAGGGGAGAAGCCCCACAAGTGCTTGGAATGTGGGAAGGCTTTCAGCTACAGGTGCAGGCTGATCGAACACCAGAGGATCCACACTGGGGAACGGCCCTACAAGTGTGGGGAATGTGGGAAGGGTTTCAGTCGGAGCTCCAAGCTGATCCAACACCAGAGGGTCCACACTGGGGAGAAGCCCTACGACTGTGGGAAATGCGGGAAGGGCTTCAGTGAGATCTCTGACCTGCTCTGGCACCAGGTGGTCCACACAGGGGAACGGCCCTACACCTGCTTGGAATGTGGAAAGAGCTTTGGATGGAGCTGTGACCTGAAAAAACACCAGCGCATCCACACTGGGGAGAGGCCCTACGAGTGTCCCCAGTGTGGGAAGAGGTTTCAGACCAGCTCTGATTGCCTCAAACATGAGCGGATTCACACAGAGGAGAGGCCCTTCCGCTGCCCCGACTGCTGGAAGGGCTTCAAGCAAAATGGCAACCTCACTGTCCACCGGCGCATCCACACTGGGGAGAGGTCCTACGAGTGTCCTGAGTGTGGGAAGAGCTTCTCACACAGCTCTCACTTGACCCGACACCAACGGAGACACCACTAAGGGAAGTCCTGTGAGTGTCCCGAGCGTGGGAAGAGCTTTGTGTTCTGCTCCAGCTCCATCCCCCATGGGAGGATCGGTGTTGGATGATCCCCAGTGACTCCCGTTGGGCAGAGCCCTGGTGATCTGTGTTCCTGGTGATCCCCATTGGGTGGGGAAAAGTGGTTGGAGAGATATCTCTCTGTTTTCCTTCTGTTGCTATGATTTGGTTGGTAATAAATTCCCTCACTGTGCCCAGGCTGTGTCTGTGACGCCCGTTTTTCTGTTTGGTGTGTTTGCTCGTCCCATCTTAATCTGATCCTGGAGCTCCTGGTTAAACTTTCTCTTCTCTTGCAGCTGGAGGGGCAGGGACAGAGTGGCTCTGGTGGGTGCCTGGCATCAGGCCAGTGTCACCTTGTCTTGGTTTGAAAGACAGGTATTTTTCTACGGAAAGACTAGAACCCCTTTCCTGAGATGCAGAGTGCAACGCCCTCCCTTCTAATTATTTTAGTTTCAAATCAGCCTGTCAGGCAGAAGATATGGGGATAGGAATAACAGTTCTTTACTGATATCTAACAAGGCAAAATAGCAGAAACAGCAACAGCTATAAAAATTGACAACAGAACAGAACAGTATAGCTCAGTTTCAGTCCCTTTGGCCAAAGCCCTCTCTCCCTGTGCTGTTACCGGTGCTGGGGGCAGGGCAGGTCCCGCAGAGTTGAAGAGGGGCTGGGTGATGGCGGCCACGGCCCAGGGTGAGAGGGGATGGGAAAGTGACTCCCCCTCACGGTGTCGGTCGTGGTGCTCAGCAGAGTGTCCGGAGGTAGCAGGGTGAGGTGGGAGAGCAGCAGAGCGATGTCCAATGGCAGGGAGCGTGGATCTCAGTGCTGGGATGGCAGGGGGAGATGCCAGAGCGGAGCACAGGGCATCCCCCTTCCACTCCACTGGTGAAGTGAGAGAGCAGAGTGCCCCCCCAGACCCCTCTCCCACCTTTTCCTTTTCTGGTCTCCCCCCATCCCCCCACCCCCCTGCAAGAGAAAACTATTGCTACTAAGGTGTAGCCACAAGTACTTAGCATAACAATGGGAAAAATTCCACAGAAAGAAAAGGGAACAATTCAATCCCCAACAGGAGGAAAGAGTGGTCTGAAGATCTTATTCTGAATTTGCTTTTCTTTCTTTTTATTTATGTAGTTAATAAAGATTTTTATACCCTTTTAAGTTTTAGGCCTGACTTGCTCTTTTGCTCCTGGTTCTGTCTCACAACAGAAAATGAGTATATTTAAATTGGCAAGTCAAAACTATAACATTATTTGGTGCGTTGGCCAGGAAATTCAAAAATTCAAATTAAACCAAGACATTAGATTATCCTATCTGGATGAAGATAACTAGAACTCCAGGGAAGGAATTTATTGATGGGGAGTAGGACAGGACGGCTACAAAAAAAGTTGATTTGCAGGTTGGGGTTGATGAATTTGAATAATGAAAGTCTATGAATATGCAACACGTTGATGCATTTAAGGAAGTGTTTTCTGAGTTAGTGCCCTTGGCTGAATGCCCAGCACCCAGCCACATTAATCCTTTGCTTTACTGTCTTAGTCTCCTATTTATCTTTTTTTTTTTCTTTTTTTTTTTTTTAGTTAAACCTTGTAAAATTTACCAGGAAAGTGAACCTCGTTTTTCACATCACTATGGGCAGGGAGCTGCTGCCTCCTGAAGCTCACCTTTCCTCATTCCTTCCAGGAGGAAAGCTGGGCGTGGGAGCGCTGCATGTGCTCCTTCAGAGGCTGCTGAGGGCAGTGCTGGGGAAGGGGAAGAAGTGGATGAAGAACTGCGTGCAGTGTCCTGGCCCTGCTCATCCTCCCCATGAATGACGAGACCCCCAGGGTGGGCCAGGCACTGCTGCCAAGGCTGAGCACTGACACGGAGAGGGGTGGCTGACCCCCCCTGGGGCTCCAGGCATTGGGCAGCATTCCCCAAGCACAGCCCAGGGAAGGGTCCCTGCAGAGCCAAGTTGGCATTGCCAGCACCTGCCCTGCCCACTGCAGCAGGGCTCAGCACCAGGACACCGAGGTGTGGACAGGTGTGTCCCCAAAGGTGTTGGAGAGCAGGCATTTGGGCCTCAATCCCTGTACCTGGGGGCCATTCCCGGATGTTTTGGCAGCTCCCTAAAGGCAGAGTCACCCCAGGTCAACTTTCCCAGGCCCTGGAGCCATCTCCCAGTTTCTGCTGTTCCACAGGCCTCCAGGAATGCTGTCCTTGCTATCGCAGAGCTCCTCAAGTGGAAGGAGCTGAAGCACGTGGTGAAGACAGGGCAGACCTGGAGGATGGCTGACTGCTTGGTGAGGATGTGCCCCAGGGACTGTGCTGGGCCGTGGGCTCTGCAGCTGGGCCTGGGGAAGAGACCCCACAGCCTGGAGCTGCATCCTTGTTCCTGGCTCAAGAACAGAGCCCCAGGGGCTCTCCTCCAGTCCCATCTCCCCTTCCTGCACCCAGTGGGAGGGAGGAGGGCTCTTGGTAATGGGGCTGCTGCCAGGAGGGGCTGCTCCAGTCACCTGGAAGATGTGTGACAATGCCCACATCTTTATGGTCCCTCCAGATGGAAAAGGACAGCAGGAGGGCTGAGCAGCACCTTCATCAGAGCCTGCAGTAGCTGAGGGACCCTCAGGAATTTGTGCAAGACTGGACCATCAGGTTCATGAGCCCCAGCCCAGGGTCCCTCTTTGGGCAGCCCCTGTCCCCCCCAGCCCCTGCCCAGTGCCACATCCAGGCTACTGGTGGTCCCTGGTTGTTTGGGATCGTGCTGGGGAACAGCAGGGGCTGACAGAGCTCTGTGCCCAGGGACCATCGCGTGACATCTCCAGGACCAGAGCAAGGAGCTGCCTGCTCTGGATTTCAGTGGGGAGTGGGGAGTGAGGGCTGGGAGAGTGGGGGGTCTCTACAAACACGGGAACTCATCTCGGCTCTGTTTTGGTCACAGAACTTCAGGCCTTGCAGAAAGATGGGTGTGAACTCATGCGTTGTCTGGCAGCTCAGAGCAGCTCGATCCTGAGGAGCCGAAGGAGCAGCGGACACCGGGACAGTCCCTGCGAGCTCTGTGGTGCTGGCACTGCTGAGCTGGGGGCCTGTTGTGCCCAGAGTGGGACATTCAGGCACGACTGATCAGGGACACCCTCCTGCTGATTCACAAGGTGCAGAAAGGACTCCTTGACTTCCCAGGGTTCTTCTCAGAGAAGGCTCTGGGTGTGGCTGGATCCAACCCCAGCCCCAGACTGGGGCAGCACTTTAAGTCTGAAGGGTCATACAGGCGTCGTTGAGCCTGGAGATCACTTTGTCCTAAGGATTATGGCTGGAAAACCAACTATAGTTTTGTAAATAAAGTTAGTTTTTTAAAGTTTTAAATAATTGCTTTTCAAATTTCTTTTAAGACATCCCAAAGGTACCTGCGGGCAGGTGGGCACACAGGTGTGATGGGGTGGGTGGGATCAGGCCAGGAATTAGACCCTGATTTTGTGATTTACAGCAGGACTTCTCCTCTGATCCTAATTCCCAGTGTTATGGTGCTGCCAGGTGTGCTGCTGGTGGTTCTGGGACTCTCACACTGAGATCTGATACACCTAAACTGGGGTTTGGGTCCCTCAGATGGGGGATTCAGGTCCTGGACTCCTAAACTGGGGTCAGGGACCCTCAAACTGTAATCTGGGTTCTTTAAACTGCGTCTGGGATTCTTAAACTGAGATCTGGTACCCCCAAACTGGAATCTTCAGCCCTCCAGCGTGATCTGGGATCCTCACACTGAGGTCTCAGCTCTCCACCCTGGCACCTGGGCCTCTCAAACTGGGGTCTGGAATCCTCAAACTGGGTCTGGAACCTCCCCCCGCCTGGAGTTTGGACTCCTGAAAAAACAGGGGGGGACAAGTGGGGGGAGGTGAGGTAGGCCTTTATTTGGGGGTACAAAGATTAAAGGGGGATGGGGAGACCTCAGGGTGGAATTTTGGGACTACCTTAGAGGGGGGAGGTGAGTGGGAGTAGCCCAGGATGGAGATTTGGGATCCTCAGGGTGGGCTTTGTGGAGTCTCAGGGGGGATTTGGGATCCCAGGGTGGGTTCTGGAGGGCCTCAGGGTGGAATTTTGGGTGTCCCAGGGTTGATTTAGGCAGTTCCAAGATAGATTTTGTGCATAGATTAGGTGCAAGATGGATTTTGTGGGTCCGAGCACCAGATTTCACAGACCCCTTAGTGGAAGGCCATTGGGGTTTGAGGATTCCCAGGGTGGATTTTGGAGTTTCACAGTGAGTTTCACCCTCCCTAGGATGGATTTGGGCATCTCAGGTTGGGTTTTGGGGTTCCAGAGTAGGTTTTTAGGGTCCTAGGATGGATTTTTGGGGTCCTAGGCTGGGTTTTCAGGGTCAGGGGGATGGATTTTAGGGTTCCAGCACCCGCAGCGCAAAGTCCAGGGCGGGGGCACTGTGGGTCAGACACCCCATGGACACCACGTCGATGTGGGGCCCCAAAAACTGGGGGAGGGTCTCCAAAACGATGCCCCCGCTGGCCTCCACCGTCACTCCGGGATGTGCAGCCTTGACCTGCACTGCAGCCAAGTGCAGCTCCTGGGGGGGACACCCTGTTAGCAGGGAGCACCCCCTCCCCAAAATTTGGGGGTACACTGGACATATGGATGTATACTGGATGCTACATAGTGCAGAATCCCCCCCCAAATCTGCCCAATTTGGGCTCCCCCACAAGAAACCACCAATTCAGGGATCACTCCACCTACTGAGCTCCAAAACTGGGGTGTCCACCCCCAACCCCTCCAAATCAAGTGTTATCCTGATTAAACCAAATAAAAACTCACTAAAAATAGATTCCCACCCAACATCTGCCCAACTGGGGGCACCACCCACCACTGACCTCCAGAACAACCCCAAATTTGGGCTGTCCCCCCACCCAGAACCCCCCAAAATTGTGGCCTCCTATTCAACGCCTCCAAACCAGGCATTTGCCCACCCACTGACCAATAAATTACAATCCCCCCACCTAAACTCCCCAAGTCAAGGGTCCCTTCACCCTAAACCTCCCAAATTGGGATTACCCAACCCTCGGACTCCCCCGAAATTGGGATTCCCCCTCATATCATTAGGGCTGCCCCACATTTACAGCAGATCCCCATTTTACTGGTGTAGCCTTACCCTATTTTTGCCACTCTCCTCGATTTTGGGGACTCAGCTGGGGATAGCAGAGCCAGGATTTATGTGGTTAACACCCACTTTTTTGGGTTCAACCCATTTCACTGGTCTGTCTCTCTTTTTAAAGGGTCTTGACCCCCATTTTTGGGGTCCAGGCTCACACCTGAAGGGTCCTCCCTTTCTTGGGGGCCCCTGCCAGATTTTGGAAGCTCACCTGGTGGGGGAAGAGGTCAAACCTATGCCTTTACCCACCTTTTTAGGGAGATCTGTGCCCCATTTTTGGGGTTTATCCCCATTTTTAGAATCCAAACTCCCATTTTTGGGGTCCAGCCCACGCTTGGGGTCCCACCACTATTGGCCCCCCTCCGATTTTGGGGCTCACCTGGGGGGGCAGGTTGTCCAGCAGGACGATGTCAGCCCCAGCCCCAGCAGCCGCCGGCACCTCATCCGCACTCGAGCACTCGACCCCCAACCAGCGGGTGAAGCCCCCAGTCTGGCGCACCCCCAAAATTATCTGGGGAACGGGGGGGGTCAGGGGGAACCCCAGAGTGACGCCCCAGTGTGGGGCAGGGTAAAATGGGGGCTCCCCCACAGTCATTCGCTTAAAATTGGGGTCCCCCCACTGCCTTCCCCACATTGATCCCCAAAAATTGGGGTCTTCTCTCCCACAGTATCCCAATTCAAGAGTGTCTACTCCCTAAAAGCTGGGGTTCTCTCTCAACTACAAACACCAAAATTTAGATTTATCCGACACACGATGTCCCGCCAGTTCAGCAGTGACCCCCCAATTTCCTTCCAAAGTTGGGAGCCCCACACCCATCCCCCCCAATTCATAGATCCTCCCACATCAGTCCAGCTTGTTCCTTACTGACCCGGAGCTTTTCCAAAGCGTTTCCTCTGCAGGTGGCCTCGAGGACAGACTGCAGGACACCGTGTCCTGTAGCCTTCCCAAGGCTTCTCTGTTGCCTACAAAGCACAACTGCAGCACTTGCTCATCTGGAGCTTTTCCGAGACATCTCTCTTGCAAGCAGTCCCAACTCCAAACAGTGACATGGAGCAGACGCCACCCAGAGTGCCCAAGCTGGCCTGGGTGAAGGAGGAGGAGGAGGAGGCTGCAGCTCCCTCAGCACAGCAGCCTAAAGAGCTGGAGCAGATCCAGCTGCTGCAGGAGGGTGAGTGGCAGAGCTGGGTCACAGGGCTGGTGTCTGCAGCCAGCTTAGCCCCATCCCAGGGATCCCATCCCAGGCATCCCATCCCATCCCAGGGATCCCATCCCATCCCAACCCATCCCATCCCATGCCAGGGATTCCATCCCATCCCAGGGATCCCATCCCAGGGATCCCATCCCATCCCATCCCAGGGATCCCATCCCATCCCAGGGATCCCATCCCATCCCAGGGATCCCATCCCAGGGATCCCATCCCATCCCAGGGATCCCATCCCAGGGATCCCATCCCAGGGATCCCATCCCAGCCCAGGGATCCCATCCCAGCCCAGGGATCCCATCCCAGCCCAGGGATCCCATCCCAGGGATCCCATCCCATCCCAGGGATCCCACCCCATCCCATCCCATCCCATCCCATCCCATCCCATCCCAGGGATCCCACCCCATCCCATCCCATCCCATCCCATCCCAGGGATCCCATCCCAGGGATCCCATCCCAGGGATCCCACCCCATCCCAGGGATCCCACCCCATCCCATCCCATCCCATCCCAGGGATCCCATCCCATCCCAGGGATCCCATCCCAGGGATCCCATCCCATCCCAGGGATCCCATCCCATCCCATCTCATCCCAGGGATCCCATCCCATCCCATCCCATCCCATCCCATCCCATCCCATCCCATCCCATCCCAGGGATCCCATCCCATCCCAGGGATCCCATCCCATCCCATCCCATCCCATCCCATCCCATCCCAGGGATCCCATCCCATCCCAGGGATCCCATCCCATCTCATCCCAGGGATCCCATCCCAGGGATCCCATCCCAGGGATCCCATCCCATCCCATCCCATCCCATCCCATCCCATCCCATCCCATCCCATCCCATCCCATCCAACATGCCCATGGATAGGACAGAAGAGGGGCTGGGCCTGAATGCCCAGGCAGCCACACCCCATACCTGGAGCATCCCAGGGCAGTCCCTACCTGGGAATGCAGGGTTGGGCTGTGTTCTCCAGCCTCTCTCTCTTTTGGCATCCTGGCTGGTGTGCATGTCTTCCTGAGGAGGTACAAGCCTTCTGGGTGCTGCTGTTCCTGTGCACACTCTGGTGATTTTTCTCTGGTGTCCAAAGCCACGTTGACAGCAGCAGCTCCACAGGCCAGCTCCAGGAGACATCGTTCTTGCCATGGTGGCAGCAGCTCTGTGGGTCCCGAGCTCAGTGTCAGGGGAGTCTTGGCCACACAGTGGCCTGGGCAGCTCTGGGGACCCGGGCTGATCGCCAGCGCTGCCACTTCCCACTGCTCCTCGCCTGCAGCGGCAAGTGGCCGTGCTCCAGCAGGGCCTCCTTGTCCCTCCTTGTCCCTGGTCAAAGCAGCCTGGCCACCTCGGGGCTGTCCCCACCGTCCTGCTGAGGCCAGGCCTCGAGGGCTTCTGCCACAGGCACCAGAGACGCGTCGGGGAAGCGCCAGAGCAGCCGGCTGGCAGCAAGAAGGGGGCTGTCTGGGGGCTGCTTATGGCCTCTGCCACCCAGTTCCTCAGGGATTCCCACCTACCCATCCACACAAGTCCTCCTGGCCCATCACAGCCTCCCGCCACCCAACGCCACACGCATCCCCCTCACGCCTTCCCACTGCCTTCTCCGAGCAGGCCTTGGCAGCACCGCAGCCCTTCATGGCCTCCCACTGTCCCGTGCCCTCCAGGCCTCCCCCAGGCCTGCCTGGCTGCTGAAGGAGCTCCAGAGGAGCCGCATCAAGCGGCACCTCAGAGCCCTCAGCAATCCAGCCAGCAACACACGGGCAGGACACAGATGGCGCTTCCAGGCTGGCAGAGGGGTGCTGGCCATCTCCAGGGACCGGTCTCTCAGGGATCCCCGCCGCAGCTCCGGCCTCTGCCCGCCCGCTCTGTCAGAAGCCTTAAGGCTTCCACAGAACCACCAAAGGCCAAGGGCCTTTTGGCCACTTTCCCTTCAACACCGCACGCTTGGCCAACTTGCCGAGCACAAGCACCCTTTGTGCCCTCTTCCCCATTGGCCTGAAGACTCTGGGCACCAAAAGACAGCTCCTGGACCTCTGTGTATGACAACAGGAATTTACTAATCCTACAATGGGGTGAAACAAAGTGCTTGCAGAGCAGAGATGTTCCCTGCAGGCTCAGGTGGCCCCAGCAGACGCAGCCTCCCGGATCAGTTCTCCACAGTGCTCACGCAGGACAACCAGCCCCTGCGACACAGGGAAGGCCGTGACTTCTAGAGCCGGTGTAATCGATCTCTCATTTGCTGGAGTCGGGAGGAGGGAATGCTCTGTACAACTCTGGTGATGTACAGAGTCTGAAGAGCCAGGCACGAGATGGCAGGGCTGGTGTCATCCGTCATGTCCTGAAGGGCTGGAAGAGACAGGAACAGAGCCACAGTCAGAGCCTGCATCTGCAGGGACCTGGGGAGACCCTCCTGCCCCATCCATCCCACACGGCAGCTCTGCCACGGCCTGGAGGAAGCAGGAGACAGCAAGGATCAGCTGGAAGGTGCTGGCCACGAATCTCCCTCCCGCAGGCCCCTGGAAGGTCTCTGTGCTCTGCCCACGCCGCCCCTCGTGCGCGCAGGGAGCAGAGCCCTCCCAGCCGGGGCAGGGAACGCAGCTGCCAGCGCCAGCCCCCGCTGACAGCCCGCTGGCCTCACTCACCCCTGCACATGAGCTGCAACTCTCGCTGCTGCTCTCTCAGGAACCTCCCGGCCATCCCTGCCAACACAGAGCCTGTCACGGCCCCAGCCGCACAGCTGCCCCGCAGCGGCGCTGCCAGCCCTGCGGCCACAGCAGCGCCTTCCCCTGCAGGGCTCAGGCCCGGCCCTCGCCGCATCCTGACGCCCAAGGACACGGCTGCGAGAGGGCGGCAGCGGCGCCGAGGGCAGGCGGGGCTCCAGAGCCCCGGCCCGGATGGCGCTGCCGGGGCAGCAGGCGGGGCTGGGGCCGAGCTGCGGCGGGGCGGGGAGGGAGCCGGGCTTGTGGCTCACCAAGAAACCTGACGGCCGCCTCTCGCAGGGGCTCCTGTGGGCTCCGCAGGTACGGCAGCGCCTGGCGCAGCAGCTCGGCCGCTCGGCTCCTGTCCTGTACCAGCTGGAGAGAACGGAAGGGCACGGAGGGAAGGGTTGGCGCGGGCTCTGTCCCTTGGCCCCGGCCTGCCCTGCTCGCACAGCACTGAGAGGGGCAGAGGACACGACAAGCCGCGGTGCTGGCCCGCAGCAGAGCCCGGCTGGCTCGGGGCTCCATCAGCTCCTGGCCTGGGGCCAGAGGAGCCTGGAGAAGAGCCCGCGTGGGCAGCCCAGGGAAGGGAGCAGTGTGTGGGCCGCAGGCCAGTGCCCCTGGGTGCAGCACCGGGCAGGGGCCACAGCTGCCAGCCCCACAGACTGGGCACCGTGGGCAGGGGGCTTCTCCAGGCGGGGGCTGGGGTTTGCAGGCTGTCCTTACCAAGCACTCGCCAAACCTCCACATCTGATCTGCCCTCAGCAGGTGCTCAAGGTCCCTCCTCTTCAGGAAGGTTAGCGCAGAAAGCAGTGTTTCACAAGAGGCCTGCAGAGCAGCAGAGACCCAGAGATGGCACCGCAGCCCAGGGCACAGGACCTGCCTCCCTGTGCCAAGGCCAGGAGGAGGCTGGAGCCCATGAGGTGCCCGGGTGCAGGGAGACAGCTGAGCCCCCTGCCAGGAGGACAGCAGCGCCCAGGAGTCCTCACCTCTGCCACACGCATGTTCTCATCGTGGCAGTTGAAGAAGAGTGGCAGCAGGCTCTTGCTCACAAGCATCTTGAGGGGCTTTTTACCCTTGGCCACTACCAACCTCATCACCTCTTGGAAGAGGCGAATGGAGAGCAGCTGCACATGGCGGTTGTCCTGTTGGAAAGGAAGCAAAAGCCCTCCACATCAGCTGCTCCAGGCCCCTCTGTGCACAGGCCCAAAAATCCACGGGGCCCCACACTTGGGGGCAGCACCCAGTGGCCGTGGCTGGGGGCACAGAGCCTTACGTTGTCCAGCAGTGGCCAGAGCGCGCCAGCCAGCCGCAGGGCGATGGGGCTGGGTATTGCGAGGTGTCTGTGCGAGAGCAGAAAGCTGAGCACCGCGACGGTCATCTCAACGATGTCTTCATCTGCATCCCGCAACAGGTCCGCAAGGCTTTCTGTCAGGCTGTACATTCTAATGTTCTGCACGGAAGACAAGGCAGGGCAAGCCCACGCTGCTGCTGCTGCTGCCGTGGAGCCCAGGGGCCAAAGGCCTGTCCTGAAGCACTCGGGCAGCTGAACAGCAACGCAGGAGAGCTGGGAGCAGCTGCCACAGCTCCCAAAGCCCAGCCAAGCCCAAGGGGCTGCTTTCCCCAGCCCCACGCTGCCAGCACAGCTTCAGCCGCTGCTGTCTTCTCACCATCGAGGGGTCCTTGCTGAGCTGCACGAGGCCTCTGAGCACCAGGTGACGCATCTCCCTGGACGTGCTCTGCAGGCGCCTTGCCATGATCTCCAGGAGGCTGTCACCCCATTCTTTGATGTCCAGGAGGTCCAGGACCTGAAAGGCACAAAGCAGTGACCGGGGTGCCCAGCTGGCAGGAGCTCAGAACTGCACAGGCCTGAGCCAAGGCAGCAGCACAGGGCACGGGCACCGTCCCAGGCAGCTGCGGCTGTGAGAGGGCAGAGAGGTGGGAGGCAGCTCAGCTGTGCTGCCCATGGGGCTCACCTCCACAAGGAATGCCATGGCGGGCAGCTGCCAGTCTGAAATGTCTTGGCTGAGGAGCTCCAAGAGGCAGGAGATGAAGCTGCAACACCAGATCATGGAGACACAGCGCATCTCCCTGGTGGGGGGGAAAAGGCATCATTGCCCCTGAGCCGGGTGGGCAAAGCTCTCCCAGGAGTGACCCACGGAGCTCTGGTCTTTTCCCAAGCCCCCCGTGGGCGCTTTGGGAAGCGGCTGTTCCCGGGCACCCTCCTCTGCCAGCCTTTTCCAGTCTGCTCGTCTGTCTCTTTGTGACAAAGCCCTCTCACCCATGCCCATGGGAACTGTGGGGGGCACCCTGGGCACAAGTGCCGGGGGCAGCAGGGAGAAGGGGGTCTCACCTGGCCAGGAGTCCCACTGCATAGTGGTGGGTGTCAGTACAGAGCAGCGTGTCCCAGCCAGCCTTGCCTTCCATGGCTACCACAACACGCTCACACTGCACTCGGCAGAGCAGGACCTTCAGGGTCTGCACTGCAAACCTGTGTGCAGAGCAAAGCCCAGGTCATGCTGGCAGCCCTGGCTGCTGCCTTGGAAGGGATAGGGAGACTGGGAAGACTGGGATGGAGCACCTTTGGGGGTTGGTGGCAAGGCCCAGTTGCTCCTGGCACCCCTTCCAGAAGGTATCAACCTCCTCTGGCGTATCCAGTGCGCTGATGTAAACTTGGAAGAGCAGACACAGAAAGAGACGGGGAAAATACTCCAACACTATAGGTGGGCACCAGGTCAGGTTGAAGACCCTCCACAGTGTCACGGTTGCCTGCAAAAAATGAACCACCCAGAGACAACACTCAGTGCCAAGACATCCGTGTGGCAGGGCACGAGCATGCCAGGGAGAGGCCGGGGGAGACACCGTGCGGGGTCACCCAGCCTGGTGCCCCTGAACCTTGCCCCTAAGGCAGGTTTCAGCCCAGTGCCTGAGGCAGAGAGATGCAGCTGGGGGGAGGACAGAGAGCTAGCTGCTGGAGAGGTGGCCTAGGGGCAAGCCAAGGTCAGTTGCAGGAACTCACAGCCAGGGCAAAGACTCCTGTGCTGTCGCCATCGGAGGTGCACACACTGTCCACTGGCCAGGCGTTCAGCACATTGAGGAGTATCTGCAGCGCCGGCTCCGCAGTCCCAGTGGAGGACATGATCACTCCCCACATGGCCGTAGCAGCTCTGTGGGGTCAGAGCTCTGTGTCAGGGGGGTCTCGACCACAGCACTGTGGCCTGGGCTGCTGCAGGGGCCCACGCTGGCCGTCAGCCCTGCCTCTGCCCACCGGCCCTCGCTGGCAGCACCCAGCCAGCCCACGGGGGTGCAGGCATCTTGAGGGGCAGGGAGGGAGCGTGGCAGCACGCTCAGGGGCTGACATGGCAGCACTGGCAAACGGAGGAGCCAGAGGCTCCTGGAACTGTCCCCCTGTCTGGCAGTCACCAGGGACAGGCTCTACAGGGTAACGAGCCAGGGAACCCTAAACCCTCAAGGCAGGTGGGGCTGCCGTACCTGTCACCCCATGGGGCCCAGCGCAAGAGAGTCATCAGCACATCGCAGGGGTATTCCCTGGTCAGCTCCAGAAGGGCCTTGTCCAGCCTGTGCCCAGCAGACTCATTGGCCGTGAGCCACTTGTGGATGTACCTCACCATGGCTGGCACCTGCAGAAGGCCCGGGGAGACTTGGATACCTGCCCGAGCAGCAGGTTCCCCAGCTTCCCCTGAGAAGTGCTGCCCTTCCTACCCTATTGGTCTGGGCCTCAAAGACTGAAGGAACCCAGCAGAGCTGGCTTGAGGTGCCACACAATTCCTGGGGTGATCAAGCCCTGGCCACAGGCTGCTTACTTGCTTTGGATTGGAGACACCCTTCTCCACAAGCAAATCCAGCATGGCTGCCCCGGTCTCAGCAGTGAAGAGGGGAAAGTTTGCCAAGAGCCCAGTGCCCACACCGGTGGTCTCTTCCCGCCAAATGCACATGATGAATTCATAGATCATCTGCAGGAGAAGGGCAGGAAGAGAGGGAGAATCCATGGAGTGCTCCAAGCACGGTGCTGGGCTGAGCAGTGACAGCAGGCCCAGCCCAGGTGGGGATGGCTGCAGTACCTGCGCTGTTCTGCGGAAGCGGCCACGGGCAGGGTCCTGCTCTTGTGTCGGGTCCATGGCGGCACCTGGCAAAGAGCGAGCGCAGCCAGGGCTGAGGGGCTGTGGGAGAGGCCGGAGAACACAGGCCAGCCCTGCATTCCCAGGCAGGGACAGCCCTGGGATGCTCCAGGGATGGGGTGTGGCTGACAGGGGGTTCAGCCCCAGCTCCTCTTCTGTCCTATCCATGGGCATGGTGGATGGGATGGGATGGGATGGGATGGGATGGGATGGGATGGGATGGGATGGGATGGGATGGGATGGGATGGGATGGGATGGGATGGGGCTAAGCTGGCTGCAGACACCAGCCCTGTGACCCAGCTCTGCTACTCACCCTCCTGCAGAAGCTGGATCTGCTCCAGCTCTTCAGGCTGCTGTGCTGAGGGAGCTGCAGCCTCCTCCTCCTCCTTCACCCAGGCTAGCTTGGGCACTCTGGGTGGCGTCTGCTCCATGTCACTGTTTGGAGTTGGGACTGCTTGCAGGAGAGATGTCTCGGAAAAGCTCCAGATGAGCAAGTGCTGCAGTTGTGCCTTGTAGGCACCTGCAACAGAGAAGCCTTGGGAAGGCTACAGGACACGGTGTCCTGCAGTCTGTCCTCGAGGCCACCTGCAGAGGAAACGCTTTGGAAAAGCTCCGGGTCAGTAAGGAACAAGCTGGCTGTGTGGGGGCTCCTCACAGCACCGCTTTCTCCGTCCTGTCCCGACGAGTGCACCGAGCACTGTGGTGTGGCCGTGTCACCGCCAGCACCTATGTCACAATGTGTCACAAAGGGTCACCCTTGTACGCTCTGTCCCTTTCCTATTGCACGGTGACCACGGTGCACTGTGTCACAAAGAGCCCTAGGACACACCTCCACGTGCCCTGGGGGCACCCACACCCCCCCCAAAGTGGCCCAGCTTGCAAGGAAGACGTTCCCCCAAGGTTCGAGGACAGCCCAACAGGAATTTTAGGAATGGCTCAAACAACAAGCAGATGCTCCTCTGCTCTGCCTGCTCAGGGCAGCAGAAGGAGCCCCCACGGTTGCCGATGCAGCTGCAGCAGGAAGGGCATCGGGGCCTTCCACAGCAGCTGCCGGGGCCCCTTTGGGACAAGACCCGGTGCTAGGTGGCTGTCACACACACGGGAGTGTGACACAGACGCGGGACCTATGGCCCAGGGCACGAATGCTGCTCTGAGTCCTGGGAACAGTGAAATCAGCAGGTGTGGCAGAGTCCCTGCCAAAGGAGACCTGCCGCCCCCAAGGCCTGCCAATGCTGGTGCCTGCTCCTGCCACAGAGACCTGTGTCCCCTGGGGACTTCTCTGCCAGAGGACAGCCAAAGCCCACGTGCGTTGGTGTGTGTGCTCCTTTCTGCAGGCGGCTGTTGGCAGGAGCACCTGGTGGCAACACTTGGTCTCTGTCAGAAGCTGTTGCTCCTTCCTGGAATGATTTTAGCTTGGAAGGGATTATGTGCAGTGTCCACGCATCTCCCCAGCCCATCACTGCCTCACACACGAGGTGACCACCAAGCCACTCTCCGGCCATCTGAGCCGCAGCTGAGCCCTTCCCAGAGTGCCCGCACCCGCAGGGAGCGCAGGGCTGGATTTGGCCGCCAGAGAGTTGGTGACCCTCGTGAGATCCTCGGTGCATTTAGTTCCTACAGGAGTGTGGGCACCACTGGGAAATGATCTGCATGCCTTGTTAATTGGATGTTCTTCCACTGCTAAGTTGGGGCAGGATCTCTCCTGGTCCTCCTGTCAACTCCCGGGCCTCTCCTCAGCCAATCAGAGAAGGCACCAAAATAATTGAGCCAATCAGAGCGCGCGGCACTGATGACTCCTCAGGCAGTCCCAGAGCGCCCAGAGCTCCTCACCTGGACTCCACCCGCGCCCCGCCCCCAGCGCCCCCCGCCAGGAGAATTTGGGGTGGGGAGTATCACGTTTTATCTTTTATTCTTCCAGAGTCAGGATTAAATGCTCGAGAGACGGAATTTCATGTTTGGACTCAGATATTTATTAATTCTTATCTATATTACAGTGAGTTCTACAGCACTTCTAGCTAACAGGCTAAAAATGGAGACGTATCTCGCTCTCTCTCTACAAGGCCTTTTAAGGGCCAATCTGTCCAATTAAGAACAGACAGATAAATTCTTTTTACTATTAACCCAACAACCAATCACCCATGACCTGTAATGTGGAATATTCTATCCAATTACAAAAGTACCACCTAGACCCGTGAAGAAGGTGAAAAAGAAAGAAAACTCCACCCTAAAACATCCATCTTGTTTTATATACATTACTATATTCTAAAACCCCAAGCTCTAAATTGTCCACCATGGGACATTACACACTTCTATTCAAACTACACACCAGTGATCCCAGTTCTATCACTCAATTCTGGAAAGCTTCTTCACGACCTCAGGTCAAAAGCAGTGTTTTCCTGGAGGTCAGTGCCTGTCAGCACAGAAAGCCCAAACCCCTCAGTTTCCAGGTTTCCAACGGGGGGGAGGTGTCAGACCCTGCCCGGCGCTGGCCATGGGGCGTGTGGGGCAGCTGGGGCCCTACTGGTGCCACTGGGAGCCCCCCGGGCTGGGGGCGCGGAGCTCTCGAGTGAGCGGGAGGGACGGGAAGTGGTGGGATGGTGGCTCTTCCAGTCCGTCCCAGTCTCTCCCAGTCCATCCCAGTCTCTCCTAGTGCCTCCCCAGGCCCTGCCAGTATCCTCATAGTCCCTCCCAGTGTCACCAGAGTCCCTCCAAATTCCTCTCAGTCCACAGTCATTCCATTCCAAGTCCATTCCCTGTCCTTTCCAAATCCTTTTTCAGTCCAATTCCAGAGCACCACCCTATCACCCATTGCCCCAATCCGCTCCACTCTCTCTCCATGTTTCCCCATTCTCTCCAGTTTCAATCCCAGTCCCTCTCAGTGCCACACCAGCCCTCCCCCATCTCTCCCAGTTCCCCCAGCTGATCCCAGTGTGTCCTCACTCTCTCCCAGTGTCCCCCCGTGTATCCATATCACCATGGCCCTCGAGCTCCCAGCACAGCCACGGCTGCCTGCTCTGCTCCGTGATGGATTTCTACTCTGCCGACATCCAGCTGAGCTGGTCCAGGGCCAGCAGGAGCTCTTGGGGCACATGGTGGCCACCGACCTGGTCCCCAACGGGGACTGGATTTCTAACAGCTCCTGGTGCTGCTGGAAACACCCCCCGGCACGGGGTCAGCTCCAGCTCCAGGTGGAGCACGTCAGCCTGGAGCACCCCCTGAGCCGGCACTGGGGCACAGCCCGGACCCCACAGTGTAGGGGGAGTGAGGAAGGTATTGGGGGGGGCTGGTAGGGGAATTGAGGTGTGCTGGGAGTAACTGGGAGAGAGTTTGAGATAGCCTGGTTTAACCTGGGAGTAAGGCTGGGGGTTTTAGAATGGCTGAGAAGGAGTCTGAAGGATGTTGGGGAGGGTGGGATGGGGTTCCGGGGGTCCTGGTGGGCACTGGGAGGGAGTCTGGGGATGCTGGGTGTAACTAGGAGGGATTTGAGTGAGCCTGAAGGGGATGGAAGAAGATCAGGGATGGAAAAGAAGGGGTTGGAATGAGGTTGGTCGTGCTGGAAAGTGACTGGGAGGAGATTTTAAGGGGTCCTGCATGGGCTGAGGCGATTGGGAGGGTGCTTAGAGGGGTTTCGGGTATCTGTGACAGGTTTTGGGGGGTTCTGACCCTTGTGAACCCCCAGAGATGTTGCCAGACACCATCGACACCAAGGTGCTGATGGGGATTGGGGGCTCCGTGCTGGGCTTCATCTTCCCGGCACTGGAGTTCGGCTTTTACCTGGGCAAGAACGTGAGAACGGGTCCTAACGAGTCGTGTGCCCCCTCCTCCAGAGCCTGTGTGCTCCCCCTGGGGACCCCTGGCTCAGTGTTACCCCCTCTTCTCTGCCCACAAAGCTCCTGTCCCAGCAGCCGCTGCAGACCCTGCCCAGGTGGGGAACACTGGGTGCTGCGGGTCTGCCCGGCAACCGGTGAGTCATCACAGCTCCTCTCGCTGATTGGCTGAATCTTCTTCATCGCATTCTCTGATTGGCTGAGGAGAGGCCCGGGAGTTGAGAGAAGGAACAGGAGAGATCCCGCCCCGAGCACCGGCACGGGAACAACAGACCCAGCCTGGGCACAGCGAGGGAATTTATTACCAACCAAATCACAGCAGCACAAGGAAAAGAGAGAGAAATCTCTTCAACTCCTTCCCCCCACGCAACAGGGATCACCGGGACCACGGATCACCAGGGCTCTGCCCAATGGGAGTCACTGGGGATCATCCAACACCGATCCTCCCATGGGAGATGGAGCTGGAGCAGAGCCCAGACCCACACTCGGGGCACTCACAGGGCTTCCCTTAGTGGTGACTCCGTTGGTGTTGGGTCAAGTGAGAGCTCCTGGAGAAGCTCTTCCTACACTCAGGACACTCGTAGGGCCTCTCCCCAGTGTGGATGCGCCGGTGCAGGATGAGATGGGAGTTTTGCTTGAATCCCTTCTCGCAGTTGGGGCAGCGGAAGGGCCTCTCCTCTGTGTGAATCCGCTCATGTCTGAGGAGATGAGAGCTGGTCTGAAACTTCTTCCCGCACTTGGGACACTCGTAGGGCCTCTCCCCAGTGTGGATGCGCTGGTGTCTTCTCAGGTCAGAGCTCCACCCAAAGCTCTCCTGACATTCCAAGCAGGTGTAGGGCCGTTCCCCTGTGTGGATCACCTGGTGCTGCATCAGATAAGAAATAGTGCTGAAGCTCTTCCTGCATTCCCCACACTCATAGGGCTTTTCCCCAGTGTGGATCCTCTGGTGTAGGATCAGCTGGGATCTGTAGCTGAAACCCTTCCCACATTGTGAGCATTTGTGGGGCTTCTCCCCTCCAGGAGGCTTCTCCACCAGCTCTGAGCTCCATCTGGATCTCCAGCAGCCTTCCCGTCTCAGGGAGGGTCTTTTTTCCTCACAGCTCCCTGGGCTGGGTTTGCAGCCCCACTTCCTGTGGGATCCCTGGGACTTTTCCTCCTCCTCCATCCATCCACTCCTTGGGAATGACAAATCCTGGTTTGGAGGGAAACACAAGAGAGCACCTTGGGCTGAGGGTTCCTCCTTCCAAAGTGCAACTCAGGAAGTCATTGGGCATCTTGTGTCTATAAGAACCCCCAAAACACAATGATTCAGCACAAAAATTATTGAAACATCAAGACAGATCAAAAACTCCCCAAAAAGCAAGTTTCAGCCCAAATCCCTTCCAAAATATAAAGATTCAGCCCCTGCAAAAAATCAAAGCACCAACATTTAATCCAATAAAGCTCACAAACACCAAGATTCACCCCTGTGAAAATCATGCATGGTCCTCTTCAGTCACCTGCTGCATGTGGGGAGACAACGCTCCTGGGGCTGGGGGAGGCTGCAGATAAAGGAAGAGGTGGAACCTTGTGGTGTTTACTGATTCTGCTTCTCCTCCTCCTGTGTCCCTACTCCTTCTCACACTCCTCTTCCTCCTACTATTCGTCCTCCTCCCGCACAATGCCACCTTCTCCTCCCACGTACAGTATTTGACCACTTGGTTCTTCAACCCTGCTTCTCCTTCCCTTCTCCTGCTGCCCCCAGGCCCAGCACCCACTGCCGGCTCCCTCTTCCCCCCAAACCCACAGCATCCCAGCGCAGGGGCAGCGATGGAGCTGGGGCAGCTCGGGCTGGGGCAGCGCTGGGCTCTCGGCCGCTCCCGCCCGCACTCGCTCCCCACTGCAGCCGCTGCCGCCACCACAGCGCGGGGGGGCCCGGCCTTGGCGCTCCCCCCCTCCCATCTCCCCAAATTCCCCTGCCGGGGGGCGCTGGGGCCAGGAGACAGACGAGTGACAGATCAGGGGGGCTGGGAAGAGTCGGCAGCCAGAGAGCACTGAAAATCTCAGCAGTGACTCCAGTGGGATCTTCGGGGACTAAACATGGCAGGGCACCCATGGAGGGTAGAAAGGGAAAGCCGGGAAGGGATCCCAGCAAAAGGGATGATGATCCCAAAATATCTCTGAAGGGTCCCTTGGGAGCATGTTGAGAGCGTTTGGACATTCTCACAGAGGTAATCGAGGACATGGAAACCCAGGGAGGCAATAAGGGAAGTCCAGAAGGGATTTAGACAACAGCGGATGGATGGTGTTGGTGTGCTGGGAAGGGATTGGATGAAGAAGGGGAGTGTGCAGGAATATGGTTCAGGAGAGAAGAAACAGGAGCAAGGTATGTGGGAAGAAATAATGAACGATGGTGAAGAGGAGGAAGAGAAAAATACTGAGGATGGGGATGTTTTTCAGCAGCCTCTCATCCTCAAGAGTTGCCAGCTGATGCAGATCCTTTGTATCGCCGGTTCCCAGGACAGGCACACAAGGAGGTCAGGATTCCAGGGGGTTTCTCTGTGCTGGGCAGCGGCAGGAGCGGGCGCAGAGGGGCGGCACCGGGAGCACGGGCTGGGGGCCTGTGGGGAGCTGCGGGGCCGGGCCGGGGCTGTGGGGCAGCCGGGGCTCAGCGCCGGGCGCTGCCTGAGCCCAGCACCCCCCGGCAATTGCAGGCCCGGCAGTGGCCCCCGGCCCCCAGGAGGCTGCGGGACGCCCCGGCCGCTGCCCGGCCCCGTGGAGCTGCCGGCCCTGCCCGCCGGGGGGGCCGCGTTTGGACACTGCGGCAGGACAGGCACCGGCTCTGGGATACGGGCTGGCCACGGCAGCGACAGCACAAGGAGCAGCAGGAAGGAACAGCTGGGAAATGGGGATTGGACGTGCAAGGATCGAGATTCGCTTTTAAGCATTTTGTTTGGGTCCCTGCAGAAAGGAATGATTTTGCAGAAAGCTCGGCAGCTGTCAGAGGATGAGCACCCCCAGGCACTGAGGGGGCTGCAGGAGGGGCAGAAGCCCCTGGAGCACTTGGTCACAAAGGCACAGCAGGGGAATGCAAGAAGGTATGAGGAAAAGGCCAAGGGGAAGGCAAAGGCCATGGCAGAGTTTCTACAGCCCCTGAGGGATGAACCCCAGGGCCCAAGGGGGCCCCAGCACCCAGGGGCTCTCACATCTTTACACCATCTTGATCCAGGTGCCCTCCTCACACTGCCACCATTCAGTCCTTGATGGCAAAGATGCTTTCTGGGGATGCCCACTCACACAGGAGGGTAAACTGGATTTTGCCTTTGAGTGGGAACAAGAGGCAGAAGGGAAGATGGTAAAGACATGGATGGTCCTTCTGCAGGGATGCACGGAAGCACCAGCCTTATTGGGGCAAGCCTTGCAGAAAATATCACAAGAATTTACCCCACCCCCAGGGACTGGGTTAATGCAGGATGTGGATGACTTGCTGCAATCAGGAGGACAAGAAGGGGCAGAAGAAGCCTCTGTGAAATGGCTGAATGTTCAGGCTAAAAAGCATCTTTGAGTATTTGAAAAAAAAAAAAGCACAAATGGTGGAGAAAAAGGTAAAATATTTGGGACATATTTTGACTGAGTATTTGTGGTGTATTGACCCAGAGAGGGTCTGGAGAAGCTCAGAAGTCAAACAGGACTGAAAAGGAAGGGCAAGAATTCTGAGGATTAATAGGAAATTTCAGGACCTGGATTGAGGATTCTTTCTCTACCCATAACATTGTATCACTTTCTAAAGCCCAATACCCTCAAGGCTGTGGTATGGCAGGACTAAAGGAAGAAAACCTGAGAAAATGAACAATAACAAAATGATTGGTGCCCCACCTATGGCTCTTCCATACTCAGAAAATAAATTTGAATCCTAGGTGTGTTATAAGTACATATTATATTATTGGCTTTTTCAAATATTACAATGAATGCTATATGTTGGAAAACTTTGCTGCATGAACACAGTTTCTTTTAGCTTTGCTATTAACAGAACTTATAAATAATAGTGATAAATATATTTTTTGGACTATAAAATTTTGATGTAAAAAGTTTTTCTTCATGTAACTAACTCAGAGAATGGTAAAAAAGATAATCAGGAAACGCTTCATATTCTTGGATTATGGGACACCAGAACCCCAGGGAAGGAAAAAATAATGATTTATAGACTGAGGGATAATGATTCTGAATAATGCATGAAGGTCTATGAATATGCAACATGTTGCTGCATTTAGGAAGTGTTTTCTGAGTCAGTGTGTGCCCTTGGCTGAAGGCCAAGCACCTGGCCATTATAACCTTTGGCCAGAGCAAGGGCAGATATTCAATTATCTCCCTTGGAAGTGATCTTTGCAATTCCTTACCCTGGGAATTCTCCACCTAGTGCAGGGTGGAGATAACGGATGTATATTTCAAGCAGTCTGTGGCCAGAATCCTGTCTCTGGTGAAATCTCTCCCACAGGAAGCTGGGCTGGCACAGAGCCTGCCTTGGCACTTTGCTGTTCACAGCATCCACCCAGGACTCTGCCTCTCAATTACACTCACACACTGGGCTGCCTGCGATTCCATTGCTGGAAAGTATACCAAATTTAAAATTTTTTTTATATTTCATTTTACTAGTCAAGCTTGCTTTACACTTGTCCCAGGAAAGAAATTTTAAAAGCTTTTTTTTAAAGGAATTTTAGACCACTCAACAGAAATAACCACCTCAACAACCCGGGAATAGCCCAAAAGATACCCACAAAGAGAACGACATTCAACAAAACATCAAGGAGACATCAGCAAACATCAAGGAACACCCACCCCAGACACTGCCCCCCGCATAGATGGAGACACCTGGTCTGGAAAACAGAAGGAAATCCAGGAGTGAGAACCTAATTAACATGAGAAGAGGAGAAATCCGGGTCTCCTAAGAAACACAATATTAAGGACTACACAATTTGGAATCAATGAACATTAAACCAATTTATTTCTATAGGTTTAGACTGTAAAAAGCTTAGGAAAAATCTAGCAAACTTCACGTCTCATGGAATGATTTTCTCTGCACACCCGGGCTATGTGTGGATGAAATTATTTCTGCTGCACACCCTGACCACAATCCAGTAATGCCTTGACTTTCTAACACTAAAGGTATTGTTGGAGAGGTTTTGATTTTCCCTGCATTTTCAGTAACAAGATTGCACTATTAGGAAAATTCTGCATAGCAATCCTACTTTTATATTGTCAGTTAGGTTTCGACTAGAGGTGTGACAATCAATTTTTACTCTTAGGAGAAGAAGCAGAAAAATCTTGATTGCATTGGAATATTTTGTACATATCTCTGGGTGGCTCTTAATGATGGCAGAATTTCAGAAAGGGTTTTTCGATGCTCACCTTTAGGTTGCATTTTGAAAAACTAGAAGAATATTAATGGTGAGGCTTTAACACATAAACAGCGAATACAAAATCTTTGAAAAAAAAGAGAAAAAAAAAAGTAGATTGTGGGGGTGCACCTGTGCATCACCTAATGGCTGCTCTGGAAGAGAAGCATTGTTTCCAGGCAGAGCCAGGACAGGAGCTTTAGAAATGCAAATTAACACTGCTAGGACAATGTGTGCACAATGAACCAGGATGATCTTCTTGCCTGGGGGAGGAATTTCGCTGATTCCCTCTGCCCCTCACGCCAAGCTCTGCCTGCTTGCACAGATGGAATTTGCACAGATAAAGGCAGAGCCCATAGTGAGGATATCTGACTGCAACAGAAATTGGTTAAGCTGCAAAGGGAAACAGCAAATGGAGAATGTTGGGAAAACTTCATGAAAAAAAGCGGGGGGGAAATCATCCCTCTCCTCACTCCAACATGTGCTGCCACTGTCTAGGTTATACAGGGTAGATCAGAACAGTGTTTGCTTGCCCAGAGAAATCAGTTTGGAATCCAAGTATTTGATGATTTAATTAGAAAAAAGTGGTCAATTGAGTCTTCCCCGGCTGGAAGGAGCACCCAAAAATAGGAAAAAGATGAAGAGACAACAGAAAAAATCCTACAACACCATGGAGTAGCCCTTGCAAACCCTAACGAATTCATATCACGATATAGAGAATACATCCATAATTTCAGTGGCATAATTAGGTTAAAAACTGTCCTTGAAATAATAACCAACCAGACAACTCCAGCTTCTGACGTTCCTGCCGACCAATCCACTGACATTAGGAACGAGACATTTCACCATGGGATGGGATCAGATTATCTATTAAGAGAAGGAGGCGGAGTTTGTGGAAAATTAATTATTAGAATTGCTGTTAGCGACTAGATGATAACCGAAAAGTGGTGAAACAGATAACAAAGGAAATAAGAAAATAGCTCGTATTCCGGAGAAAGGATAGGAATGGGACACGTTTTCGTGGTTCCCTGGAATACCATTGCTTAAATGAATGCCGCTCCTCCTCTGACGTGCTGCAGCAACTCTCAGCTTTTTACTATGCAAGACACCTTGCGCCAAAGAGGATGCAGGAAAAGAGATTGAGTCAATGGAAATTAAAAGTTTGTAAGCGCTATTCTTGAGAAAATGAGAGAAGGAGGGATTGAAAGCAGTAAGATTAATATCGTAGTAGGGGTGCATATTAAGAGGGACATGCAGTAGGTGGACCGGGAAGTCTGAACCTTCCAAAAACGTCAGCCAGAGGGGAATGGGAGAGGGAGATGCAGACGGGAAAATGAGGATAAAAAGGAGGCGGGGCTTTAGCGACCGCATGGCAAATGCCGCATGGCGTCTCCCTTTGTTAACGAATAAAGTCACTCTTACAGGACTCCTCTGTCTCCTTTGGGCACACAAACCTCTGGCCACGGGAATTTTCCCGCACAGCCCCGGGCACAGGGCAGACACCGCTGTCCCACCCACAGCAACCAGGACGAGCCAGCGCTGCTCCGGCACCGGCTCCTGCCGAGGCCCCAGCGGGAAGGAGACCGCGGGCAGCCGCTCCCGCAGCGCCCTCAGCCCAGCGCCAACACGGGCCGGCACCGGCACAACCAACCCGCCAGAGCCCCCTGCCGCCCCCTCGGCCCGCAGCGAGCCCCGAGCCCCCGCACAACCGAGCGCGGCTCCCACCTGCGCTGGGGCCGCCTCCGAGCTCCGCCGCCGCCGCCGCCTCCCCGGGCTCCGGCCGCTGCCGCCGCTGCCGGGCCCGCACAGACGCTGCCACAATGGCGCCTTTGCTGCTCTGCCCAATCAGCGCGCGAGAACCGGGAGTGACATTGGCACAATCAGCCAATGGCAGCGAGGGGCGGGCTCTGCACACGGCCCAGCCTCGGCCCGCGCTCTCAGGGCCCCCCGGGCTGGGTGAGGGCAAAGGCGGAGATGAGGAACAGCCCTGGAACGGGCCCGGGCCCGAGCCGCCATTGGCCTGGAAACACAAACAAAGTTCTCCGCAGCTCCCGGCACGCCTTTCCCAGCCCCGCGTGTTCCCTGCCTCCAGCTCAGCGGGAAGCCCTGGAGCCTCACTTCTCCTACCCCTAATTAGGAGCATCAGTGCATGGCTTTGATTTTCCCCAAAATGGGAAAACTGCTGCAAACCCCTGTGGATGAGTGGAGAAGGGAAAAGATTTCTGGCAGAAAACTCCAAAAACTCAGAGCAGGATAATGAGAAGTAAATGGAGACCCTTCAAACCAGCTTTCCCTCAACCCTCCCTCCTTCCAGCTGCACCTCCTACCCCGGCAGTGCAGGGTGTGAGAAACGACGCTCATTTTAAAATTTTAAAGGTTTATGAAGTCTTAAAAAATGTAATAGTGGACTTGTGAGAAGCGACAGGTGTTGGAAATGATAAGGATTTGACAGGAAGGTCTCACAGATATGTATGTCTAACAGAAAGGTCTTTGAATGTAGAATCTGAAGTAGGAATACAAATCATAGCAAATTTTGATGTAGAAGAATTGCTGAGCCAGTCTGACTGGGTGACTAGAAGGCAAAGAGCAAGTGAGTTGGAAGGGGCTTTTATGATTTAGAGCAAAGGATAAGCCACCTCAAACAAAAGATTTTGGAAAAAAGTTTTTACCAAGCAAAAAGATTTTCACAGACAAACAAGAAAGCCAATGTTGCAAGTAGAGAAAAGATCTCAGAATTTTCCACTGCAAGAAAACTTAAAAAGAACTTCTAGCTTAAACTGTAACATAGTAATCTTTTGTGATTGGACAATAGTAACATGAATATGTTTATGCTAGTAGTAAGGACAGGCTATAGGTAACAGTAAAGGTATCGATTGGGTGTCATGTATTGAGATGCTCTGTAATGAAACGTATAGAATGCACTGTAACCAGAACTAGAGATGCTTCAGACGAACCTACAGCTGTGCCTGGAAAGGCTCCATGACCCGTCAATTGCTGTCTCATCTGGATACAATAAACAGCATTTGAAAGAGCCACCTGGAGCCCCACATCTCTCATTTCTGGCTCTTACACAAATGCAGAGCTGAGTCCTTTGTTTGAACTGCTAAAAGGAGACTCAGACCTTTTATCACCTAGAAGACTCAATTCACAAACTCATCAAGCCCTGCAGGGCAGAGCTTAGCAAAACAGCAAGGTGCACTATGTGCACTTCTTTTCATAATTTTGGCACAGCTAAACAGCTTCATGCTTTGATACTTCAATGGGACTCCGATGAACCAGACCCTTTGTTTATCATGGAATGGATTTTTTTGCCACAGCAAGCAACCAAAGCCATCAGTACCCAGCATGGAATGATGGCACAGCTGATTGTTAAAGCCTGACAGAGACTAACTTCCCTGGCAGGAGTGGATTTTTCCACTATTTACATGACTATTACCACCTTTTATTTGGATTGGATATTTCAGGAATCTGTGGCTATTCAGATGGCCTTTGCTGAATTCAGAGGGCAAATTTCAATACACCCACCAAAACATAAGCTTTTAACCCCTTTATTCCAATTGATAGAAAAACCAAACAGAAGTGAAGTCCCACTTAAAGCTTTAACAGTTCTTACAGATGGTTCTGGTCGCTCTCATAAATCAGTGATGGTATGGAAGAGATCCCTCACCTGGTGCTCGGAAATCAGATGTGTCCACAGTTGAGGGGTCTCCCCAAATTGTTGAACTAGCTGCTGTTGTCAGAGTTTTAAAAAAATTTTCTGATCCCTTTAATTTGGTAGCAGATTCAGCTTATGTTGCAGGAATTGTGATGACAGCTGAAGCATCAGTTTTGAAAGAGGTTGAATATTCAGAACTCTTTTATTGGTTACAGCTTCTTGTTTTTTCCTTAGAAAATAGAACATCTGCTTATTTTGTTATGCATATTCGATCACACACAGACCTTCCTGGATTTTTGGCTGAATGGAACACGCAGGCTGATCTTTTAGCAATGCACGTACTACATTCTGTACAGAAGATGGACCAAGCTAAATTGAGTCATTCTTTTTTTCTCCAGAACGCTGCTGCTTTGATTCAGAACTTTGGCATTACTAAAGCCCAAGCTTCAGTAATTATCACTGTTTGTCCTGACTGTCAAAGGTGTTATTTTCCTTCCATTGCAGGAGGTGTTAATCCCCAGGGCTTCAAAGCCTTCAAATCTGGCAAAGAGATGTTACCCGTTTTGCTGAGTTTGGCCGTTTAAAATACATTCATTCCTCTATTGACGCCTTTTCTGACGCTCTTTTTGCATCAGTCCATTCAGGGGAAACAGCTAAAGATGTCTGCAGACACTTTACTGCTGCTTTTGCAACTCTTGGTGCACCTTCTGAGGTGAAGACCGACAACGGCCCAGCTTATACTTCCCATCGAGCTGCTGCCTTTTTTGCTCTATGGGGAATTAGTCACAAAACAGGTATCCCTCATTCCCCAACAGGCCAATCTAGCATTGAATGAGCTCATGGCTCTCTCTTATACTACAAAAAGTGGGAGCTGGAGATGGCACCCCTGCCGAGAGACTGCAGAAAGCTCTTTATGTTTTTAAGTTTTTGAATTGTTCTTTTATGGACCCCAATCCACCAACTGTTCACATTTTAATTGTAATTCACAATTGCAACATAAGGAAAGGCCCCCTGTTTTAATAAAAGATCCAGAATCCGGTAAAATATTGGGGCCTTATCCTTTGATCACCTGGGGTCGAGGTTTTTCATGTGTCCTTACAGAGAATGGTTCCAAGTGGATCTCTGCAAATAATGAGAACCCCTGAATGCAGCACTGGAGGATTTGCCTTTAACTGCAGCACCTGAAGACCCACCTGTAATACCACCATGGAAGGAGGACACCCAGGATCAGGACTTTTAACTGAGGTTGACTGTGTTAGACATGCTACTCTGCAAAATAGAGCAGCAATAGACTTTTTGCTTTTAGCACAGGGACCTGTGGGTGAGGAATTCGATGGGATGTGTTGCCTTAACCTTTCTGACCACTCCCAGCCCATCTATGCCAGCATTCAAGCCCTGAAAGAAGGTGTGAATAAACTTCGGGTAGATAATGGGTACGACTGGCTGAACTGGCTCTTAGGGCACTGGGGACTCACTGGCTGGGTTCGGAATTTAGTTCAAATAGGTTTGTATGTATTAGGCATCATATTATGCATTGTAGTAGTTATTTCTTGTATTTTACAGTGTGTTAAGAATTTAATCGACAAATCGCTTAAGACTGTATTTTTAGTTAAAAGAAACGGGGGAGATGTGTGTCAGGAAAATTAATCCACAAACACCAGAGGTTTATGTCCAAAAAGGAGACAGAGGAGTCCTTTTTGCTTTATTCGAATAAAGGGAGAGGCCATGGGACATTCCCCTGGGATCTCTCAAATTTTCGGAGGACGCAGCCTCCTTTTTATCCTATTTTCCCAGCCGCATTTCCCTCTCTCTTTCCCCATTGGCTTAGGTACTTGAGAGGCACAGAATTCCCGGAACGCCTGATACCTGAAATTCCCCTCTAATGTATAACCCTCCCTTTTAATTTTTAATTCTTATAGAATTCATAGTTTTCCCCCCGTTGCTTCTTTCATCTTTCGATATCCAATTTCATTTATCAGCAGCCCTACAGTTTGTTTGTAAAGGCAAATATCTCTTTCCATTCATCAATCAGTGGAATCCATCCCATTGTTTCTTTTATCTCTCAGTGCTAGCCTTATCTACAGGCTGATCCACAGCTCATTTGTAAAGACAAATTTAACATTCCTCTCAATCCCTCCTCTTTTATTTGTTTAATAATTGTCTTTACAAACTTTAGCTATCATTGACTTAATTTCTTGTTTCTGAGTTCTTTTTGGTTTTGTAATTATTTGGAGTGACATCAATTTCTTTTGTAACCATCTCTGGATCAGTAGGCGTGGCTATTACCTGCATCCCTTTGATCACATGTTGAATAAGTTGTACTAAGCAAGGGATCATGCATGGTAAAAATATTAGAGTTGCTACAGCACATAAGAGGAAAAAAAGTAGTTGTTTAACCCATAGTCCACCAGGTAGCCAAGAAAACATGTCCCATTCCCATAAAGGTTTTTGCTACTTTTTCTCCTAAGGTCAAAACAATTATTTTCCCATTTTTGGCTCCAACCTAACTGATAATATAAAGGTAACATTATTAAGAGAAACATTCTGATTGTGTAATCTAATCTCCTAACTTAATTTTTACTTTCACGTTGTTTTTCACACCACTTGTGGCGAGTGAAGGCACAGAAACAGCTTAACATAAAGAAAACAATGACAGCAAGGGTTGGTCCCCAGTGACTGGAGATCTGAGAGGAGGGATGCCCACACAAACTATTTCAGGAGGCACTCTGTGGGTGGGCACACGAGGCTTCCCCCGATGTCGACGCCCTGGCTGCTGCTCCAGTCCACTCCTGACGAGTGTCAGTCGCGGCTTCCCGTCCTTCTCCTCCAGCTGAGATGTCCAAATCTCTGGGGCTGCAGAGACCTTGGCCCGAGTGTGATGGGTCCAGCCGTGTTCAGCTGTCTTCACGGCTGTGTCTGTGCTCAGCAACACCTGGAAAGGTCCACGCCACTTGGCCACCAGTGGTGCTTCTTCCCACTCCTTAACCAGGACCCAGTCTCCCGGTTGGATGTTGTGAACAGCAAAAGTCCAAAGGCAAGGTTTGTGCCAGCTGAGCTTCCTGTCGAAGAGATTTCACAAGAGACAGTATCCGAGCCATATATTGTTTTAAATACACATCACTTATCTTTATCCCCCCACTCGGCTGAGAATTACAAGGGTAAGGAATTCCAAAGATCAATTCAAAGGGAGATAATTGAATATCTTCCCTGGGTCTGGCTCTTATCCTTGCTAAAGCCGGGGGCAGGAGCCGTACCTACGGCATCTTAGTTTCTATTACCAGCTTCAGGAGATGTTTCTTTATTTCTCCATTCATCCTCTCAACCTGGCCCGAACTTTGTGGGTGCCAGGGGGTATGGAGGTTCCACCGTATTCCTAAAGCAGTCATAACTCCTTGAAGAATTTTTCCTGTAAAATGAGTTTCCCTATCTGAATCTATCGCTTCCACCATCCCTTATCTTGGAATTTTTTTGTTCCAAAAATATTTTAACAACTGATCCTGTAGTTGCTGACACAGTTGGAAATGCTTCTGGCCACCCGGTTAATTGACATACTATTACCAGAAGATATTTAAATCTTGACACTCGAGGCATTTCAGTAAAATCCACCCGGCATCTCTGGAAGGGACGTACTGCCCAACGCCTCCCTCCCCTGGCCAGTTTCTTTGTAACTTTGTTGTTGGTTTTCGCACAAGTCAAACAGCCTTCAATAGCTCGTTTTGCCAGGCTAAAGAGACCAACAGCAGTGTTCATTTTGAGGAAGGCTTCTGCCAGTCCTCGGGAGCCCCAATGACTCCCTTCATGAAGTTGTTTTAACAATTGTAAGGCTAGAGCTTTTGGTATCCACTGCTTGCCATCCCTTGTAAACCAATTATTTTTTCTTTTCTCTGCCCCACTTTTTTTAATTATCTCAAGTTCCTCTGGTGGAAAAGAGAGTTTCTCTAGCAGCGGTGCAGTTACTGGGAGCAAAGGCAGGATCTTAGAGACTTCTGGCAACAATGCAGCTTTGAGAGCTTCTTCATCAGCCAGTCGGTTTCCTATTGCCTTCTCTGACCATCCTGCCTGATGCTCCTTAATGTGGATTATTGCCACCTTTTTTGGTAAATTCACTGCCTCCAATAGGCGAGAGATTAAGTTCTCGTGAGCTAATGTCTTTCCTCTGCAGCTTAATAAACCTTTTTCTTCCCATAGTTTTCCAAATGCATGTATTACCCCATATGCATATTTAGAATCAGTAAATATATTTACTGTCTTGTCCTGGTATAATTCACAGGCTCTCACAAGCCCGTACAGCTCTGCTGTCTGAGCTGACCAGGTGTGTGGTAACCTCCCCCCTTCCCTTAATTGCTTCCCATTCACGATAGAATATCCTGTAAATCGTTTCCCTTCTACCACCTTGGAGGACCCATCAATGAACACATTCTCTCCCTCAGGCCAGGGAATATCTCGTAGATCTTCCCTAGCCCGTGTCTGGAGGTCTATAACCTGGATACAATCATGGATTTCTTTCTGGCCCCCCTTTTCTCCAGGGCCATTTAAATAAGAGGCTGGATTAAAAATTTCCCCATCTTTAAATTCTAAATCCTCCTGTTCCATTAAACAAGATTCATACTGTAATAATCGAGCACTCGTCGTCCACTTAGAGGCTCTCTCAGTTAGCAAAGCTTTCATCTGATGTGGGACTTTAACAATGAGATGCCCTCCCCTTGTCAGCTTTCGGGCCTCAGCCACCATCAGAGCTGTGGCTGCACAGTTCTGCAGACAATGGGGCCGCCTCTGGCCACCGGGTCTAACAACTTAGAAAAACAGGCAACAGGCCTCCGTGTTCCCCCATGCTCTTGTACCAAAATTCCTTTAGCATGACCCTGTTTGACATCCACATATAGCTGAAATTCTTTTTCTGCGTCTGGAAGAGCCAAGACTGGGGCCTTAACCAATTTGTCTTTTAATTTCTTAAAGCTTTTTTTCTCCTTCTGGTGTCCATACCACGACATTAGGACTGTTTTGAGTTAAAAAGTTATATAAAGGTCTGGCCACCACAGAAAAATCCTCGATCCATGCTCTACAGTACCCCACCAACCCTAAAAACTGCCGTAACTCCTTTTTAGTCTGGGGTAATGGTACCTGTAAAATCCCTTGTATCCTTTCTGGATTAATACACCGTAACCCTTCGGACAGAATGTGTCCCAAATATTTGACCTTCTTTTCTACCAACTGTGCTTTCTTTTTGGATACTCTAAGTCCCTTTTTTTTGCAAGAAAATTAAGCAGCTTTACAGTAGCCTCTTCAACCACCTTTTCCTGTTCCCCTGATAAGAGCAAATCATCTACATACTGCAACAACTTGACTCCTAAGGGTGGAGTAAACTCTCTTAATATTTTCTGCAAAGCTTGCCCAAACAGAACTGGTGACTCTGTATATCCTTGAGGGAGTACTGTCCATGTCAATTGTTGTTTTATCATTTTTCCTCCTTCCTCCTGTTCCCACCCAAAAGCAAAATACTGTTTACTATCTTCTGTGATTGGACACCCCCAGAAAGCATCCTTCAAATCCAGTACAGAATAATACTGATGTGAAGAAGGGATTTGATTTAGGATTGTGTATGGATCTGGAACTGTGGGATGCCTTGGTTTGACAATCTCATTTATTATTCTTAAATCCTGCACCATTCTGTAGGTTCCATCTGGTTTCTTAACCGGCAGGATAGGAGTGTTATAGGGAGACATACACGGCTCTAAAAGACCTGCTTTTAGCAGGGACTTAATAACAGGCTGTAACCCCTTCTTTCCCTCCCTTGAAAGAGGGTATTGCTTTTTAGACACCACTTGTCCTGGTTGCTTCAAAGTAATTTGGAGAGGCTCTATGTCCAGTTTCCCATATTTCCCTGGAGCTGCCCATACTTCTGGATTTATTTTAGCATAAGCCTTCTCAGACATTTTACACAAAGATATCACAGTTTCGGACTCCATGTCACTTCTTACAATGCTAATTTGCATTCCCATTCTAGCCATCAAATCTCTTCCCAGTAAATTACAATCACAATTAGGAACAAACAAGAATTCATGCAGTTCAAATCTGTCCCCCACATCTATTAACAGCAGTTGAATAAAATGCACTCGCTCATCCTTCCCGCTTACTCCTTGAATAACCAAGGATCTTTTTGACAATTTCCCCCCCTTAGGTATAAAATTTAAGGTGGACCGAGAGGCCCCCCCGTGTCTACCAGAAAACACACCTCCTCTCGATCCGGACCCACCTTAAAAGTTATCAAGGGCTCCTGAGTGGTGGCTCCTTGGTATAATAGGAGCCCCTGACACCCCTAACAATCCATTTCCATTATCCTCTGGACTTCCTCCTCCTGAGGGTCCAGTTGTTTTTGCGGACACTCGTTTTTCCAATGCCCTTCTGCCCTGCAGACAGCACACTGGTTCTTCCCCAGCCGCTGTTTGGGTCGGCTGTCCCCTGCCGAGGACGGAATCCCTGTGCCACTTCCTTGTGGCCGACCCCGTCCCCTCTGTCCCTGGGGACCCCTTGGACCCTGCGGTTTATTCCTCTGGGGCTGCAAAAACTCTGCCATCATCTTTGCTTTAGCTTTTGCCTTTTCCTCATCCCTTCTTACATATATCTGCTGTGTTTTTCTAACCAATTCCTCTAGAGGCTTATTCTGCCACTCTTCATCTTTCTGTACTCTTTTCCGTATATCAGGCCAGGCCTTAGTAACAAATTGTACTTTAAGCAATGTGTTAAAGGCTGGCCCTTCAGGATCCATCCCCCCGTGCTTCCTCAAGGCATCCCTAATCCTCTCCAACCAATGAGAGGGGCTTTCCTGTTTCTCCTGTTCTAACGACAGAGCCTTAGCTATGTTGTTAGTTCTGGGAGCCGCTGACTTGATTGCCCTGGTCAAATAAGCACGGCAATCACGGTGAGCCAGACTGGCCTGGTTATTTGGGTCCCACTGGGGGTCTGCCTGGGGGATGGCATCACCCACCGTAGGTGCATTGGGTCCAGCCCCCCTGCTGCTTGTGGGTGTTCATCCTCCCACAGCTGCCGAGCTTTCTGCAAAATCATTCGTTTCTGTGATGACCCAAACAAAATTCCCAAAAGAAAATCCCAATCCTTCCATGTATAATCCGCATTTCCCAAATATTCCTCTATCTTTTCCCCCACCCCTATGGGATCATCCAAATATGGGGGTAATTCTTTTTTCAACCCTCTTATATCCTGGGTAGTGAGTGGTACAATTACAAACCCAAATCCTCCCCCTTGACCCCCCAAAGGAACTTGACGGAGTGGCATCTGATGTACCCCTGTCTCTTGGGGGGCTTCTGATGCCCTAAATTGAGTTCCTCTTCTAGTTCTGGGGGGTGATACAACATGCTGCTCCCCTCCCCCTACACCATCATCCTTCTCAGGTGGGGCTGTAGGAATAACATTTTCCTGATCCCCTTGCTCTGAAAGTTGAGGATACAGACGACCTGCAGCTGGCAACACTGGAGGACAAGACGGGGGAAGGTGCTGAAAAACATTCCAATCCTCACCACCTTCCTCTTCCTCCTCTTTTTCCTCTTCTCCTTTTTTTTCTTAACACATAAATTTCTCTTGTTTCTTGTCTGACCCATATTAATCCACATTTCCTTTCATTCCATCCTTTCCAATTCTCCTCTAGATACCTCCACAAAATTCTACACAAATGAATTTTATCTGTTCCATAAGGTGGCCATATAAGTCCCCTTGCCAGCTTATACTCTGGCCACACAAAATAACAATATTTTACCATAATTTCCATAGTTACTTCTGGGTGAATATACAATCTGTCCCAAGACCTCAGCATTCTCCCCAAGGGACTCTCTGGGAGTATTATGGGATCGTCATCCCTTTTGCCAGGGCCCCTTCCCGGCTGCACCTTTCCAACCCTCTCTGGGTGCCCCGTTTTACCTGTGCTACCCTCCATGGGTGCCCTCCCAGGTGTACCTGTGCTACCCTCCATGGGTGCCCTCCCAGGTTTGCTCCCCGAAGATCCCATTTTACTCACCGGTGAGATTTTCAGTGGTCCTTCCCTGCGGACTCTTCACGGACCCCCCTGGTCCGCCACTCGTCTGTCTCCTGGACAGTCTCGGGAACCCAATGGATCGCCCAGTACCGGCCGGCACCAAGGGGAGCTGATCACCCAAACTGGGTGAGGCGCCTTCAGCTCCACTTGCTGCCCGCCAGCCCGGACGGTGGAAAGATCCTGGACGAGCCTCCAAAATTGTCAGGAAAATTAATCCACGAACACCAGAGGTTTATGTCCAAAAAGGAGACAGAGGAGTCCTTTTTACTTTATTTGAATAAAAGGAGAGGCCATGGGACATTCCCCTGGGATCTCTCACATTTTTGGAGGACGCAGCCTCCTTTTTATCCTATTTTCCCGGCCCATTTCCCTCTCTCTTTCCCCATTGGCTGAGGTACTTGAGAGGCACAGACTTCCCGGAACGCCTGATACCTGAAATTCCCCTCTAATGTATAACCCTCTCTTTTGATTTTTAATTCTTATAGAATTCATAGTTTTTCCCCCGTTCCTTCTTTCATCTTTCGATATCCAATTTCATTTATCAGCAGCCCTACAGTTTGTTTGTAAAGGCAAATATGTTTCTCCATTCATCAATCAGAGGAATCCATCCCATTGTTTCTTTTATCTCTCAGTGCTAGCCTTATCTACAGGCAGATCCACAGCTCATTTGTAAAGACAAATTCAACATTCCTCTCACTCTAATACGAATTAGTTTCGTTTTTTATTTCTTTGTTTGTTTCTTTCGTTCCGCGGGGCGCGCGGCCGCTCCTCCGTTGGGCTCGCGGAGGAAGAACGGCCGCGCGTTCCGGCGGCTCCGCAGCAGCGGCAGCAGCAGCAGCAGCAGCAGCGCTTCTCTCGATCGGTTTTCCGCTCGAATTCCGACTCGCTCTCCGTCCCCTTCTCCCTTTCACACTCCCTCTACTCCCGTTCCGTCCCGTCCGTGTTCCGCCTCTCCCAGCCCGGCTCATGCCGCGCTGCGCAAGGCGCCCGAGGGCGAGCCGAGCCCCTTCCCACCTCTGTCCGCACTGGCTGCGGCGCCTTTTGAAGAGCCTCTGCAGGAGCTCCTCACTCTGCTGGTGGTGGTGCTGGAGCATCATCGCCTTTTGGCTCCGCCTGCCGCGGGCCCTGGCCCGGCCCCGGCCCCGAACGAGGCCCCTCCCGCGGTTCCGCCCGGAGCCGCCCCGCAGCCGCCCGGCTCCCGCCCCGTCGCCGGCAGCTTCCCCGGTGTGAGCCCCGCCGCCCGTCAGCTCGGCCGCCGGCCCCGAGCCGCCGGAGCCCGGGGCGGCTGGGCAAGCAGCAGCGCCTGGGGCGAGTGGGTGCCCCGGGCAGAATGCCGAGAGCGCGGTGCCGTCCGCACGGGCGGAGAAGCCTCCCCTGGAGCAGCTCTACCGGGAGGGCCCGCTGCTGGGGAGGGGCGGCTGCGGCAGCGTTTACGCCGGGACCCGGCTCGCCGACGGCGCTCCGGTAAGAGACGGGGCCGGCTCGGAGCGGGGAGGGGGGGACCGGCGGGCGGCGAGCTCAGCCCGCCGCTTGTCTTGGCTTGCAGGTGGCCATCAAGCGAGTGGGCCGGGATCGCATCTGGGAGTGGGCGCGGCTGGTGAGTGAGCGGGGCCAGCGGGAGCAGCCGGCGGGGCGTGCCGGGCAGGGCTGAGGCCAGGCCCGGCAGGGTGGGAGCCGGGACGCTGCGAGGGGAGCGAGCGTGGAGTGAGCGGGGGCCGCGCAGCGTCCCGGGCCGGGCAATGTGAGCTGCGGTGGCGCCGGGCAGGGGGTGCCGAAGGCGCGGCGCAGCATCGGCCCCGCTGACGGCATCGCGGTCCCCCCGCAGCACGACGGCGCCCTGGTGCCACTGGAGCTGGTGCTGCTGTGGATGGTGTCGTGCCCTGGCTTCCGCGGCGTCGTGCGGCTCCTGGACTGGTTTGAGCTGCCCGACGGCTTCGCGCTGGTCATGGAGCGTCCGGAGCGCTGTCGGGACCTGTGGCACTTGCTGGACGCGGGGGGGTTCCTGCCAGAGCCCGTGGCGCGGGGGCTGTTCCGCCAGGTGCTGCAGGCCGTGCGGCACTGCACCAGCCGCGGCGTCCTGCACCGCGACATCAAGGCCGAGAACATCCTCGTTGACCTGGCCACGGGCGAGGCGAAGCTCATTGACTTTGGCTGCGGAACCTTCCTCCAGGACACGTTCTACACCCACATGGCAGGTGAGCCCAAAGCCAGGGCCCAGCTGGGCAGCGGAGGTTCTCCCCTTTGCTGGCACAGGGGAAGAAGGAGAGAGGGAGGGAGGGGTAATCCTTCTTCAGCCGGCTGCAGCCAAGTTGTTTTTTGGCGGGGGCAGGGGCTGGCTGTGTTTGAGCTGGCTGGGAGGGAGGGAGCAGCATGGGCGTGATGATCTGTGCCCGTGTCCCATAGGAACGCCGCAGTACAACCCGCCAGAGTGGATCCTCTTCGGCTGCTACCATGGCCAGCCAGCCACCATCTGGTCCCTGGGCATCCTGCTCTATGACCTGGTCTGCGGACACCTTCCTTTCAAAACCCCTGAGGACATCATCCGGGGCCAGTTCTTCTTGCCACCCCAGGTGTCTCAAGGTGGGGATATGTTTTCAAGGCAAGGGAGCAAGAATGGACTTGGGAGATGGCAGCTGGCACATAAGCGTCCTGTTCCTGCAGCTAGGGAGGAGGTTGATCTCCTGGGCTTAGCTGGAGGAGGTGGCATGTGTGCTGCTCTGCTCCAAAAGGGAGGATGGATGGGAAGCTTTGGGTGCAGCCCCGAGCACTCCTAGTGTGGGGTGGGCACTGTGGAATCTGGGAGAGCCTGGACAGGAGGTGACCAGGGGTTTTTGGTTTCTCTCTGCAGAGTGCCAGCACCTGATCAGGTGGTGTTTATCCATGGACCCTGCAGACAGGCCATGCCTAGAAGACCTTTTTGAGCATTCCTGGCTGCAGAACCCCCAGCTGGCCCAGGAGACAGCAGAGATCCATCCCTCTGCACAGTAGGATCCAGGAGCCCAGCAAGTTCCAGCTGCTCGTGTCTCATGGCGCTCAAAGCAAACCCCAGAGCGTTTCCCTGTGGCTGTGGCACGGAGCAGAGAGCGTGGCCGAGGAGACGCTTCCGTGGGTCCCCGGCGAGTTGTGGAGGGAGCGGCTCAGGGCTCCCCGTCCTATTGGAGAAGTGGTGGCACAGTGCAGTGAAGTTGCCACAGACTGGACAAGGGGAAACATCCCCCTGCAGCTCAATGGCATCGTGATGTCCCCGCCAGCCGAGGCACAGCTGGCGTGTTCTTCTGGAGCACGACGCGGAGCCGGAGAACACCATCCTCGAGCTGGCCGCTGGCAGGGCAAAGCCCACGGGCTTTGGTTGTGGCCCCTTCCTGGAGGACAGGGCAGGCTCTGTGCCCCGACGAAATCAAGATGAGTCCCCAGCCGGTGCAGGGGCGGGGGGATGCTCGTGCTCCCAGGCATGCCAGGGCTCGGCCTGGCCACGCGCCAGAGGTTCCCCGCTCGGCGGCAATGGGGAATATTCATCTTTGCGCCGCCCGCCCAGCTGCTTTTTGGCAGGACAGGGGACGGATGTTGTGCAAGGGGAGCCGGCTCCTGGCCTCGCCTACAGCTTCTGCCAGCCAGCCTGGTGTGGCTGGGATGGGGGCAGCCTGCCTGACAAAAGCATCCATCCATGAGGATGGGGGACAGCAGAGGGGAGTGGGTTCCAAAGCCATGGCCCAGCAGGTCTGCTTTTCAGGCCCTTGAGGAAGGGGTGGGCTTACAGGCAGGAAAGGTGGGGTTTTTCCCCACGTGTGGAGAGGTTTAATTCTTGCATGGAGTGGTCAGACCCTCCCCAGGTCCATCAAACATTGATAACCTTTGGTGGTTTTTCTTCTTTCTAGGTCTCATTTTGAATTGACTTTCATGCAGCTGTTCTTTGTTTTTTCCAGGAAGATTGCACCTTGTGCCCAGACCGGGTGGGGAAGCGCCGGCACTGGACGCACTCCACGGAGGTGCCGGCGCTACCCGGGGCAGCCACGGTGTGCAGGGACATCCCCTTCAAGAAGGACGAGGACCTTGTGTGGGATCAGCTCCTCTCCTGGCAGCAGGTCTGCAGAGGTGGGTACCCAGCTCCACAGCACAGGTGGCACAGGGGCAGATGGGAGTGGGCACACGAGAATCTCGCTCTTGCAGCTGCTGAGGAGGTTGCTGTGCCGTGCTTAAGCAGAAGAGGTGGAGCGTGGCGTGCCCTGCTGCTCTCCTCTAAAAATGAGAGAATGGGTTGGGAGGTTTGGGCTCTGGGCACAGCCAGCAGCCTGGCCCACGCACAGGCCCTGGTGGGACAGGGGGGACAGGAGCCTTCTGTGAGTGACCGTGGCTTTCTGGCTTCTCTCCCCAGGCTCCCAGCACCTCATGCCATGGAAACGGCACAGCTGGGCCTGGCCCATCTGGAAGGGCTGGAGGGCGGCAGGTGTTCATTTGCTGCCAAAAATAAATTTATTTCTTCTTATCATCATCAGCCTATTTCTTTCATCCTTTTCCAAGCTTTTGGCCTCCCTTCTTCCACGGAAATCTTTTTCAGCCCTTCCTCTTGGTGGGATTTGGGTTGGGGGGTTAAGCAACATGAAAAATTCAACAGCAGCTCCTGTTGCCTACTGCAGCAGCCCCTTCAAGAACCCTGAGCTTCCAGCAAGGTCTGAGTGTGCCTTGCAAAAGGGAGTGGTTTGCAGGGCTGGAGCTGTCACCCCTCTGCAGAAGCTGGGAGGAAATCACAAGTGGCAAAACGCCATTTTGCCTCAAACACTGCCCAAATTCTTCATCCTTCCCCATTCCATGCAATTGATCAAACTATCCAGGGAAAAAAGCTCAATGTCCTCCAAGAGCCCATTTTGACATGGAAGTTGACAAGTTCAATGCTGGTCATATGCCTTTTTCTGGGCACCAGATGTTACCCCTCCATCACCATGCAGGCATCCTGCCTTGCTCCTGCTCCCAGAAACAGCAGCCCCACCCCTCCCTATGGCCTGGTGCCCTGCCCTCTTTGCCAGCCCTCCCCACACCCTCTCACTGTTCCCTGAACTGCCCAGGAAGGAAAAGCCACTTGGCATGGCAGACTGTGTGGCCTGCCTGAGGATTCCAAAGCCACACGAATTTCACAAATAACTCCTGGGATTAGCATATCCAGGTCACATCCTCACTTGAGGATATCCTGCTCTCCCTTCACTCCCCTGGTCTCCACCGACAAGAAGAAGGCTTGTGCTGGAAGAAAACTGTTTATTTTTTTAAATAGAACTTGTTTTTCAAACCGCTGGGTGTTCATTCTTTTTTGGCAAAGATACAGTATTATCTGAACAATCTCTGCATATATATAAAATATATGTGTGTGCATATATTTATAAACTTGAACAATTCTGCAACCTTGTGTCATTCACAGCAGCCCTTCCTGCTTCCTAACAGAGAAGAAAACTCCAACAAAGGGTAAAAATGCGGCCCCTCTCAACCACAGGAACTGAACCACATCCATCTGTGGCTGCAGAGCATCCCACCAGCTCCAGCTGGGAGGCTTGAACTTGAGTGTAAATGCATCTTCTTACAGCATTTCTAGACACTGGCCATTGCTAGACAGGGCTGTGCTGGGACACATGCCACCCTCCCCTGTGCCCATCCCTTGGGGAGGGCACACCAAGCACAAGGAGCAGCCCTTGAACAGGTGGCAAGTGGTCCTCACTGTGCAGATGGGCTGTGACTTTCTAACTCAAATACCTACAGGCAGAACTGGAGAACAAGGGAAAAAGGCAAGGAGACGCCTTTCTGAGAGAGGTGGCCACAGTAACACAGACCAGCTGCCCAGAGCATGTTCCTGCATATTCAAGAGTCACTGAGCAAGAAACCTCTCAGAGGAAATGTTTTGTTCCATCTGAGAGCTCCTCCCTGCCTTCCAGGAAAAACGTGAACACAAACTGGTCGAGACAAAGTAGAGGCAGAGGTCCAAGGTGGCAGGCTGGGTGACAGAACAGCTATTGTAGCTACCACTGGACATCATTATCATTAAAGTAAGAATCACAATCTGAATAATTATCAATCATAAAATTGTCTTCATCAAGGTCATCATCATAGTCTTCCTGCCACTGTGGATCACACTCCTCATCTTCAGCCTCCTTGCCACCTTCATCTGTGTTGGGGCAGTCACACAGGATGTTAAGGTTTTGCCTGTTGAGAAGGAGAGCACAAGAGCAGAGCCTCTGCTGTGAGCACCAGCCACCACCCAGCCCCACAACACCCCACTGTCATGGTCTCAGCATCTCCATCCAAAGAAACTCAAGAGAGTCCAGGGAGAGCAACTTCCATAACCGAGTCTGCCAGTGCTGGAGCTTTCTGGATCAGAGCTGCATACAAGCAGAGGTTTTGCTGCTTTCCCAACACCACTATGTCACTTCAATTGCTACCTCAAGCCACAAAACAGGATGCAAATAATCCGTGTCTGTCATTCACTCTTTTGTATGTCAGTGAGCACAGGAGAAAACTCTGCTCACCTGCTTTTTGTCTGCACTCACTCACCTTGCCCTGTTACCCCACTAAGAAAACTCACCCTGTACATGCAAGGGCTGAAGCAGGCACATTTGGGAGTTTCAACTTTCTCTGAACAGCATCTCCTCAAGTCTGGAGCCCAACATGGAAATCCTGTTAGCAGGAAAGAGCAGCCAAAAGAGACAGAGAAACAAGATGTAATTTGGGGTGCAAACCCCTCCCCTGCACACACACTATCCTGACTCTATCCCCTCAGCTGATCAAGTCCTTTAGTTTGCCCACAATCAAATCAGACCAGAGCAAGACAAGCCACGAGCAGCCACGTGGCCTTCACCTGTGTGGAGTGCCAGAGAATTGCCAAGAGAGGCTCCTTGATCTGCTGCCCCAACTCCAAACCCACGTGGAAGTGCTCTGCTTTCAGGAGCTGAAGAGAGGTGCCTGAGTCCTGGTACTGCAGCAGGCTTTCCTCTGCAATTCCAGGCCAACAAAGTCCTGCTGCATCTACACTCTTGAGCAGAGACCAAGTCCTTCTTGGCCCTGATTGTGAAGCCAGCCATAGCTGCTTAGATCTCCTGTGCACATGCATCCCTCTTTCAGAACACAACGTATTGCTCTTTTACTGCATCAATCTCCACTCGCTGAATCGTTAAAAAAAACGGTATAATCATGGACAAAGACCCTCTAACTAATTAAAGTTACAAAGTGCTGTGTTTATTCACCGGTGGGCAGCACAGGAGTCACCTCTGAAAGGCGTGACCGCCCCGAAGAAGGTTCTTTGCCATCTATTTATTGCCCAAGATCTTACATACAATACATCTGCATAACCCCAGCACCTCCCATCCCCACCCCATATTAAAATGAGCCCATTAGTCCTTCACACGTGTGCAGTTCTTCTCTTGAATTGGGTCGGTGGTCTCGAAATGGGTCAGTGCTCTGGAAGGATGAAGTCAGGAGAGTCTTCATCAGGTCTCAGTGACCCTCTGGCACGATCCAAGCCCCCGTGCTTTATGATTAACGGTTTACTTATTTTACGTTTTTCTATATGCAGGTTCATAATAGCAGATAATTATACCAATTTAGCTCTTACCTAAGCATCTAGTAATTATTAACCTACCATTTTTCTACCTAGCTTACATCTTGGTCATGGAAACTACTTCTACCTTTAGTAAAAATCTTAACTCTTTGAAACCATGATTCATTCCCCACTCCCTCTTCAAAGTTAGCAAATTCTTTTACTAATATGGAGATTCTTTATCATCTAGCAAAGCTGCACAGGAGGGATCTCTCAAAACCGTACCATATGCTCTTGATATTGAACTTAAAGCTGCTATTTGCTTCAGCATTCTGCAATTCCAAACAAATATTATAACAGACAGAATTAGACTTATGCCAACCAGAATAAGCAGTACAACAATCGGATGAACCAAAGTATTGAGCAAACCGGTTGCCGTTGGTGACCACCCAAAAAGCTCATCCCACCAATGGTGGGATGGGCTTTCTTCTAACCTTTTAAATACTCTCCAGATAGTCTCTGTGTCATGATGTATTGTGATTAAAGTCCTTTTTCCTTCATCTCTAATTTCTCTGAGAATTTCTTTTAATTCATTGTGTTTCAATAATTGTGCAACCAAAGTCAAATTCATCCCTATAGGCACAGGTAATATTTCCTGGACAGTAGTCAAGTTTGCCTTTATGTGTTGGTGTGATATGACAGGTGCCTGATAGAAAAAGTCACATCCTTCAATTTTGACAAAGTTACAAATGCACAAGTTATATTGAGTTTCATTCACAGTAATCCCATCCACTATTATAGTGGGGCACGCTGTCCTAAGACAGACACAACCTTGTCCTGTGTACACAAGCAAAGTTGTTTGATTAATGGGATGCATTTCAAAGTGACAAATGCTTTGTTCTGTGTCCAGACAAGTATCTCTATCATCACCTATATTGCCTTCACATATAAACCCTAATTGTTCCCTTACCGAGCAGGGTTCTAAGTTAATGGTTCACCACTTTCCTTCAGCTTTCCGTGCCCACATTCTGTGCTAGAAGGATATAGTATGGTCCCCTCATGATTTAACCCTAAAGCAACAATTGGATGTATCAAGCTGTCACGATCTGCTATTAATGCAGAGCGGGGGTCGTGATGGTTCTTTTGATCCTAAAGGTGCAAACAGGCAAAGTGCAGGGGACAAAATCAGTTTATTCAACAGCAGAAAATCAGTTTATTCAACAACAGCAATGCATTTCATCAAATGCCAACAACTCAGTTACGGTAAAGGGGAGAGGTATAGGAAACAAAGTATAGGGAGAGGGGAAGGAAAGAAAGGGATGGGAAAATAGCTACCAACAGACGAGACGGGCGTCCTCACGGGTCATCCGATAGACGAGTCTTCGTCCATGGGGAGATCTCAGGGGTCTTCTCCAGGGGGTAGACGGGTCTTCATCAGTGGAGAGATCTCAAAGGGTCTTCTCCAGAGGGTCGCTCTTTTATAGTCCTTCCCCAAAGTGAGTGGCCTCTGGCCAAGAGGTGGGAAGATTTATGGACCATTGTGTGGTGCTGCAGGAGACAGGTACGGACAAGCAGTCCTCAGTTGGTCCAACACAACCTCTGGTTGGTGCCATGGCAGCACAGTCCAGTGAACACAATACACCAGCACACAGTCACGAGCATCCACCTGGCCCGGCCAGGAAACCATTGTTCAGAGTCAGCCTGGGTGGGGGTCCTCGAGGTCTCCTTGTGATGGTTGGGAGGCAAAATCGAGGGGAAGTTCGGACCGACCCTTACAGAGCCCCACAGTCCCCTTATAGAGCCCCACGGCCCCTTATAGAGCCCCACGGCCCCTTATGATGCCCCACAGTGTCACTATGATCCCCTTGATTCCATGAGGCCCTACCGTGCAACAGTGGTTGTACCCCTCGGTTATACAAGGCCCTCCATTGTCCCAACGGCCCCTTGGTTCCAGTGGATCCTGAAGTGTCATAATGGTCTCCATGGTTCCATGAGGTCCCACAATGTCACAATGGACTTTTGGTTCCATGAGGTTCAGTAACGTAGCATGGATGCCTTGATTCCATGAGGTTGTGTAGCATCACAATGATCTCCTCGGTTCTGCAACCCTGCTGTGGCTGCCGTGTAACAATGGATCTGTGGTACCATGAGGTTCCATAGTGTCACCATGGTCTCTTTGGTTCCACAAGGCCTTGCTGTGCCACAATGGCCCCTTGGTTCCATGAGGTGCCTGGCCTCTCATAGCTGTAATAATTGAATCAATTGAAATAGGAGACATAAACCTGAGACCCTGGCAAACCGGCCACTGTGAGATGTTAATTTGCACATTCCAAAGTAAATTTAATTCGTAGCCCTGATTCTCGGTTGGTCTGAGACCTTTGCCATAAAAAGCCAAGTTCTTCGGGATTGGACCTCTGCCCTCAGGTATTCCCTGTGTATTGTGAACCCGATCCCCTGACCCTTGTCTTTGGTTCCTGCTTATCTTTAGATAACATCACTTTTGGAAACTGCTTCATGGACCACGTGGATTAAAGGATATCCTGGCAGACCACTGAACCCCTCCCTTTATTATTTTACAGCCATGCTATCATTTATTTAAGCTGGTAATGTTGTCTCAAAAGGGAGAATCCCCGAGGAATGCAACACACAGCCCCTCACAGACCCTTATGACCCTCATTGCTCCTCACAGTTCCCCGTGGTCCCTTGTGGGCCCTCACAGCCCCAGGCATGGGGCCCCTCCCAAAGGAGAAGGGGTCGGGCCCTGCTTGTTCCCCTTTTATTTTGGTCCCTTCACAGCAATGAGTAAAGAAAGGCTGAAATGGAGCCTTTCCCCAGCGTTTCCCTCGGGGTTCATTGCAGGCTGAAGCTCTGTGCTGGCGCTGCCCCAGCACCAACATCCCTGCAGCCCCCAGGGCCTTTGCTGTCCCCCCGTGTCCATTCCCTGTCCCCGAGTCCCGCCCGGCTCTGGCAGCAGCAGCAGCCGCAGCGCAGTGGGCGCCGGCCCGGCCCAGCCGGGACTCCCGGGCAGGAGCAGCAGCAGCGCCGGCCCCTTCCCACCTGCTCCTGCCTCGGCTTCCAAGGCCTTTGTCCAGGGCAATTCTGGAGTACAGCAACAATCACCCACACACAGCCCTGATTCCTCAGGGCCTGCCTGTGCTGCCCTGACCCAGCCTGCAGAGAGAGAAAGGATTGGGTTCCAGCGCTGCTTTCAGACCTGTTTTACTCATCCTGAGCTGACAGCAGGAGGCTGTTGTTGCCTTTGCCTTGGGAACTGTAGATCATGGCTGCTCTTGCCCCTCTTCTGTTTGCCACTTGAATTTTATCTGTAAAACTGCAATTGCCTTTTCAGTCAGTACTACCCAGAGTGCTTTTGTGATGGGGAACTCAGGCTGTTTGTTGCAGTCATCATGAGTAGCAGATCTTGAAATGTTCACAAATCCCTGAGCACAAAGTCAAGGAGAATTAAAGCCACACAGGACACTTTGGCAGCACTCAAACACAGCCCTGTTGCTGTTGCTGCTGAAATAGAATCAGCTGACAGAGGCCATCACAGAAATTGCCTCTGGAGTGTCAAATAAAATGAGAAATCCATCAAGACAAAGAGAAACCAGAACTCCTCAACTCGCTTCATTATTCCTTCTGAGCAGCAGCAGAAAATGGAGATGCCCAGAGGTATTTCCAGCTGCTGCTGATGCCAGTGGGAGCCCAGCCTGCTGCCCAGCCCCAGCGGGATCCTGAGCCCAGCCCGGGCAGCTCCCGCAGTGTCGGGAGCTCAGCGCACGCGGGGCCAGGCCCAGAGCCCCGGGCACGGCCGCCCATTGCGGGGCAGCGGCGCAGGCGGAATGTCCTGAGCCCAAACCTCCTGCTCCTGCCACACAGCGCCCAGCCTTCTCCCCCTGCTCCTCCTCTCCCAGCACGGCACAAATTCCAGCTCCGAGGAGGCTTCCCCACACAGGCCTCAGGCTCCTGTTTCAGCCTGAGTGTCCCTGCAGAGGAACAGGGCATCTCTCCGGCAGTTCCACAAGCTCAGGGTTCTCACTTCATGGTGAATCTGGGATGGAAATGGCCTTGCTAAGAAAGCCAAAAGCCAAGGGAATGGATTAGTAATTATTAGAAAATTATAGAAAAAAATTACCCTTCTTCCGGGTGTAATATCTGATGTAATTCGTGTAAAGTCGTAAATTAATGAACAGTGTTTGTATGCATAAAATAAACTCAGAAACCAAAAAGAAAACCACAAACGGAAAAAAAACCCCAACACAGATTGCTTCACCACAACATTGTAACAGCCGACAAAAGCAGGACAGCCCAAATTAACAAGTGAATGGACGTGGCCACAAGGAGATGGCTCTCTTCAAAGACAGTCCAGAGAACACCCAGACATTGAGCACCAAGCACCCAGGATTAATCGGAAAAAATACATCTCAATTCCAGCTTCCCTAAACCAAGGCCTGCCTTCATCAGAATTCATGGTCTCCCAGAATATGGTTTTGTCCAGCCCCATGCAGAGAAAGGAAACTACATGAATAAAATACATGAATAAGCGAAGCAAGGAAAGGAGACAAAGACCTCTGCTCCAGGCTATGAAAAACTGTATATAAACTGGACTGAAAAGTGGTTTTGTGAACATTGGGGAATCCGGAGCAGTAGAGTTTGGATCACAGTGTGTTTACCCGGCGCTGATCCCGGGCTCAGCGTTGCTCTTTGTGATTTTGGCTGTCGTGGACTGTATCCTGGCCACGAAATAAATTATCACTTATTTCTGATTATATTCAATTCAGCTAAATCATTTTATTATCTATAACATAGGCAAGGTTAACCAAGTCATTCCCTACATTTCCCCTGTTCAGATTCTTTTAGTTGGCTACTTTGAGAGGTCCAGCTTGTTCTAGTGCTTATCATGAGCAGATTGTACTCTTGATTTATGCACCAATGCACCAGATGTGGAATCGTCTACCCCGAACTCAGAATCAAACTCCCTCTGTCAGACCATTTTCACATTCCAGATAATTTTCAAGACGTCCACTGAGAGGTTGGAATGATTATCACACAACTCTCCACTTCTGCCTGCAGGCCCTGGAGATTCTCTGAATTCAGCCAGGCTTGTATTCCCTAGCAAGTCCTGGTACCACCTCCTGTTTTCTTAGATCAGAACACTAACAGTGAAAACCTTACCCACGGCACAATTCCCCAGCCCACCAGCAAAAGAAAGGACAAGTTTTCAAGTTCTCAAAACCTTTGTCCTGCTTTGCTGCAGGACAGTGCAGCACGCACAGTGTGGAAAGCTAAGAGACTCTGCAGTTGGTGGCACGTCTTGTGACAGGAGCTCGTCCTCCGGGAAAAGTTTGTGAAAAGAGCAAACATCACTGTAGAGAAAATGCTTGGAAAAGCGGAGCAGCTTTCCAGAAGTGAAATGACAATGGAAGGAAACAACCCAAGATGTTCACATATACTATTAATTCCTTTCCTTATACGCTCCCCTTTTCTGTGTTGCACTGGTTCTACATCAACTGATGTTACCTCGAAGACCTAGGACTTAGCAAGTTTGATGCACTCTGCAGTATCATTAGCTACACACAGTTTGCCTTCTCCCTGTTTTGCTTTGAAAGCAATGCTGGAGACATCAGAAACCTGCAAATGCAAGATTTTAAAGCACAGCATTTAGGTTGGCTATGGGTTCTAGAGACAGGACACGTGCTCTCACAGTATTTCACCCTCAGCAGTGACAATACACAGCAGCAACAATGGTGATTCCTAGGACATCGTGCAGGGGTCAAGACTCCGTCTCTTGGCTTAACATGGCGAAGTTCACATGTTTTGACAGACTGAGGATCCAAACTAATTTGCTTTTCTAGCTGTGTCGATGAACAGCAGGACAAATAAAGCAGCCAGCAGTTTCTTTGCAGAGAGGGCCTTTGCTCCAGGCTGAAAGGGCTGGATTGGCAGGGAGGAGGCAGGCAGCTGAGCTGCTGTATAGGACTGGGATCCAAACTCGGCAGAAATAGCAGTTTCATTCTTTTATTTTAATTCTCCTGTCGGCAGTCTGCGATTTTCACCCGGAACTGAACAAGAAAACAGGAACAGCCCTGGGGACGAGGGCACCGTGCCGGGCGTGGCCCCTCTGCTGCCGCTGCCCACCCGGAGCGGCCGGAGAGCAGCGCTGCCCTGCAGGGGCTGCATTTCTCACTCCTCATGTGCTGCTCTGCCCTCCCACGGGGCTGGCTCTGCCTGGCCCTGGCAGGCTCCTCCTTCGGCACTTTGCTCTGCTCCAGAGGAAAGTGCGGACAGCGCTTTGCTTGCTTGTGAGGAACAGACTGCAGCGCGGGGCGAGCGGGCGGGATAGGGCCCGGGGCATGCGAGCACAGGGGACAAGTTGCAAGCCTGCAGGAAATAAAAGTTCTGTTGTGAATGATATTCTATTTTTCCAATTTATCAAGCAACGAGATTAAATGTAGCAGCAAATTTTTAATAGTAACAATTAAAAATGAATACAATTAAAGTATTGGAGATGACTACAAAAATATCAAAGTATTGGAAATTAATAGAATCAAAGTATTAAAATGAATATTGAATACATATATTTCAGGAAAAGTAAAATTTGAGAGTAAGCAATTTAATATAATTGAGGTTTGTATAAAGCATAAGCATAACTGACCAGGGAGGGGGCCCTCCCCCTACCAGGGGTACGAGGAGGGTCTCGCCCTTCCTCACGTACCAAAGTATCAAGGCTGACAATCCCACTTATATACTGTATGCTATAGAAGTTTCTAGAAAACTCCTCCTAGTTTCTATTCCTAAAATCTATGTCACTATGTTGTATGGCGCATGCTCTACTAATGGGTTAGGGGTTCTCTCATCCTTTTGAGGATCTTATTTCCAATGAAGGCTCATCGTCTTCCTCAGTGTCCGCTGTGTAACCTGCGGGGAGCGCATGGCCACTATGTGACTGAGCAGATGTTTTCCATAGCAAGACTTTGAGTCCCATGTCTGGAATAATCCCATTTTGTCCCATTTCAAGGTCGAAACTTTGTATTCCTAGATGCTGCTTGTCAGACCTACGTCCTTCTACTATTCCCTTCCAACATCTTTCTTCGACTCCCAACATCTGGAAGATGTCCTTTGCCCTGTCTCACCCATCTCCTCCCTCACTCTGTAGCAATTGTCTTCTATTAATCTAAATACAATTTTGTTAATACAGTTACAATTTAATTGTCACGAATCACATTTATCACAGTTCCAATCTAATGAAGAAGCAGCTAAACAAGACGGTGGTTTTGAGTGGGTGCAGGAGGAAGAGATGCTCCGTGACTCCAGTTCGGCCCCGGTGCGGAGCGGCCCGTGCTACCCCGGGGCGCACGGGGCGGAACGGGCACACGGGGAACGGGCACACAGGGAACGGACACACAGGGAACGGACACACGGGGAACGGACACACGGGGAACGGACACACGGGGAACGGACACACGGGGAACGGACACACCGGGAACGGACACACGGGGAACGGACACACGGGGAACGGGCACACAGGGAACGGACACACAGGGAACGGACTGGCGGACAAACGCTCACGGCGCTTCGGCAGCAGCAGAAGCAGAGAAGAAGCGATCCCGGAGACCCTCGACGTCCCTTCTCTTGTTCCTCGTCTCACTCTCCCGCTGTCCCACACTCTATCGCGGTGTCCCGCAGCCTCTCCCAGTACCCCTTTCCCGGTCTTCCCCTCCCCTCTCGGTGTCCCTGTCCCGGCCCCTCCTCTCCCCGCGCCAGGCCGGGCCATGTCCCCACCCCACTCCCGGCCCCGGGCGGGGCTGCCCCGTCCCCGCCCCCGGCCGTCCCGCCGCGGCCTCGCCTCCGCCCGGCTCTGGCGGTATTGGCGCTGGCGCTGCTGGGCGGGCATCAGTGCCTGGGCCGGGGGTGGCATCGCCGCTCTTTGGCTCCGCCTGTCCCGAGCCCGGTGCCGGCCCCGACGCGGAGTCCAGTCGCGGCTTCGGCGCCGGCTCCTCCCGGGGCCCGCGGAGGACACACGCGGCGCGGCCGCTCCCGCCGCCTCCGCTGCGGGTTCCCCGGCCCGAGCTCCGCCGCTCGGCAGCGCGGCCGCCGGCCCTGAGCCGCCGGGGCCCGGGGCGGGTGGGGATGCCCGGCCCGGGACGGTCGGGGGGCGCTCGGGGGCCGTGTCTGGCCCCGGTCCGAGCGCTGACGGCCGCGTGTCGCCCGCAGGGAAGGCGCAGGAGGCCTTGCAGGAGCGGTACCGGCTGGGTTCGCTGCTGGGCAGCGGCGGCTTCGGCAGCGTCTACTCGGGGACGCGCCTCGCGGACGGCGCCCCGGTGAGTGGCGGGGCCGGCGGCGGGCAGAGGACGAGGAGGAGGAGGGCGGGGGAGGAGGAAGAGAGGCAGAGGAGGAAGAGGAGGAGGCCGGGGCGCGGCGGAGCGGGCGGTAAGCTCAGCCCGCTTCTACCCCTTGCTCGCAGGTGGCAATCAAATGCGTGCCACGGGATCGCATCCGGCACTGGGGCGAGCTGGTGAGTGAGCGGGGCCAGCGGCCGAAGCCGGGGCGTGCCGGGCGGCGAGGAGCTGGGGCCCGGCAGGGTGGGAGCCGCCGGGAGCCCTGCAGGGAGAGCGAGCGGGGGATACAGAGCGTCCCGGGCTGGCTGAGGGGTCCCAGAGCCCTGGCACGGCCTCAGCCCCACTGACGGCATCGTGGTCCTCGCGCAGCCCCACGGCGCCCGTGCGCCCCTGGAGATCGTGCTGCTGGACAAGGTGTCCTCTGGGTGTGCTGCTGTCATTCAGCTCCTGGAGTGGGTTGAGCTGCCCAACAGCTTCTTGTTGGTGCTGGAGCGTCCGGAGCGGTGCCAGGACCTGTCGGGTTTGCTGGCGGAGCGGAGGTTCCTGCCGGAGGAGGAGGCGCGGGGGCTGTTCCGCCAGGTGCTGGAGGCCGTGCGGCACTGCAGCAGCTGCGGGGTCCTGCACAGGGACATCAAGCCCGAGAACATCGTGCTCGACCTGGCCACCGGACAGCTGAAACTGATCGACTTTGGCTGTGGCGCCTTCCTCCAGGACACAGCCTACACCCAGTTTGCAGGTGAGCCCTCCCAGGGGATGCTCCTGGGCATCTTATGGCCCAGCCGGGCTGCAGCACCGAGGCTTCTTCCTATTGGAGCCGGGATGGGATTAATGCTTGAGCCAAGTTGATTTGGGTGGGGTGTGAGGTGGGCCAGCTCCCAGCCCTGCTGACAGCCTTCATCACCCGCTCTGCCCTGGGCTGGGGTTGGAGCTGGGGCAGCCAGGCCGACAAAAACCCCATGGGGGTAGCAGAGAGGGGAGGGGTCTGACTCCGTGCCCTGGCTGGTTTGGTGTGCAGGCGAGGAAGGGCTCGAACTGCACCTCTCCCCTTGTTTGCCTTGGCTTACTAACATTTTCTGAGGGCCGTGCAGGCAGGGAGGAGAGTGGGTTTTCTCCACCCCTGGGTGGGTTTTTCTTTTGCGTGCCATGGTTGGGCCTTCTCAAGGCTTCTGCTGCCCTCTTCCAGCACCAGTGGCTTCTTTTCCAGCCCCGAGTCTGTATGCAAGTCCCAAGTGCTGGTGAGAGGGCAGCGAGTCACCCCGTATGCCACTGGGGCAGCCCCTGAATGCCCAGGGATGCTGGGGCGAGGCTCTGGGAGCCGCAGCATCCTCCTTCTGAACTCCATCTGTATTCCATAGGAACCTTGTCCTACAGCCCACCAGAGTGGATCCACCACCAGCACTACCATGGCGAGGCAGCAACGATCTGGTCCCTGGGCCTCCTGCTGTACCACCTGGTCGTGGGGAAGCACCCGTTCAGGAGGGGCCAGGAGATCATCTGGGGACGGATCTTGTTCCCACAACGGCTCTCTCAAGGTGGATCCTCATCCCTGGGCAGGGGGGAGTAGCAGTGCTGGGAGACAGCAGCGGGCTCGTGAGCATCCTGCTCTGGCAGCTGCTGAGGAGGTGGCACAAGTCCTGCTCTCCTGCTCTCCTCTAAACAGTAAATCCATGGGGAAGTTTAGGCACAACCCTGGGTACACCCAGCATGGCCTGGGCACGGGAAAGGGGGGAGGGGGGGAGGCAACTTCTGCAACGTACTGGTGATTTCTGGTTTCTCTCTTCAGAGTGCCAAGATGTTATTAAGAGGTGTTTGTCCATGCAACCGTTGGACAGGCCATCCTTAGAAGACCTTTTCCACGATCCTTGGATTCAGGGTGTTCATCTGCCCTAGAAGATGGGAGAGATCCACGGGCACAGCTGGATCCAGGAGCCTGGCAGGTAACAGCTGCACACATCTCTTGGCAATCAGTGGCAAAGCAAACCAGAGTGCCTGTAGCTCTGAGCAGGGATCATTAGAAGGGAGCATGCAGCTCTTGGGCTGGAGCTGAGCTGGAGACCTGGTGTGGCAAGCACTGGTGGCCACCATCCCCCCTAGGTTTGCTTGTTTGGTTCACTGATGGCTGGGGCCCTGGGCAGAACACTGACAGCCTGGTCTGGCCCCCAGGGAAGGAGAAGGAGCCCCTGGAGAAGCTGTTCCAGGTGGGGCTGCTGACAGAGACACCAAGGACACCCTCAATGACAAGAATCTCTTCCTCGACCTGGCCAGCTGAAGATGATCGACTTTGATTCTGGCACCTTCTTCACAGACACACTCCACACCCAATTTGTGGGTGAGGCCACAGCCAGGGGGTTGCTCCCAGATCTGGGCACAGCATAGCCTGGCTGGGCACCAAAGGTTTCCCCAATTGCTGGGGCAGATGCCATGAATTCTTCAGTTGGCTGCCAAGCTGCTTTTTGGCTCTGGGCAGCTGCTGAGGGGCTGGATGTGCCATGGCTGGCTGCAGGCTGGGCACAGTCCTGCCCTCCTGCTCTGCTCCCAGAAGCAGCAGTGATTGGGAGGTTTGTGCCCAGCTCTGGGCACGGCCAGCACGGCCTGGGCACGGCAGGAGCTGGGACAAGGGGGACAGGAGCCTTCAGCTGACGGGCGGTTTCTGGTTTCTCTCCTTGCAGCCGGGCTCTGCAGATGCTGAGGCTGCTCTGGGCTCTGCCAGGGCTCTGCTGGGCTCAGCCCTGGGCACGGCTGGGCCCGCTCTGCCCTCACATGGCTCTGACAGCTTTGCATCAGACAAACCCATTCCGAGCACAGCGCCTGAGCTTTGTGCTTTTGCAGGTGAGGGAGACTCTCCTGCAGGCCAAGACATTGCAGTTAGGGACACACGTCCAGTTGGCAAGAACCCAAACTCTCCACAGTCCCAGCTGAACGCCTGGATCTCCACAAGGTGTTTAGTCTGTCCCACTTGTCATTCCTTTTTGGTTAGAATTGTGCAATTGCACTTTCTTCCTCCTCTAGAAGTGCCACGAGTGGGCAAAACCTGGCGAGGGGGCCGTGTTCCTAAGGCAGTGCAGTCTGGAGCTGTTGGATTGAGAATTGCCCTTCTGCACTTCCAAACCAAGCAAAAAGCCGTAAGTGGGACTTTGTGTCTTTAAGAAGCCTCTGACAGTTTCAAAGGGAATGTGCAGCTCATTCACAGGCTGAGAAGGAAGGGCATCTTCTAAAAGATTTGGGTGGTGACAGAGTTGAGATTGCCAGTCCTTCCAGGAGCTGGCAGGGCACAAAGCAATTTCTTCTTGTTTCACACAAATTTCACCACAATTTAAAAGAACAGTATTGGAAACAAATCCCAAAATCTTTTTTAAAAAGGTTATGGAGGCCAGTAAGATGCATCAATGCCATCGACTCATTTGCAAAGTAAAAAACTGAGTTTTCTGTTGCAAAAGATCAGTTACCTCTTAAAGTTACAGAAGATTTTTCACTGCCCACTTGGGTTTTGCTTTTATCTTTCACATTTTATAGAGGTTTTTTTCTTTTCTTTTTCCTTTTTCTTTTCCTTAAAACAGAAAATATGTCATAAAATAGGAGCGTCCTCTGCTCCTGGTTCCCATGTTGAGCATCTCCTTCCCGCTGGCTGAGCTGCTCAGGCAGAGCCCGGCAGCTCCTGGCCCTGCAGGGCTGAGGCTTTTCCCCATTGCTGGGCACAGACTGATGGAGCAGCACTGCAGAGCACGGGGACACACAGAGGGGCCAGGAGCAGCTGCCTTTGTCCACCTGGCGCTCCAAGGCCCAAACTCTGAGCAGACAGGGCTGGAAGGGACTGACAGGCTCCCTGTTTGCTGTGCTGCCCCACTTGTGTCCAGCCCAGCTCTGTGTGGGGCAGAGGGAGAACAAGGGGCAGCTTCCCCTCTGACCCCAGGGCTTTGGACACTGTCAGCACCAGCTGCTCCAGCCACCGTCTCTGCTGGCACTGACAACAACACCCAAATTGTGGCTGATCCCGAGGGAGCAGCAGCAGGGCCTGGATCTGATCCCTGACTCTGGGGCAGGGCTGGACAAATGACCCCCACAGCAGCAGCAGCAGCACATGGACCTGACTTTCAGCACAGCCCCTGCCACTCTTCCCTCCCGTGTGCAGTGGTGTCACAGCAGCCTGGGCCACCTGGGAGCCCCCAGGGCCAGCAGGGACTGGAGATGGCAGCCCTGGGCTCCTGGAGGTTGTGCAAGGAACAGAGGTGAGGACTCGCTCTCCATGTGGAGCTTCCAGATGGAAAAGGCTGCTGTGAGCAGGCAGCTCCAAGGGCACAGAAAGGAGGGGCTGGAGCCCTTGATCTGTGCCAGTTCCACAATCCTGGGCAGCAGCCACCAAGCACAGGGGGAACAGAGGACACAGCAAGAGGGACAAAACCAGTCAAGGTCAGAGAGACTGGGAAGAGCCAGAGCTGGGAGCAGCAACAGCTGCTCCATTGCACCCTTGGAGAAAACTCTTGGCTGGTTCAAAGTGCTGAAAGGTGTGAAGGGCAGAGAGGAGAGCACACCAAACAATGCTCCTGTTTCCACTCTCAGTGTCCCAGAAGGAATTGGATGAACTGTGTTCTTCTCTCTGAGTCATCTCGTTCAGCATGAGCAGCTCAGCACCAGGAGCTAAAGGAGCTGAAGCCTTAGGCCACAAGAGCTGACCAAGAGGGAACTTTTTTGACCAAAGTAACAAGTTGCTGCTAACATGGACCTAGCTGAATGCAGCAGATGGAATCCTTTCTGTAGGGAAAGACCTCGGAGCTCATCCAGTCCAGCCATTCACCCTGCAGTGTCAAGTTCAGCACTAAACCCAGTCCTGAAGTGCCAAGGCCTGAGTGAGGCCTGAACAACAGGCCCTGAGCCAAAGGTGACCTCTCGATGGACCTTCCAACCAAAGGTTATCTTTGTATCCACTCATTCCTGAAATATGCAGAATCATTAGCATTGTGATAGATGTATCCACTCCTTAGCAAAACATGGATTGACCTTTTTGCATTTAAAACTGGACAAGGCCACGAAATCTGACATCTGGCCTTGTTTGGGGCTGTATGGTCAAAGTCAGCTCCCTTGGGTCCTCCTTGAGCCCTGGCCAGGCTCTGGGAGCGACCCAAGAGGAGAATGAAAGCAGCTGTTCCCTCACTAGAAGTGCTGTCAGTTTGTTTATTCAGCACTATCAAAGCATCCAAAAATTGCATCTCAGAAAAGGAAAAGAACTTGTGGGTTTGGGAAGACAAGGATGGATTTTGCTGACAGCACATTGGAAACAGCACCAACAGAAGGAAGAATCGGTTTTGGAACACTCCCACATGGAGTGACAGAGGAGGGTTTAAATCTTGAGCTTGGGTTCATTTGTTCAAGTGAAATAGAATATTATTATTCATAATAATGGTTATATAAAAATATAACATGATCTTTTATTTTTTAGATATCATTAAAAATTGATAATGTGAAATAATGCTGACAATGCTAATATGTCAGCTTTGGCTGCTCACTGTGACACTAAATACCCTACAGAATAGGACTAGCCAAGACCCAAACATCAGTGGTAAACTTTGCAAATTGTATAGAAGGAATAAAGGAGGAAGGGATTAAATTGGCTATTTTTGTGGGGTTTGCTGGTACTATGATGTGGAATGCTTTGTGTGTTCCTGTGAAAAATGCAGTGAATAAGACATAAGGGGTTTTCATATACCAGATTATCCACAAGCTGCAAGGATTGGTTGAACAGATGAAGAGATTATTAAAAGAGTAGTTGAAGATATGAGGAGATTGGGAACCTGTCCCAGTGGAGAACCCATCTCCCAGATGTGCTCCATGCCCTAAACAATGGGCCCACTGGGAAATGGAAACCTCCTGGCTGTGCATGGCTGCACCCAATTTGCAAATACAGCCAAGGACAGTGACACTGTGACTGCCTGGGAAATTATTCCGGGTGTGATGGCCCCTGACAGGGCCACCCCAGAGGCTGCAGGGCTGGGCCTTCATGCACTGGAATTAATTAGGATAAATCAGAAGCAAATGAGACTTAACAATACAGGAACAGGAATTCAGATTCCTCCAGGACACTTTGGTTTGATAACTGCTCGCTGGAGCTTGGCCTTACAAAGTGTTCATGTCATGGAAGGAAGAACTGATGCAGATTATCTAGGAGAAATTTAAGTAATTCAGTTAAGTAATAGTGAACAAGATTGGATTATTCAACCCCATGGCGGGGTGGCACAGTTACTGATACTGCAGTTTTAACAACAATTGTGAAAGAAGGAGATCCACCTCAAATCCACCTCTGTTTGTAGAGACAGAGGGTTTGGATGCAGCAGTCCTAATAATGGAGCCAGAGTGTGGGTCCAGAGGCCAAATGGCCCTCCCAGGCCAGCTGAAGGAACAGCTCTGGGGAAAGACAACACTGTTTGAATCCTGAAACCTGGGCAGAAGCAATGGGAATGTGTCCCTGCAGCCAAGTGCTCTGTGCCAGAACAAGTGGATGTTATGGGATATTGTTTTACAGATCCTGCCAGACCAAATCTCCCTGTTTGCCCCAACGCCCCCTTTGGAAAATGCTCTGATCCACGGGGCTCCATGTGAAGGCTGGTGGGACACTGAGGGACCTCCACACAAATTCCATCCAGGAGCCTGGGGGCCCCTCAGGAGCTGGGACCTGGCGTCTCTCCAGCCCGAGGGGAAAGGACCCCACCAAGCCTTGTCAGCCACAGGCAGTGCAGTAAAGCTGGACAGCAAAGGACCTTGGGGACATTAGTGTGGAATTTAAAAGGTGCCAACTCCATAGACAACAGAATTATTGTTCTTAACCCGAATGAGATGGAGGAAAAAGAATGAATAACCTTGTCACTAAAGTACTGTCTTGTTCAAGTTGTGTCTTGAGAGTCAGCCAGAATCTTTGCTTGCCAGAAACACCTCTAGAGTTTCTCCAAGGGATGAGTCATGAGATTCTTATGAAAATTTAAAGATCAAAGTAACCAAAATACTCAATTTACCTAATTGCTGGAAATGTTGTCAACTGATGTTGGGAGGAATGGGGTTCCCTTGGAGGGCCCACTCAGTGGGGCGGCCAGAACTCTGTCACTGGGCTCTGACTCATAACTCATAACAGAAACTGCGCTGTGGAACAAGGGAATACAATTACCAGTTTTACAGGATTCACTATGATTTCCCTTCAGGAGAAACCAAGCCCTGTTACAGTTAGAGGCCACAATGTGAAAGGATTTCTGTGCTTTACCATCGCTCCCAATGTCAGTAGAACTCAGGGTGCTGGAGCTGGTCAGGGTCAGTGTTACAGCACTCCCAGCTGCAGGGCCACTGTGAAACTCCTGTGTCCCGAAGGCACCAGGGACACAGCAGGAGCACAGGGAGGAGCCCTGGATCCATCAGCAGCCCACAGTGGGAAACAGGAAATCAGACCTTTGGTACTGGGAATGGGAGCTGCTGGGTGTGTGGAGACATCCTTTAGGAAGCCGTTTAGAGGCAAGTTTGGGTTCTGTTTCCAGGCAGTATTGATGCCTCCCTTGAAGGTACTTTGGCAACAAGCACGAGGAAGAATTGGGGCTGGAAAACATTTTCCACCCAAGGGGTGCCTTTGATTTCAGAAAGCCAAAGATTCTGTATCACCCTGTGCCCCATGTGCACTGCCTCGTCCTGTGGAGTTTACATTAATGAGCTAAATCAATTATTAGAGGAAGTAAAAAGTGATGCTGTTAACATATCCAATAGCACATCCTCTGAGTTCCAACAAACACAAATTGGGGCTCTACACAGCCACATGGCCTTGGATTATCTGCCTGCTGGCCAGGCAGGAACCTGTGCTTTTCTAGGACAGGAATGTTGCAGGAGTGTCTATCTGTGCTGGGTTTGAAGTCCAACAATCTGGAATCACCTCGATAGAAAGAGCAGCAGAAGAGTGGCAAAAAGAAGAAAATTCCTCATGGTGGGATTGGCTTCCAAATTGGAGGCTGCTGTGAAATGAATTTGTGGCAGTCACTGTAATCATTGCAGCATGAGCACTTGGTGTATTATGATTCCATGCTAGAGCTGTTGTGACACTTTGTGCTGGGAAATGGAGTACTGAGACTTTTCTACCAAGAGACACAGTCTCAAGAAAAAGTGGGATTTGACAAAGAACCTAGAAAATAGCAACTAATTAGGTACGTTTTAAAAGGAATGCGAATTATAGCTCTGAGAAATGAACTTGAACAACACTTAATTGAATAACACGAGGCGATGCCTTTATGCCTAATATCTAAATCTAAGGTTCTGTATTATGGAAAGAATTGTTATGAAGGTTGTAGTTCATCTCTAAGTCAAAGCATGATTGAAGTACTGAGGCCTGAACACCCGGCTCTGGGTGAGGCATCAAGAACAGCCCTGAGCTAAAGCTGTCCTCTAGAGGAACCTTCCAACCAAATGTTATATTTGTATCTGCTCATTAATGAAGCTTTGTTAGAAATACGATCTCTGTATATGTGCATTGGTGAAACATGGATTTATCTTTCTGTATTTAGAAACCGGACAGGGTCACATCTGGCCACATTTATTTGGGCATGTATGGTCAAAGTCACCTCCCTTGGTTCCTCCGTGAGCCCTGGCCAGGCTTTGGGAGAAACCAAATTGAGAATGAAACCAGGTGTTCCCACACTAGAAGTGATGTCAGTTTGTTTGTTTAACAGTGTAAAAGCTGGGCCCTCTCACAGCCAGGTTGGAGCCTCGTTGCCTGCAAAGGTGGGCGTACCTGCAGGAACTCCCAGTGTCTGGGAGGGGCTCTCCAGTCCTTGGCTGTGACAGCTTCCCCCAGCTGATGTGCACATCTGGGTGCTGCTAAAGTCGGGGGTAACTGGTGCTGTCTGTTTCTTCATCACTACAGGCAATCTTTGGTAGTGATGATTGGGTGCATTGCTGATCTTCTCCTTTTGTAATTATTTTCTAATGGTTATGTGCTTTGCTGAGCTTCTCCTTTTGTAATTCTTTGCACTTTTGCATTATATAAATTCCTCTGTTCCTGAAGTTGGTGTCTGTGTCTTTGGTGCTGACCCTGCCTACCAGCAAAGCAGGTGCTGTGGGCCCCATAGAACCAAAGATGCCTTGTGACACTGCAAGGCCTGTTGTGACCAGGGGACCATTGTGACACTGTGGGGCTCCACGGAACCATGGGGACCATTCTGACACTGCAGGGATTTATATTACCAAGAGTCCCTTGTTTTTCTCTCCCTGCCCCTGCCCCAGCCCAGCAGTGCAGTTGACCCAGTCATGGTAACCTCCTGCAGCAGGAACTGGAGGCACTGCAGGTCAGGGACAGCCACTCTGTGTCTGGAATGCTCAGGAGAGCCTCTGCTCGGGCAGCTGCTGCAGCCCCAGGGCCAGCCCCGCTGCCCAGCACAGCAGCAGAGAGTTGCCCCAGGACTCCTCAGGCAGCTGCTGCTGCCCCAGGGACAGGGCAGCCTCTTGCCAGGGCTCCTCTGCACTCCCACGGGCTCCTGCTCTGCTCCTGGCACATGCCAGCTGCCCACAGAGCCTTTGCCAGGGGAACACGTCTGTGCTGGCCTGAGCAGCCATTGCTGCAGCCCCTGCCCTGCTCCCCACAGCCCCGAGCTGGGGCTGCTGCTCTGCAGAGCACAGGGGCTGCGCTGCCCGGGGCCCTGGGCTGCCTCTGCTGGGCTCTGCTGCTCAGCCTGGGACACAGAGGCAGCTGATGGTGCTCCCTGCACTGACCCCCTCCCACACAGGCTCTGCTGGGGCCATGCAGGGGCTCAGAGCTGCCTGCCTTGTTCCAGGGCTGCCCCATGGCCTTGGGGATGCCCTGCATCCTCCTGGGGAAGCTCCCTGAGGCTCAGAGAAGTCAATCCCCAGACTCCTTTCCCTGTGCCTGCTGCGTCCCTGGGGCTGCAGAGCTCTCCTGCCTCACAGCAGACATTCAGGCCTTTATCTCTGGGTGACCCCACCCTGGGCAGGATTTTGCTCCAGGCCTCCATTCACTGCTGGCCTGATGGGACGGGCTGTCCCTGCAGATCCTCTCTGCTCTCCTGGCACGTTCTGATTTCCTACAGAAAAGTGCTTGCCTGCCACCAGAGCCATCACAGTTTCAGAGCCCCAGGCGGGTGACTTGGAGATCATCTGTCTTCTCCATGGCTGCTGATCACTAACACAAAACATCTGACCCTGCCCTCAGTCCCTGAAGTACCACAGTGGAACCCTGATCTCACAGTACTGACTCCAGGGACAAACAAACAAAGCAGTGAGACCACAAAATCCATTCTTTGGGCTTCTCCTGGAGACTAACTTAGTAAAAAGACCTAAGCCTTTGGGCACTGCACTGAGGAAATCCCCTTTGCTGATGGAACTGCTGAGCTGGAGCCCAGCTGTGTCCCAGCTGTGCCCATGGCCTGTCCCTGCCTGTAGTCACACCACGGACACACAGCAGGACAGGGACTGAACTGCAGAGCACTCAGGCCTCGGACAAGGATAATAAAGGGAATGGTGAAAGTGGAAAAAGTGCAGCTCTCAAAAGACCAAGTGCTCCTGCTCCCTGGCAGCGCTGCTGTGCTGGGACTCTCTCTCGACCTTTGCACACAGACACTGCCCCTGTAGCTGAAGAAGAGGTAACAGAGGGAAGATTTTTGACAAACAAGCCTCTGCAAGAACATTTACTTTATTTAAACACACACAGAGCAGGAGGACCTAACACTATGTGTACTGGTTGTACTGGGTTATACTGGGTTATACTCAGATGAGGTGCTGGGGTGTTACTGGTTTGTACTGGGTTCCACTAGGAAAGGGAGCAGGGGTGTATGAGTGCCCCCTGCTGGCTGGGAGGACCTAGTGGCCGACTGTGTGTTACACTGGGTTATACTGGTTTGTACTGGGATGGGGTGCTGGAGGTCAGTGGTTTATACTGGGTTATACTGGTTTGTATAGGGATGGGGTGCTGGGGGTGACTGGGTTGTAGTGATTGATACTGGGATATTCTGGATTTTACTGGATCAGACTGGGTTGTACTGGGTTATACTGGGAGGGGTCTTGGGGACGCTTGGCACTCCACTGGGAGTGACTTCAGGTTGTGCTGGCCTTACTGGTTTATGCTGGGAGCTGCCACCATGGGCTCAGGGGCTCAGGGGTGGCTCCTAGTGCTTACTGGTTTGTACTGGTGCCTTCCCAATATAAACTTGGGAGCCCCAGAACCACACTAGGAGCCCCTAGACTACACTGGGAATGGGTTTGGGTGCATGAGGCCATACTGGTTTATACTGGGAACTGCTGCCATGAGCCTCAGGAGATCAGGAGTGCTTACTGGTTTATACTGGTGCCTTCCCAGTCCACACCTGGGAACACTGGTAGGCACTTGTGGCCAGGCAGGACCTCAAGGCCGAGCTGGCCTTCACCAGGGCCCTGCTGATCCTCAGCTTCTCCAACTTCTCGGCCTGGCAACACTGCCTGTGGCTGCTGATGCCCACCAGGAACTACAGCAAGGGCACTGCCCCCTGGAAGGCTGAAGGAAGGCAAGGGATTCCCCAAAACAACTCCCACAATTTTGCGAGATCCCCAAAATTTTCCAGCCCCTCCCTCACCTAAAGTGGGAGCTGCTGGGTTCTGTTGTGTTGAATGGGTAGACCTGGTGTTCCTAAATCCCTATTGACTTCAATGAGTAGATCTGGTTTCCCTAAATCCCCACTGACTTTAATGGGTAGACCCGAACTCCTGGATACCTGGGTGCCCCCATTGAGATACTGGGATTTCCCCTGGTGTCCCCTAGAGATTTTGAGGTGCCTCCTTTGCCCATCCCAGAGCTGGAGCTGCTGCAGAATACCATCTTCACCAACCCCATGCAACAAAGCACCTGGCTGTACCTGCACTGCATCCTCTCCCGAGGTAACTCAGGGCTCCCTTGAACCCCTGATGTCCTCACCTGGAGTTTTGGGTACCCCCTGAATGTTGGGGTGTCCCCTGACAGCCCCACAGCTGCCAAGGGTCACCTGTGTCCACATCGACTGGGAGGACGGTGGCCATCATCTTCTCCTGGCCTGTCAGGGTGAGTCAGGCCACTTGGATGCCCCAAAAATCAGCTGGGTACCCCTTGCACACCTGGATCACCAAAACCCCCTTTGGCCCTCTGAAAACTAGTTTCTCCAGCATCCTCCTTGCTTTGACTGGGTAGACCTGGTGCCCCTAAACTTTATTGCCTTTAAAGAGTAGACCTGCTGTCCCTAAATTCAATGGGTTAGCACTGGAGTCCTCTTTATCCCCGTTATCTCTATAAATCCCTCCCAGTTGTCCCACTTTTTTCAGTGCTCTTAGTAACCCCAGTGTCCCTCCTTAGCCCTTCCCAGTGCTCCCAGTTTGAACAGTAACTCTTCCCAATCAAGCCCTATCAATGGATGGACCTGGTGTCCCTAAATCCCTATTGACTTCACTGGGGTAGACCTGGTGTCCTTCAATCCCCTTTGACTTCAGTGGGCAGAGCTGATGTCCCAAAATTTTGGCGCCAAAAATCCCAATTATGAGCTTGGAATTCCCAGATTTCAGGCTGAAAAGGGACATTTTTGGGTTTACCTGGGGGCACAGCTCCAACATGGACAGCAGGTGAAGGATCAGGGATTTGGGATTGACCTCCAGGAATTCATCCAGGACATCCAGAGCATTGGCACTGCAATCCTGGAGTGGAAATTCCCAGAATTCAGCCCAAGATTTCCTCCAAATTTACTCAAATCTCCCTATTTTAGGGCCAAATTTTCTCAAATTCCCATTGATTTTAATGGATAGACCAGGTGTCCCTAAATCCATATTGACTTTAATGGGATACCCCTGGTGTCCATAAGTCCCTATTGATTTCATTAGTCATGTCTGATGTCAAAAAATGTGTATTGGGAGATTGATATTACAAGAGATGGGGCAACTGAGAGATGTTGTAAAAGATGGTTTATGGCCTCATGGTGTCAGTCTCATAGAAGGGTGAGACATTAAAGGTGTTACATCCAACACCATAATATCAGAACCTGCCTCATTCTTAGTTACAATGCCTTATGTTAGTTTTTTAGCCAATCAAATACTTCTGTGAAGTTTGCCAGCATCCTTTTACACCAATCATTAATTGCTTTCCTTCCCATGGCTTTGCCACAATGCATCATTTTTCAACCAATCCTAAAACACTTCATAAACCTACGTTGATATATCTTAAACTTCTAATTAACTTTATAACAGGTTCTATTGCTGAGCTTTAAAATCTTTTACTATCTTACTTAACATACTGCTTTGCTTACAGAATGCATATTTCTGTTTGCTTAAAACATACTTCTACTTAAACTAAAAACTTATATTTTTGTTTTAGATCTATTTTCCTTTTAATGCTCTGATTCCCCAAGCCTTCTCCAAGGTCTTAGGTCAAACCTTGGATCCATCTCAATCTCTGAGCCTGTTTGCACAAGGCCCTGAGAGCTCTCTGTGCCTGCATTTCCCACACCACCTGTCATCTCTGCCTCCAATTTCCTGCTCTCACTGGAACCTGGGGACACTTTCTCAGTCGTGTCCCTCAGTGGGACCTATGAGCAGTATCAGACACTTTGGAGTTTGATTATGACTGAATTCTTCAGAGGTTTCCTAGAAAATCACAGTTCTGCCTTGATTTCCCTCTGGTCTGGTGCAGTTCATTCGGAAGCTTTTCAACTCCAGTTATGGAGAAATATGACAAAGACCTTCTTAGAAATATCCATTCCCATTTTCAAGGCTGTAGTTTATTACTGGTCCCTTTAGAGCAGAGGTGATTGCAGCATTCTGTGATTGATATTTGTGAGAAATGGATTTGTAAAGGATTCTCAAAGCCTGACTGAAAGCTCACACACTCTTGTACATCTGGATGCAAACTCTGAGATAAGGTGTGCTGACTCAGAAAGGCCATGGAATAGAGAAGACATTGCTGAGAGAGAGATTGAACTAGAAACAAGTTTCAAACAATGGCCTTGCAAAAATACCAGATATTTTGGAGAATTAGAACTGTGAAAGATGCATTGTGACAATGGGGTAGAATAATAGGTGATTTGTGTTAGAATTATTTCCACCATTGTGTGGCAAAAGGTAATAGACTGAAAAACATTATTAAAATATTGTAACCAGGAAATAACTTGACTTCAGATGGAATGGAATTGAGTTTTAAATCTCTTATGTTTCACCCTTCAAGGAGACTGATAATGGAATAAAATATTTTTAAAACCCCTCTTAGTTTCCCATCTCTGTGGAGCTGGGAATTTCCAACAGTGCTGAGCCCCTGGACATCAGTCCCTGAGAGGAAGCTGAAGGAAAACTTCTCAAGAAATCAAAATTAAATTGAAACTCCAAAGTTTATAGAAGTTTTAATAGAGGGATATGACTCAGAAAATGTCCCCAAGTTCCAGTTAGAGCAGAACACTGGAGGCACTGATGACAGGTGGGGACAAACAAGGGAAAGGTGTCTCTGATGCTGAGCACACCTGGATGTGTTTCAGGAATGCAAAGGGCCAAGGGCTGAGCCCCAGCCCCTGGCAAGGCAGATCCTGTCCCTCCCTCATTGCTCAGGGCTCTTCCCGGGCCACTGGGCTCTGGCCATGTGCAATGCCAAGGGCAGCACCATGGGGCGGCCCCTGCCAGGCTGCTGAGCAGGGACAAGGAGGCAATGAGGCCCCAGCACAGCAAGGCTCACTTGTCCCCTGCTGGCCTCAGGCCCAGGGCCAGCCTGCATGGCCCAAGTGCTGCAGGAGTTGGCTCTGTCAGGGCCTTTCAGCTGCTGCCCATCCCTGTGGCCTCTGCAGCCCAGGCTGTCCTACGGTGTCCATGCCCTGCGCCTCTGTCCCTGCAGGCTGTCGTCATCCCCCGGCTGCCCCACCTCGCTGGCCCCTTCCTTTGCTGACAGCTCTGCCTCCTGCCTGCCTCTGCCTGCACACACAGAGCCTTGGGCTGCTCCTGACTCCTTTTGGGGGATGTGCTGCACCACAGCCTTTCCATGGGAGATAAACTGTTGGGAAGGATGAATTAGGGAAACCTTATAAATACGAGTGCCTAGCAAAAGACTTTGAGAATATGGAAAATATAAGTAAAATAGAAATGGTAGGAATTTTCGACTGTGTGGCTGAAAGCAACTGAATGCCTGAAGGCCCCTTTGTTTAGATAAAGTTAGATGCTTCAAATACCAAGAAGCAAACAGACATCCTCCTTAGGCATGGCAGGAAGGGTCCCAGATAAAATTTAGAGATAAGAAAAGCAGAAAAACATGGTAATATAGTGATTCCTATAGGTTGCATGCAAATGTTAGAGAATTTGTATCTTGTATTACATTGGTTAGTGGAAATTAGAATATTCAACATAGAAGAAGATTTAATGTATTGTAAACGGGAAAATCGCTCTCTTATGCTCTTACTCTCTTCGTTCTTACTTTCTTAAGCTCTCTTAAGCTCTCTTCTTTTACTCTCACTCTATCCCTCTCTCTGCCCTGCTCTAAGCTGCAGCTGCAGTTCCTAGCCGGGCCTTATATATACCCACGCCCTACGAAATAAACTGCAAACTTTAAGACCAAAATAAACAGAGTGCCTGAGTTTGTCCCGACCATCCCAAGGCAGCGATTCCTACAACAAAATGTCCAAAATTTCCCACCAGAAGAGAACAGAAATTTGTACTGATGGCAGGACAAGAAATACTGATCTTCCCCTGTACCTGTGTTACCACTATACTGTCTATTATTTCATGTCCCTCTTCATTTGGATGTTTCCACCTCCGACAGGTTGACTTGGGAAGAAGAAACTCAGAGAGAAGTTCTCTCTAAGAGAATTTCCTCTGTGGGGGTTGGGACACCTTCAACAGCCAATTAGAGAAAGTTGGTTTGCTCCGTGCACACACATTTTGAAGGAGGTAATCCAGAACTGAGTCTCTTTGTCTTTCCAGTGGCTGAGCAGGTAACACCAACCCGAGCTTCTCCCTCCCCCATGCAGGGGGGAGGCTCGAAGGGGCCACTTGGGCCCCGTTTGCCAACCAGGAGACCCGATGGCCGGGGGAAGAAAAAGTTGTGTGATAAGATCTTCACAGCTTCCTCCTCCACGGGCCTGAGGCTCTGGCGTGGGGGGAGGCCGACTCTTGCTGCTGTCGGATGGGCCGGGCCTGCCCGGGTGGCCATGAGCAGTGTGGGGCTGCAGCCCAGCCCCAGAAAGGCTGATTAACACCTCAGCCACCCCCCAGCACGGCCTGAGCCTGGCCCAACTCTTGTAGTTGTGTTAAACTTTAACTCTTTAGTGCTCAGATAAGATTTGCAAAGCCTCCAGCCTTTCCTTTGAATATGAAAGGAAATAAGATTTCTGAAGTCAGTGACGTAAGAGCTAAGTTTGGAAGATGGAAGGAGAATGAGGAGATGCTGAAATGGCTGAAAATCTTTTTGTAAAATTATAGGGATGAACTGATGTACTGAATATTCCTATAAACCATGGAAAGAGACATGGGGGGATGGAAATGTTCCATTTAATAGATGATTTGACTAAAAAGCACCTGTGTTAAGAATTTCTGCCCTGAGAAAAGAAAGGGATTTTGGTTTCCTGAGGATGAAGCCTGAGCAGAGAGAAAGGAGACAGAGAGAATCTTTGCTGTGGAACATTTCATCCTTAAAAGTAATACCCCATGAGACAGAGATGGCCCACATCTACAGCTTTGGGAAGGCTGTGGAGTTGGGAGGAATGTCACGATTGCAGGTCCCTGGGCGCATGCAAATCGTGAAAAATGAAACCACAAGAGAACTGTCTTCTTCTTTCTTGTGGGAAAAATCTCTACAGCTTCAACAAGAAGAGGCTTCTCTCTCCAGAAGTGAACTGAGAAAGACTAAAGTAGGGACTGACTGAAGTATTTGTTATATGTTTGTTTTGTTGTTATGAAGATTGGGAGAGGGAGAGAAGGAGTGATCTGAAAAATCTTATTCTGAATTTTTTTTCCCCTTTCTCTTTGTTTGTGTAGTTAATAAATTTTCTTTTATACTCTCTCAAGTTTTAGGCCTGCCTTGCTCCTTTGCTCCTGGTTCTGTCACACAAAAGGAAAACTGAGTTTATTTAAATTGGCAACTCAAAACGTAGACAATCTTCCTGGGCTCCCACCCAACTCTAGTGATGGAGGAGGGGAGATCATCCAGATCAGAGTCTTCTTCCTTATATACCTTGTCATTTTTAGTGCACTTCTGACCAAGACTACAGGCTGAGCAGCATCATTTTAATATATGTGAGACCCTTCTGTTTTCTCTTTCCATTGCTAGGATCAGTGGGTCTTGTGGAGGGTTAATACCACAATCCCTTTGCTATTCTAGGTGGTTCTGTAAGGTGAAAAACATCTGCATATGGTGCCTCATCCCATTTTCCTTCCCGCCTTAAAAACAACATTAACTTCAACATGGTGTTACAGTCCCATGTTCCATTTAATGGCCACTTTGCCCCATCTTCTGATATCTAGAGAAGCCACCATTGATTCGAGTATTTGATGAAAACCCTTTTGCTCTCCGTTTCTCCTGTCCCCACCACTTCCTTCCAGTGGGTCAGTATACATCCTAAAGGGCTCCTCCTAGGCACCTCTTTATTTTGCTGTGTCCCCATGATTTCTCTCCTTATTTCTCTTATCTCCTCTCCCAAACCTCTGCTGGCAATATTCTTTCACTTCCTCCCAGTGGTCATCGAAAATGTGCCAATCCTTGGGAACTGAAAGACTCTTTGCACAGATCAAATTCACAATCTCACACTCAACCTGTATTAATTCCTGAATATGATGCCATGGGTCCGGGGTACACCTGGGGCATGTAGGCGTCCACCTCCTAGATCTGCAGTGCCACTTCCTTTTGCACCAATGACACTGTAGGAGGTCCCAGGCTGGACGCCACCTTGGTGTCCAAATTGCTGGTCCACACGCAAAGCAAGGAATTGGTCTAACCCTTCTAGGTTCCCTTTCGATTAGAGGTTGCTCCCAATCAAAACCCAGATAACTATCTATGGAATCTGAGAATATTCCTCCCAAGTGTACCTGCTCTACTCGCCCGTCCTCCCGTACCAACCGTACAAGTTTCCCTTGATCCCTCCAGAAATCCGGGGGCTCAATCTGGAGCCCCCTAGAAAGGGCTTCCTCCTTGCTTGGTCGAGCCCTCCGCACTCACTCCCAGCTTCCACCACCTTTTCAACTCTGACAGTTTCCAAAAAAAATCACTGACCTGTCATTGACCGTTACAGAGACAAGAGGGCAGCATCACATCAGAAACAATAGAATCTCACGCCTCAGAAAAGAACAGAAATCTTAACTTGTTGCAATGACAGTTAATAACACAAGAGGGCAGTGTTACACCAGATATTGCACAGGTCCACTACAGAAAACAGAGCAGACATTCCCCAAAATCCAAAATCTCCACCACCAAAATGAGAGTGATGCAAACACAAAACACCAACCACCATATAAAATACTTCCTTCCACCACCCTACAACAAACAACAAGCACAATTTACACAGAATATTTATGGCAATTATGGTTGTAGCAGTGAGTTATGCTGTTAATAGTACTGAGAACACCCTGGTTCATTCAAGTTACCCCCAAACTTGCTCGTGGCCACTCTAAGTGGTCAACAGAAACCCCTTTGCCAGCTTCCAAATACCTTCCCCAAACCTGTCAGCTCTGTGTGTCAGATGTCTCTGACACACTGTTAGCCATGTGCAGGCATCCCTAGTGTCTTAGAGGCTCATCTTACCTTGGGCCTCCCACAAAACATTTTAGTAAAACGTTCCTCTAGGCCATATAAGAGTTGGGTTTCTCGTCCCTGCAGAGAGTGACCGGGGAGCAGAGGTCAGCTCCAGAAAAAGTCCGGGGTGCACTGGGATGTCAACGTCCCCTGTGCTCCAGCAGACAGACGAAGACCTTCTGGCTGGCTCAACAACTGATTTCGAGAATCAGCACTTGACACTGCAATTGTAGAGAGTGTTTCATTGGCAGCACATGGGGGACACATGGGGGGATATTTCCTCCAAACCACGTGTACCTGGTCAAGACAGGTTCCATGTATAAATAGACATTGATCCCACAAGCCCACACCTCCCTGCCTGCTCATCTCCACCTTCTCTCCCTTTGTATTAAAATTAGCTGCCAACCCTCCTGTTGTTTGTGTTTGGTGGTTTTTGGGATGAAGGCTGTGTGTCTTCCTCAGTAATCGCTGTTTGAGCTCTGCTTCTGGGCAGGTGCAGTGGAGGTTTGGCTCTCCCTCAGGTCAGCTTGTCCCACTCAAAACCACCCGTCTGGTCCTGGCTGGTTTCTGGAGCCACAGGTTTCTGCTTTGTTGGGTTTGTACAATAGCTAGGTCATGCTTTGATGAGTTTTTGCAATATATGTTATCTTAAAGCTTTTTCCTGGCAAATAACTTCCTATATGGTTTGTTACATACCTTTTCTGCCATGTGTTCAATTTCCCCTCTACCTGCTAAGCATATCATAGACTCCTAAGGTTCTGAATTTTCAAAACCATTTATGTTCCCCATCTCACTAGATCACACTGGGAGCCTCTAGATCACACTGGGAGCAGGTTTGGGCACATCAGCCCTTACTGGTTTATACTGGGAGCTGCTGGCACAGGCCTCAGGGGCTCAGGAGTGGCTCCCAGTGCTTACTGGTTTATACTGGTGCCCTCTCAGTCTATGCCTAGGAACACCAGTGGGTGCTGGAGGGCAGGCAGGACCCTGAGGCCAAGCTATCCTTTGCTGGGGCACTGCTGAGCTGCGACTTCTCCAACTTCTCAGCCTGGCACCACTGCCTGCAGCTGCCAGGGACTCCAGAAAGTGCGAGGCTGGAGCACTGCCCCATGAAAGGCTGAATAAATGTGAGCAATTCCCCAGTAAAATTCCCACAATTTCACAGGATCCCCAAAATTTTCCAGCCCCTCTCTCACCTCCCAGTGGGAGGTGATGCGTTCTGTTGGGTTGAATGAGTAGAACTGGTGTCTCTAAATCCCCTTTGACTTTAATGGGTACACCTGAACTCTGGTACACTTGAGTATTCAGATATTGGTGTGTCCCTCACTGTCCCCTAGAGATTTTGACGTGCCGCCATTGCCCCCTCCCCGAGCTAGAGCTGGTGCAGAACACTGTCATCAGCAATTCCATGGATCAAAGCACCTGGGTGTACCTGCACTGCATCCTCTCCTGAGGTAACTCAGGGCTCCCTCCCACCCTTGAGGCCCTCACCTGGAGTTCTGGGGTACCCCCTGAATGTTGAGGTGCCCCCCAACAGCCCCTCGGCTGCCAAGGGTCATCTGTGTCCATGTCGACTGGGAGGATGGTGGCCATCATCTTCTCCTGGCCTGTCAGGCTGAGTCAGGGCACTTGGGTGCCTCAAAAATAGCCCTGATATCCCCAAAAATTATCTGGGTACATCTGGATACTGCCCAAAATCACCTGGATCCCCCTCAACAATCACCTGGGTACACCTGGCTATCCCCAAAAATCACCTGGGTACCCCCAGAAATCACCTGGATATACCTGGGTATCCCCTGGACACCTGTATCACCAAAAACCCCTGGGACCCTCAAAACGAGTGTCTCAAACATCCTCATTGCTTTGACAGTGTAGACCTGGTGGCCCTAAACGTTATTGGCTTTAAAGGGTAGACCTGCTGTCTCTAAATTCTTATTCATTTCAATGGGTTAGCTCTGGAGTCCTCTTTATCTCCATTTATCTCTACGAATCTCTCCCAGTGGTCCCACTTTTGCTTCAATGCTCCCAGTCACCCCAGTGTCCCCCTTTAGCCCTTCCCAGTGCTCCCAGTTTAAACAGTAACTCTTCCCAATCAAGCCCTATCAATGGATGGACCTGGTGTCCCTAAATCCCTATTGACTTCACAGGGGGACACCTGGTGTCCTTCAATCCCCTTTGACTTCAGCGGGTAGACTTGATATCCCAGTATTTTTGCTGCTAAAAATATCAATTTTGGGCTCGAAATTCCCAGGTTACAGACTGAAAATGGAAAGTTTTTAGCTTACCTGGAGGCACAGCTCCAGCATGGATGGCAGGTGAGGGATCTGGGATTCGGGATTGGCCTCCAGGAATTCATCCAGGACATCCAGAGCATTGGCACTGCGATCCTGGAGTGGAAATTCCCAGAATTCAGCCCAGGATTTCCTCCAAATTTTCTCACATTTCCCTATTTTAGGGCCAAATTTCCTCAAAATCCCATTGATTTTAATGGATAGACCAGGTGTCCCGAAATCCATATTGACTTTAATGGGATAGACCTGGTGTCCATAAGCCCCTATTGATTTCATTAGTCATGTCTGATGTCAAAAAAATGTGTATTGGGAGATTGATATTGCAAGAGATGAGGCAACTGAGAGACGTTGTAAAAGATGGTTTATGGCCTCATGGTGTCAGTCTCATAGAAGGGTGAGACATTAAAGGTGTTACATCCAACACCATAATATCAGAACCTGCCTCATTCTTAGTTACAATGCCTTATGTTAGTTTTTTAGCCAATCAAAGACTTCTGTGAAGGTTGCCAGCATCCTTTTACACCAATCATTAATTGCTTTCCTTCCCATGGCTTTGCCACAATGCTTCATTTTTCAACCAACCCTAGAACACTTCACCAACCTACATTGATAAACCTTAAACTTCTAATTAACTTTATAACAGGTTCTATTGCTAAGCTTTACAATCTTTTACTATCTTACTTAACATACTGCTTTGCTTACAGAATGCATATTTCTGTTTGCTTAAAACATATTTTTACCTAAACTCCAAACTTATATTCTTGTTTTATATCAATTTTCCTTTTAATGCTCTGATTCCCCAAGCCTTCTCCAAGGTCTTAGGTCAAACCCTGTATCCATCTCAATCTCTGAGCCTGTCTGCACAAGGCCCTGAGAGCTCTCTGTGCCTGCATTTCCCACACCACCTGTCATCTCTGCCTCCAATTCCCTGCTCACACTGGAACCTGGGGACACTTTCTCAGTCGTGGCCCTCAGTGAGACCCATGAGCAATATCAGACACTTTGGAGTTCGATTCTGTCCAAATTCTTCAGAGGTTTCCTAGAAAACAACGGTTCTGCCTTGATTTCCCTCTGGTCTGGTGCCATTCATTCAGAAGTTTTTCAACTCCAGTTATGGAGAAATATGACAAAGACCTTCTTAGAAATATCCATTCCCATTTTCAAGAGTGTATTTTATTACTGTTGTCTTTAGAGCAGAGGTGATTGCAGCATTCTGTGATTGATATTTGTGAGAGATGGATTTGTAAAGGATTCTCAAAGCCTGACTGAAAGCTCACACAGTCTTGTACATCTGGATGCAAACTCTGAGATAAGGTGTGCTGACTCAGAATGGCCCTGGAATAGAGAAGACATTGCTGAGAGAGATTGAACTAGAAACAAGTTTCAAACAATGGCCTTGCAAAAAGATAAGATATTTTGGAAAATTAGAACTGTGAAAGATGCATTGTGGCACGACTACGTGGAGTAAAATACAAGGTGATTTGTGTTAGAAGTATAAGCACCATTGTGTGGCAAATGCTAATAGGCTGAAAACCATTTATAAAATATTGTAAACAGAAAATAACTTGGCTTTGGATAGAATGTCATGGAGTTTTACATCTCTTATGTTTCACCCTTCAAGGAGTCTGATAATGGATTAAATCTTTTTAAAACCCCTCTCAGTTGTCCCATCTCTGTAGAGCTGGGATTTTCCAACAGTGCTGAGTCCCTGGACATCAGTCCTTGAGAGGGAGCTGAAGGACAACGTCTCAAGAATTCAGAGGCAGATTCAAACTCCAAAATTTATTGAAGTTTTAATGGATTCCACTGAGGGATATGACTGAGAAAGTGTCCCCAGGTTCCAGTTAGAGCAGAACACTGGAGGCACTGATGACAGGGGGGGACAAGCAAGGGAAAGGTGTCTCTGGTCCTGAGCACACCTGGATGTGTTTCAGGAATGCAGAGGGCCAAGGGCTGAGCCCCAGCCCCTGGCAAGGCAGATCCTGTCCCTCCCTCATTGCTCAGGGCTCTTCCCGGGCCACTGGGCTCTGGCCATGTGCAATGCCAAGGGCAGCACCATGGGGCGGCCCCTGCCAGGCTGCTGAGCAGGGACAAGGAGGCAATGAGGCCCCAGCACAGCAAGGCTCACTTGTCCCCTGCTGGCCTCAGGCCCAGGGCCAGCCTGCATGGCCCAAGTGCTGCAGGAGTTGGCTCTGTCAGGGCCTTTCAGCTGCTGCCCATCCCTGTGGCCTCTGCAGCCCAGGCTGTCCTACGGTGTCCATGCCCTGCGCCTCTGTCCCTGCAGGCTGTCGTCATCCCCCGGCTGCCCCACCTCACTGGCCCCTTCCTTTGCTGACAGCTCTGCCTCCTGCCTGCCTCTGCCTGGACACACAGAGCCTTGGGCTGCTCCAGACTCCTTCTGGGGGATGTCTGGCACAACACCTCTGCCCTAGGACGGAAATTTCTTTCTCCTTTCTTCCAGTCTGGACATCCCTGGCTTTCCAGCTGGCATTAATTCTTTCTTTCTCTGGCTGTTTTCCACTATTTCAAAAGGATCCACTGTCTCTGAAACCACTCTTTAAACACTGTCATGGCTCTTGTCTCCTGTTCTCTCCACCTCAATGATCACAGAGCTTCTTTGTCCCTATATAGTGGTCAGGTGCTTGTAGCCTCCAAACCCCACCTCGGGAGATCTTTGTGTCTTCTCTGAGGTCTTTGCAATTGAAGAAGTTCTGCTCATAGTCTAAGCAAATCACCAGAGCACAGGGCAAGCCACATCTGTATGTCCTTGCTACTTTTTGTTTAGGAGCAATCTTTGGATATATGGAATTTGGGAGGCAAAATCCCAATTTTGGTCCTGGTCCCTGCACAAGAAGGCCAATTCTTTTCCATAGGAAGAAAAGAAGAGAGCCCAAGTGTTTCAAAGGCAGAAGAGAAGAGAGGTGGCTCCTGGGAGGCCAAACCAGCCACACCTGTTTCTCCTAGAAGCTTTTGTCATGGAGGAATCCTTGGATATATGGAATTTGGGGAGAGGAATCTGAATTTTGACCACAGACACCTTTAGAAAAAGGATGGTTCTTTCCCATTATAAGGAGAGCACCGAGCCCCAGTGTTTGGAAAGCAGGTGAGAGGCAGCCCCCAAGAGGCCAAGGGCAGCCAGACCTGTCTGTCCTGGCAGCTTTCACTTGGGAGGAATCCTTGGAGGTACAGAGTTTTGGAGGTGGAATTCCAATTTTGTCCATGGGCACCTGGTTGAGATGGATGTATTTTTCCTATAGAAAAGCAAAGCGTGAAGTCCAAGTGTTTTGGAACAAGATGAGAAGTGGCCACCCGTGGGCCAAGCCAGACCTGTCTCTCCTGGCACCTTTCATCTAGGGGCTATCCATGGACATAGGACACTTTGGAGGTGGAATCTCAATACTGGCCATGGGCATCTGGCCAGGAAGAAGGAAATTATTACTATTATTTTCTTTTCATTAGGAAAGTACAGAGCCTCAGAGTTTGAAAGGCAGATGAGAGCTGGCCCTGAGGAAGCCAAGGCCAGCCAGACATGTCAGTCATGGCAGATTTTATCGAGGAGCAATCCTTGGATATCGGGAATTCTGGAGGGAGATTCCCAATTTTGGCCATGGGTGCTTGGTCAAGATGGATGTTTTTTTCCCATAAGAAAGAAAAGTACATGGTCCCAGTGTTTGAAAAGCAGATGGGAGGTGGCCCTTGGGTGGCCAAGCCAGACAGATCAGTTAGTTAGTCCTGTTAGTCCTGGCAGATTTCATGTGGGAACAATCTTTTTATATTGGGAAATTTGAAGGGGACATCCCAGTTTTGGCCATGGACAGCTAGAGGAGAAGGACACTTCTCTCCCATAGGAAGGAAAGCCCAGAGCCCCAGTGCTTCAGGGGCAGGTGAGAGGCAGCCCTCGACATGCCAGGGTCAGCCAGACCTGCCAGAAATCACCAGGAGGCCCAGCCAGCCAGAACTCTTCCATGTTCCCTTCGTTTCATGGGACCCCACAGTGTCCCCATGTTCCCTTGGTTCCATGAGGCCTCACAGTGTCACAATGTTCCCCTTGCTTCTGCAGTGTCACAATGGCCCTGTGCTTCCATGAGGCCTCACAGTGTCACAATGTTTTCATGGATCCACACAGCCCTGATGTGTCACAATGTCCTGTTGCCTCCATGTGCCCTCACTGTGTCACAATGGCTCCTCTGTGACACTACAGGCTCCACAAGATCACCATGGACCCTTGGTTCCTTGGGGCCCTCAAATTCCACAACGGTCTCCTTCATTCCATGAGGCACCAGAGTGTCACAATGGCCCCTTGGTTCCATCAGACACCACAGTGTCACCATGGTGTCCACATTGTCACAACTGACCCATGGTTCCATGAGGTTCCACAGTGTCACCATGGTTGCAGGCTGGATGAGATCGATGTCCCAGGCACCTTGGGATGCTCGGAATGCCCGTGTGGGGCCAGGGCCGGGTCAGGCCTTGGTTTGTGGTGGGACAGAGCCCCGCCCCCAGCCATGGCCTGGCACAGCTGCCAATCACACAACAGGGGCAATGCTAACCCAGCTCTGATTGGCTGAGCTGTCAATCAATCACACAATAGCAGCAGGTTCGTGCCCTGACTCTGATTGAGCAAACAACTGGAAGTCCCTCCCAAGGGGCGGGGCCCATGAAGGCCCAGGGGGTTAAAAGCCGGAGCACGAGGTCAGCCCATGGTGTGGATTCTGCCTTCTGCTGGGGTTGTCCTGTGAGCCACGCTTGAACCTGAACCTGAACCATTCGTACCTATATGTGTATCTCTCCATACATCTTCTGTTGTTTTCTATTTCTTCTTCTCCTAATCCAACTTTCCTGAAATACTTTTGGCTAACTTAATATCTTCAGTGTTGAAGGTTTTTCAGTTCAACGGTCTAGGTCAAGGAAGTTAAGGCTATGATATGAGTCTTATGTTGGATGTTGTATGAACTGTTTTGTCCGTGTTCCTTGTCTATATTTTGCCAGTAAAATTTTGTGTCATTTTGACCTCTTAACTCAATTGGTTAGAGCTGGTATCACTGAGGTTGTGGGTTCAATCCCTGTGTGGGCCATTCACTTAGGAGTTGGACTTAATAATCCTTGTGGGTCCCTTCCTATCAAGAATCTTCTTTACACCTGGCCATGTTGAGAATATCTGGCTGGGGTTTCTCCTGTGCATGAAACTCAAGTGAAGGAACCTTTGGTCACTCCCAGCATTTCAGTGTTCTGGGGTGTTCCAGCCCTGCAGGCTCACCATGGCCTCTTGTTTCCATCAGGCCCTGCTGTGTCACACTGGCCCTTGGTTCCATGAGCATCTGGAGTGTCACACAGCTTGATGACATTTGTCCTTGCTGTCCCTGCCATCCCACTGCCCCAGCAAGAGCCCCGAGCCACCCGTGAGGGACAGGCCCTGCTGGGCCAGGCCTGGGCTCAGGCCTTGGCCTTTCTGCTTCCTCCACCCAGCCCAGGCCTTGCTCAGCATTGCAGTTCCCTGCTCACAGCCTCGGGCTCCTGCAATCCTGCCCTCAAGGATCTGCTCTCACCAGTCCCTGGGGAGCCTTTGGCACTCCCTGCCCTCAGTGGGGCCACTGATGCTCCAAGGGACTTGGAGTTTTGCTTCTGCCTCCTTGAGCAGCTTCTTCAACCTTCTCTCAGTGCCTGAGGGTCCTGGACTCAGCCCCAAATCCAGCATGGGGCTCATTAAAATACAGAAAGCCTTCAGGAGCTCTTTGTCTTACTTCAAATGCCTTCTAGTCTTTAGGGTAGTGCAGCTGTGTAACATTGACTGGCACTGTGCCTGAGACAGAGACACAGCACTCTATGATCCATGTGACAAAAAGCTCTTTATTGTTCTGACTTCACCTTAAATACCTTTCTTCATGTTCGTGAGCAAGCCTTTGTGGTTGGTTGAAAGTTCAGGCTGCTCTGCTCTCTGACCAATAGCTCTTGCAGCTTAGCTGGCACTCATTGGATCAAATCCTTGTCTCTCTCCAATTCTGTCCTATCTCTGTTCCCTGGAGCCCTGTCTATCAGGTCAGGCTGTTTCTCCCATATGTGGCCAAATTAACGGACCTGTACAAGCCAGCTTGCACTGTGACAATTCCCTGTTTCTTTTTTATTAGTTTGAAGAAAAATTTGAAACACCATCATGCAGCTTGTTCTCTGTTATCTTACCTGCAAGGGCTCTTTTGCATGCAAGATGACATTGACAGCAGAAATTTAATTTGGATGGGTTTTTTTACTTAGCTTAATAAATTTGTCTTTCTTAGGTTGTGATGAGTTCCATGTAGCAAAAGCTGCAGTGCTCATGTTCAGGAGCGGTTGGGTGAATTTAGTACCTCCTGGTTTCACATATAACCATCTAACTGCTTAAAATAGATATTGTGGAACAGCAGACTGAGAGCCTGGAGCTGCTCACTAATGCTCTGCACATCCTTCTGGCTAAGTCCTGCAGCCTCTTTGGAGTCATGACTAGCATTTCCAGCTGTAGTCAAAGAGCAGCAGCTCTGTCGTGGGGCAATGGCATATATACCAACAGCCAGCTGGCCTCACTTCTGCCAGTCCATTTTTGCCTTCTTGATGTCGTTTCTGAGGAAGTCCATTGGAGCAGTTTGGCTGCCAGTGGAGATTGATGCAGTACAAGAGCAACACGTTGTGTTCTGAAAGAGGGATGCATGTGCACAGGAGATCTAAGCAGCTATGGCTGGCTTCACAATCAGGGCCAAGAAGGACTTGGTCTCTGCTCAAGAGTGTAGATGCAGCAGGACTTTGTTGGCCTTGAATTGCAGAGGAAAGCCTGCTGCAGTACCAGGACTCAGGCACCTCTCTTCAGCTCCTGAAAGCAGAGCACTTCCACGTGGGTTTGGAGTTGGTGCAGCAGATCAAGGAGCCTCTCTTGGCAATTCTCTGGCACTCCACACAGGTGAAGGCCACGTGGCTGCTCGTGGCTTGTCTTGCTCTGGTCTGATTTGATTGTGGGCAAACTAAAGGACTTGATCAGCTGGGGGGATAGAGTCAGGATAGTGTGTGTGCAGGGGAGGGGTTTGCACCCCAAATTACATCTTGTTTCTCTGTCTCTTTTGGCTCTTCTTTCCTGCTTACAGGATTTCCATGTTGGGCTCCAGACTTGAGGAGATGCTGTTCAGAGAGAGCTGAAACTCAGAAATGTGCCTGCTTCAGCCCTTGCATGTACAGGGTGAGTTTTCTTAGTGGGGTAACAGGGCAAGGTGAGTGAGTGCAGACAAAAAGCAGGTGAGCAGAGTTTTCTCCTGTGCTCACTGACATACAAAAGAGTGAATGACAGACACGGATTATTTGCATCCTGTTTTGTGGCTTGAGGTAGCAATTGAAATGACATAGTGGTGTAGGGAAAGCAGCAAAACCTCTGCTTGTATGCAGCTCTGATCCAGAAAGCTCCAACACTGGCAGACTCAGTTATGGAAGTTGCTCTCCCAGGATTCTCTTGAGTTTCTTTGGATGGAGATGCTGAGACCATGACAGTGGGGTGTTGTGGGGCTGGGTGGTGGCCGGTGCTCACAGCAGAGGCTCTGCTCTTGTGCTCTCCTTCTCAACAGGCAAAACCTCAACATCCTGTGTGACTGCCCCAACACAGATGAAGGTGGCAAGGAGGCTGAAGATGAGGAGTGTGATCCACAGTGGCAGGAAGACTATGATGATGACCTTGATGAAGACAACTTTATGATTGATAATGATTCAGATTGTGATTCTTACTTTAGTGATAATGACAGCTATCGTAGCTACCACTGGACGTGTTCTGTCACCCAGCCTGCCACCTTGGACCTCTGCCTCTACTTTGTCTCAACCAGTTTGTGTTCATGTTTTTCCTCGAAGGCAGGGAGGAGCTCTCAGATGGAACAAAACATTTCCTCTGAGAGGTTTCTTGCTCAGTGACTCTTGAATATGCAGGAACATGCTCTGGGCAGCTGGTCTGTGTTACTGTGGCCACCTCTCTCAGAAAGGCATCTCCTTGCCTTTTTCCCTTGTTCTCCAGTTCTGCCTGTAGGTATTTGAGTTAGAAAGTCACAGCCCACCTGCAGAGTGAGGACCACTTGCCACCTGTTCAAGGGCTGCTCCTTGTGCTTGGTGTGCCCTCCCCAAGGGATGGGCACAGGGGAGGGTGGCATGTGTCCCAAAACAGCCCTGTCTAGCAATGGCCAGTGTCTAGAAATGCTCTAAGAAGATGCATTTACACTCAAGTTCAAGCCTCCCAGCTGGAGATGGTGGGATGCTCTCCAGCCACAGATGGATGTGGTTCAGTTCCTCTGGTTGAGAGGGGCTGCATTTTTACCCTTTGTTGGAGTTTTCTTCTCTGTTAGGAAGCAGGAAGGGCTGCTGTGAATGACACAAGGTTGCAGATTTGTTCCAGTTTATAAATATATGCACACACATATATTTTATATATACGCAGAGATTGTTCAGATAATACTCTATCTTTGCCAAAAAAGAATGAAAACCCTGATGTTTTGAAAAACAAGTTCTATTTAAAAAAATAAACAGTTTTCTTCCAGCACAAGCCTTCTTCTTGTCTGTGGGAAGCAGGGGAGTGAAGGGAGAGCAGGATATCCTCAAGTGAGGATGTGACCTGCATGTGCTAATCCCAGGAGTTATTTGTGAAATTCGTGTGGCTTTGGAATCCTCAGGCAGGCCACACAGTCTGCCATGCCAAGTGGCTTTTCTGTTTCCTGGGCAGTTCAGGGAACAGTGAGAGGGTGTGGGGAGGGCTGGCAAAGAGGGCAGGGCACCAGGCCATAGGGAGGGGTGGGGCTGCTGTTTCTGGGAGCAGGAGCAAGGCAGGATGCCTGCATGGTGATGGAGGGGTAACATCTGGTGCCCAGAAAAAGGCATATGACCAACATTGAACTTGTCAACTTCCATGTCAAAATGGGCTCTTGGAGGACACTGAGCTGTTTTCCCTGGGTACTTTGATCAATTGCATGGAAGGGGTAAGGATGAAGAATTTGGGCAGTGTTGGAGCCCAAATGGCATTTTGCCACTTGTGATTTCCTCCCAGCTTTTGCCGAGGGGTGACAGCTCCAGCCCTGCAAACCACTCCCTTTTGCAAGGCACACTCAGACCTTGCTGGAAGCTCAGGGTTCTTGAAGGGGCTGCTGCAGTTGGCAACAGGAGCTGCTGTTGAATTTTTCACCTTGCTTAACCCCCTATCCCAAATGCTACCAAGAGGAAGGACTGAAAAAGATTTCCGTGGAAGAAGGGAGGCCAAAAGCTTGGAAAAGGATGAAAGAAATGCTCTGATGGTGATGATAATAACAAGAGAAAGATTTATTTTTGGCAGCAAATGAACACCTGCCGCCCTCCAGCCCTCCCAGATGGGCAGGCCCAGGGGTGCCGTTTTCATGGCATGAGGTGCTGGGAGCCTGGGGAGAGAAGCCAGAAAGCCACGGTCACTCACAGAAGGCTCCTGTCCCCCCTGTCCCACCAGGGCCTGTGCGTGGGCCAGGCTGCTGGCTGTGCCCAGAGCCCAAATCTCCCAACCCATTCTCCCATTTTTAGAGGAGAGCAGCAGGGCAGGCCACGCTCCACCTCTTCTGCTTAAGCACAGCACAGCAACCTCCTCAGCAGCTGCAAGAGCGAGATTCTCGTGTGCCCACTCCCATCTGCCCCTGTGCCGCCTTTGCTGTGGAGCTGGGTACCCACCTCTGCAGAGCTGCTGCCAGGAGAGGAGCTGATCCCACACAAGGTCCTCGTCCTTCTTGAAGGGGATGTCCCTGCACACCGTGGCTGCCCCGGGTAGCGCCGGCACCTCCGTGGAGTGCGTCCAGTGCCGGCGCTTCCCCACCCGGTCTCAGCACAAGGTGCAATCTTCCTGGAAAAAACAAAGAACAATTGCATGAAAGTCAATTCAAAATGAGACCTAGAAAGAAGAAAAACCACCAAAGCTTATCAATGTTTCAAAGGGCCTGGGGTGGGTCTGACCACTCCATGCAAGAATTAAACCTCTCCCCAGGTGGGGAAAAACCCCACCTTTCCTGCCTCTAAGTCCACCCCTTCCTCAAGGGCCTGAAAAGCAGAGCAGCTGGGCCATGGCTTTGGAACCCACCCCCCTCTGCTGTCCCCCATCCTCATGGATGGATGCTTTTGTCAGGCAGGCTGCCCCCACCCCAGCCCACACCAGGCTGGCTGGCAGAAGCTGTAGGCAAGGCCAGGAGCCGGCTCCCCTTCCACAACATCCGTCCCCTGTCCCGCCAAAAAGCAGCTGGGCGGGCGGCACAAAGATGAATATTCCCCATTGCCGCCGAGCGGGGAACCTCCGGCGCGTGGCCAGGCCGAGCCCTGGCATGCCTGGGAGCACGAGCATCCCCCCACCCCTGAACCGGCTGGGGACTCATCTTGATTTCGTCGGGGCACAGAGCCTGTCCTGTCCTCCAGGAAGGGGCCACAACCAAAGCCCGTGGGCTTTGCCCCGCCAGCGGCCAGCTCGAGGATGGTGTTCTCCGGCTCCGCGTCGTGCTCCAGAAGAACACGCCAGCTGTGCCTCGGCTTGCGGGGACATCACGATGCCATTGAGCTGCAGGGGGATGTTTCCCCTTGTCCAGTCTGTGCCAACTTCACTGCACTGTGCCACCACTTCTCCAATAGGACGGGGAGCCCTGAGCCGCTCCCTCCACAACTCGCTGGGGACCCACGGAAGCGTCTCCTCGGCCGCGCTCTCTGCTCCGTGCCACGGCCACAGGGAAACGCTCTGGGGTTTGCTTTGAGTGCCATGAGACACGAGCAGCTGGTACTTGCTGGGCTCCTGGATCCTACTGTGCAGAGGGATGGATCTCTGCTGTCTCCTGGGCCAGCTGGGGGTTCTGCAGCCAGGAATGCTCAAAAAGGTCTTCTAGGCATGGCCTGTCTGCAGGGTCCATGGATAAACACCACCTGATCAGGTGCTGGCACTCTGCAGAGAGAAACCAAAAACCACTGGTCACCTCCTGTCCATGCTCTCCCAGATTCCACAGTGCCCACCCCACACTAGGAGTGCTCGGGGCTGCACCCAAAGCTTCCCATCCATCCTCCCTTTTGGAGCAGAGCAGCACACATGCCACCTCCTCCAGCTAAGCCCAGGAGATCAACCTCCTCCCTAGCTGCAAGAGCAGGACGCTTATGTGCCAGCTGCCATCTCTCAAGCCCGTTCTTGCTCCCAAGCCTTGAAAACATATCCCCACCTTGAGACACCCGGGGTGGCAAGAAGAACTGGCCCTGGATGATGTCCTCAGGGGTTTTGAAAGGAAGGTGCCCGCAGACCAGGTCATAGAGCAGGATGCCCAGGGACCAGATGGTGGCTGGCTGGCCATGGTAGCAGCCGAAGAGGATCCACTCTGGCGGGTTGTACTGCGGCGTTCCTATGGGACACGGGCACAGCTCATCAGGCCGATGCTGCTCCCTCCCTCCCAGCCAGCTCAAACACAGCCAGCCCCTGCCCCTGCTAAAAAACAACTTGGCTGCAGTCGGCTGAAGAAGGATTCCCCCTCCCTCCCTCCCTCATTCTGTCTTCCCCTGTGCCAGCAAAGGGGAGAACCTCCGCTGCCCAGCGGGCCCTGGCTTGGAGCTCACCTGCCATGTGGGTGTAGAACGTGTCCTGGAGGAAGGTTCCGCAGCCAAAGTCAATGAGTTTCGCCTCGCCCGTGGCCAGGTCAACGAGGATGTTCTCGGCCTTGATGTCGCGGTGCAGGACGCCGCGGCTGGTGCAGTGCCGCACGGCCTGCAGCACCTGGCGGAACAGCCCCCGCGCCACGGGCTCTGGCAGGAACCCCCCCGCGTCCAGCAAGTGCCACAGGTCCCGACAGCGCTCCGGACGCTCCATGACCAGCGCGAAGCCGTCGGGCAGCTCAAACCAGTCCAGGAGCCGCACGACGCCGCGGAAGCCAGGGCACGACACCATCCACAGCAGCACCAGCTCCAGTGGCACCAGGGCGCCGTCGTGCTGCGGGGGGACCGCGATGCCGTCAGCGGGGCCGATGCTGCGCCGCGCCTTCGGCACCCCCTGCCCGGCGCCACCGCAGCTCACATTGCCCGGCCCGGGACGCTGCGCGGCCCCCGCTCACTCCACGCTCGCTCCCCTCGCAGCGTCCCGGCTCCCACCCTGCCGGGCCTGGCCTTAGCCCCGCCCGGCACGCCCCGCCGGCTGCTCCCGCTGGCCCCGCTCACTCACCAGCTCAGCCCACTCCCAGATGCGATCCCGGCCCACTCGCTTGATGGCCACCTGCAAGCCAAGACAAGCGGCGGGCTGAGCTCGCCGCCCGCCGATCCCCCCCTCCCCGCTCCGAGCCGGCCCCGTCTCTTACCGGGGCGCCGTCGGCGAGCCGGGTCCCGGCGTAAACGCTGCCGCAGCCGCCCCTCCCCAGCAGCGGGCCCTCCCGGTAGAGCTGCTCCAGGGGAGGCTTCTCCGCCCGTGCGGACGGCACCGCGCTCTCGGCATTCTGCCCGGGGCACCCACTCGCCCCAGGCGCTGCTGCTTGCCCAGCCGCCCCGGGCTCCGGCGCCTCGGGGCCGGCGGCCGAGCTGACGGGCGGCGGGGCTCGCACCGGGGAAGCTGCCGGCGACGGGGCGGGAGCCGGGCGGCTGCGGGGCGGCTCCGGGCGGAACCGCGGGAGGGGCCTCGTTCGGGGCCGGGGCCGGGCCAGGGCCCGCGGCAGGCGGAGCCAAAAGGCGATGATGCTCCAGCACCACCACCAGCAGAGTGAGGAGCTCCTGCAGAGGCTCTTCGAAAGGCGCCGCAGCCAGTGCGGACAGAGGCGGGCAGGGGCCCGGCTCGCCCACGGGCGCCTTGCGCAGCGCGGCATGAGCCGGGCTGGGAGAGGCGGAACACGGACGGGATGGAACGGGAGTAGAGGGAGTGTGAAAGGAAGAAGGGGACGGAGAGCGAGTCGGAATTCGAGCGGAAAACCGATCGAGAGAAGCGCTGCTGCTGCTGCTGCTGCCGCTGCTGCGGAGCCGCCGGAGCGCGCGGCCGTTCTTCCTCCGCGAGCCCAACGGAGGAGCGGCCGCGCGCCCCGCGGAACGAAAGAAACAAACAAAGAAATAAAAAACGAAGCTAATTCGTATTAGAGTGAGAGGAATGTTGAATTTGTCTTTACAAATGAGCTGTGGATCTGCCTGTAGATAAGGCGAGCACTGAGAGATAAAAGAAACAATGGGATGGATTCCTCTGATTGATGAATGGAGAAACATATTTGCCTTTACAAACAAACTGCAGGGCTGCTGATAAATGAAATTGGATATCAGAAGATGAAAGAAGCAACAGGGGCAAAACCATTAATTCTGTAAGAATTAAAATTAAAAGGGAGGGTTATACATTAGAGGGGAAATTCAGGTATCAGGCACTTGGGGAAGTCTGCGCCTCTCAAGTACCTCAGCCAATGGGGAAAGAGAGAGGGAAATGCGGCCGGGAAAATAGGATAAAAAGGAGGCTGCGTCCTCCAAAAATTAGAGAGATCCCAGGGGAAAGTCCCATGGCCTCTCCCTTTATTCGAATAAAGCAAAAAGGACTCCTCTGTCTCCTTTTTGGACATAAACCTCTGGTGTTTGTGGATTAATTTTCCTGACAACAATTAGGAACACATAGGAATTCCTGCATTTCAAACCCAGTCCCCTGGGTGCTGGGGCCCCCTTGGGCCCAGGGGGTTCATCCCTCAGGGGCTGTAGAAACTCTGCCATGGCCTTTGCCTTCCCCTTGGCCTTTTCCTCATACCTTCTTGCATTCCCCTGCTGTGCCTTTGTGACCAACCGCTCCAGGGGCTTCTTCTGCCCCTCCTGCAGCCCCCTCAGTGCCTGGGGGTGCTCATCCTCTGACAGCTGCTGAGCTTTCTGCAAAATCATTCCTTTCTGCAGTGACCCAAACAAAATGCTTAAAAGCTAATCTCGATCCTTGCACGTCCAATCCCCATTTCCAGGCTGTTCCTTCCTGCTGCTCCTTGTGCTGTCGCTGCCGTGGCCAGCCCGTATCCCAGAGCCGGTGCCTGTCCTGCCGCAGTGTCCAAACGCGGCCCCCCCGGCGGGCAGGGCCGGCAGCTCCACGGGGCCGGGCAGCGGCCGGGGCGTCCCGCAGCCTCCTGGGGGCCGGGGGCCACTGCCGGGCCTGCAATTGCCGGGGGGTGCTGGGCTCAGGCAGCGCCCGGCGCTGAGCCCCGGCTGCCCCACAGCCCCGGCCCGGCCCCGCAGCTCCCCACAGGCCCCCAGCCCGTGCTCCCGGTGCCGCCCCTCTGCGCCCGCTCCTGCCGCTGCCCAGCACAGAGAAACCCCCTGCAATCCTGACCTCCTTGTGTGCCTGTCCTGGCAACCGGGGATACAAAGGATCTGCATCAGCTGGCAACTTCTGAGGATAAGAGGCTGCTGAAAAACATCCCCATCCTCAGTATTTTTCTCTTCCTCCTCTTTACCATCATTCATTATTTCTTCCCACATACATTGCTCCTGTTTCTTCTCTCCTGAACCATATTCCTGCACACTCCCCTTCTTCATCCAATCCCTTCCCAGCACACCAACACCATCCATCCACAGTTGTCTAAATCCCTTCTGGACCTCCCTTATTGCCTCCCTGGGTTTCCATGTCCTCGATTACCTCTGTGAGAATATCCAAACTCTCTCAACATGCTCCCAAGGGACCCTTCAGAGATATTTTGGGATCATCATCCCTTTTGCTGGGATCCCTTCCCGGCTTTCCCTTTCTACCCTCCATGGGTGCCCTGCCATGTTTAGTCCCCGAAGATCCCACTGGAGTCACTGCTGAGATTTTCAGTGCTCTCTGGCTGCCGACTCTTCCCAGCCCCCCTGATCTGTCACTCGTCTGTCTCCTGGCCCCAGCGCCCCCCGGCAGGGGAATTTGGGGAGGTGGGAGCGGGGAGCGCCAAGGCCGGGCCCCCCCGCGCTGTGGTGGCGGCAGCGGCTGCAGTGGGGAGCGAGTGCGGGCGGGAGCGGCCGAGAGCCCAGCGCTGCCCCAGCCCGAGCTGCCCCAGCTCCATCGCTGCCCCTGCGCTGGGATGCTGTGGGTTTGGGGGGAAGAGGGAGCCGGCAGTGGGTGCTGGGCCTGGGGGCAGCAGGAGAAGGGAAGGAGAAGCAGGGTTGAAGAACCAAGTGGTCAAATACTGTACGTGGGAGGAGAAGGTGGCATTGTGCGGGAGGAGGACGAATAGTAGGAGGAAGAGGAGTGTGAGAAGGAGTAGGGACACAGGAGGAGGAGAAGCAGAATCAGTAAACACCACAAGGTTCCACCTCTTCCTTTATCTGCAGCCTCCCCCAGTCCCAGGAGCGTTGTCTCCCCACATGCAGCAGGTGACTGAAGAGGACCATGCATGATTTTCACAGGGGTGAATCTTGGTGTTTGTGAGCTTTATTGGATTAAATGTTGGTGCTTTGATTTTTTGCAGGGGCTGAATCTTTATATTTTGGAAGGGATTTGGGCTGAAACTTGCTTTTTGGGGAGTTTTTGATCTGTCTTGATGTTTCAATAATTTTTGTGCTGAATCATTGTGTTTTGGGGGTTCTTATAGACACAAGATGCCCAATGACTTCCTGAGTTGCACTTTGGAAGGAGGAACCCTCAGCCCAAGGTGCTCTCTTGTGTTTCCCTCCAAACCAGGATTTGTCATTCCCAAGGAGTGGATGGATGGAGGAGGAGGAAAAGTCCCAGGGATCCCACAGGAAGCGGGGCTGCAAACCCAGCCCAGGGAGCTGCGAGGAAAAGAGACCCTCCCTGAGCCGGGAAGGCTGCTGGAGATCCAGATGGAGCTCAGAGCTGGTGGAGAAGCCTCCTGGAGGGGAGAAGCCCCACAAATGCTCACAATGTGGGAAGGGTTTCAGCTACAGGTCCCAGCTGATCCTACACCAGAGGATCCACACTGGGGAAAAGCCCTATGAGTGTGGGGAATGCAGGAAGAGCTTCAGCACTATTTCTTATCTGATGCAGCACCAGGTGATCCACACAGGGGAACGGCCCTACACCTGCTTGGAATGTCAGGAGAGCTTTGGGTGGAGCTCTGACCTGAGAAGACACCAGCGCATCCACACTGGGGAGAGGCCCTACGAGTATCCCAAGTGCGGGAAGAAGTTTCAGACCAGCTCCCATCTCCTCAGACATAAGCGGATTCACAGAGAGGAGAGGCCCTTCCGCTGCCCCCACTGCGAGAAGGGATTCAAGCAAAACTCCCATCTCATCCTGCACCGGCGCATCCACACTGGGGAGAGGCCCTACGAGTGTCCTGAGTGTAGGAAGAGCTTCTCCAGGAGCTCTCACCTGACCCAACACCAACGGAGTCACCACTAAGGGAAGCCCTGTGAGTGCCCCGAGTGTGGGTCTGGGCTCTGCTCCAGCTCCATCTCCCATGGGAGGATCGGTGTTGGATGATCCCCAGTGACTCCCATTGGGCAGAGCCCTGGTGATCCTTGGTCCCGGTGATCCCTGTTGCGTGGAGGGAAGGAGTTGAAGAGATTTCTCTCTCTTTTCCTTGTGCTGCTGTGATTTGGTTGGTAATAAATTCCCTCGCTGTGCCCAGGCTGGCTCTGTTGTTCCCGTGCCGGTGCTCGGGGCGGGATCTCTCCTGTTCCTTCTCTCAACTCCCGGGCCTCTCCTCAGCCAATCAGAGAATGCGATGAAGAAGATTTAGCCAATCAGCGAGAGCAGCTGTGATGACTCACCGGTTGCCGGGCAGACCCGCAGCACCCAGTGTTCCCCACCTGGGCAGGGTCTGCAGCGGCTGCTGGGACAGGAGCTTTGTGGGCAGAGAAGAGGGGGTAACACTGAGCCAGGGGTCCCCAGGGGGAGCACACAGGCTCTGGAGGAGGGGGCACACGACTCGTTAGGACCCGTTCTCACGTTCTTGCACAGGTAAAAGCCGAACTCCAGTGCCGGGAAGATGAAGCCCAGCACGGAGCCCCCAATCCCCATCAGCACCTTGGTGTCGATGGTGTCTGGCAACATCTCTGGGGGTTCACAAGGGTCAGAACCCCCCAAAACCTGTCACAGATACCCGAAACCCCTCTAAGCACCCTCCCAATCGCCTCAGCCCATGCAGGACCCCTTAAAATCTCCTCCCAGTCACTTTCCAGCACGACCAACCTCATTCCAACCCCTGCTTTTCCATCCCTGATCTTCTTCCATCCCCTTCAGGCTCACTCAAATCCCTCCTAGTTACACCCAGCATCCCCAGACTCCCTCCCAGTGCCCACCAGGACCCCCGGAACCCCATCCCACCCTCCCCAACATCCTTCAGACTCCTTCTCAGCCATTCTAAAACCCCCAGCCTTACTCCCAGGTTAAACCAGGCTATCTCAAACTCTCTCCCAGTTACTCCCAGCACACCTCAATTCCCCTACCAGCCCCCCCAATACCTTCCTCACTCCCCCTATACTGTGGGGTCCGGGCCGTGCCCCAGTGCCGGCTCAGGGGGTGCTCCAGGCTGACGTGCTCCACCTGGAGCTGGAGCTGACCCCGTGCCGGGGGGTGTTTCCAGCAGCACCAGGAGCTGTTAGAAATCCAGTCCCCGTTGGGGACCAGGTCGGTGGCCACCATGTGCCCCAAGAGCTCCTGCTGGCCCTGGACCAGCTCAGCTGGATGTCGGCAGAGTAGAAATCCATCACGGAGCAGAGCAGGCAGCTGGGGCCGGGCTGGGAGCTCGAGGGCCATGGTGATATGGATACACGGGGGGACACTGGGAGAGAGTGAGGACACACTGGGATCAGCTGGGGGAACTGGGAGAGATGGGGGAGGGCTGGTGTGGCACTGAGAGGGACTGGGATTGAAACTGGAGAGAATGGGGAAACATGGAGAGAGAGTGGAGCGGATTGGGGCAATGGGTGATAGGGTGGTGGTCTGGAACTGGACTGAAAAAGGATTTGGAAAGGACAGGGAATGGACTTGGAATGGAATGACTGTGGACTGAGAGGAATTTGGAGGGACTCTGGTGACACTGGGAGGGACTATGAGGATACTGGCAGGGCCTGGGGAGGCACTAGGAGAGACTGGGATGGACTGAGAGAGACTGGGACGGACTGGAAGAGCCACCATCCCACCACTTCCCGTCCCTCCCGCTCACCCGAGAGCTCCGCGCCCCCAGCCCGGGGGGCTCCCAGTGGCACCAGTAGGGCCCCAGCTGCCCCACACGCCCCATGGCCAGCGCCGGGCAGGGTCTGACACCTCCCCCCTGTTGGAAACCTGGAAACTGAGGGGTTTGGACTTTCTGTGCTGACAGGCACTGACCTCCAGGAAAACACTGCTTTTGACCTGAGGCCGTGAAGAAGCTTTCCAGAATTGAGTGATAGAACGGGGATCACTGGTGTGTAGTTTGAATAGAAGTGTGTAATGTCCCATGGTGGACAATTTAGAGCTTGGGGTTTTAGAATATAGTAATGTATATAAAACAAGATGGATGTTTTAGGGTGGAGTTTTCTTTCTTTTTCACCTTCTTCACGGGTCTAGGTGGTACTTCTGTAATTGGATAGAATATTCCACATTACAGGTCATGGGTGATTGGTTGTTGGGTTAATAGTAAAAAGAATTTATCTGTCTGTTCTTAATTGGACAGATTGGCCCTTAAAAGGCCTTGTAGAGAGAGAGCGAGATACGTCTCCATTTTTAGCCTGTTAGCTAGAAGTGCTGTAGAAGTCACTGTAATATAGATAAGAATTAATAAATATCTGAGTCCAAACATGAAATTCCGTCTCTCGAGCATTTAATCCTGACTCTGGAAGAATAAAAGATAAAACGCGATACTCCCCACCCCAAATTCTCCTGGCGGGGGGCGCTGGGGGCGGGGCGCGGGTGGAGTCCAGGTGAGGAGCTCTGGGCGCTCTGGGACTGCCTGAGGAGTCATCAGCGCCGCGCGCTCTGATTGGCTCAATTATTTTGGTGCCTTCTCTGATTGGCTGAGGAGAGGCCCGGGAGTTGACAGGAGGACCAGGAGAGATCCTGCCCCAACTTAGCAGTGGAAGAACATCCAATTAACAAGGCATGCAGATCATTTCCCAGCGGTGCCCACACTCCTGTAGGAACTAAATGCACCGAGGATCTCACGAGGGTCACCAACTCTCTGGCGGCCAAATCCAGCCCTGCGCTCCCTGCGGGTGCGGGCACTCTGGGAAGGGCTCAGCTGCGGGTCAGATGGCCGGAGAGTGGCTTGGTGGTCACCTCGTGTGTGAGGCAGTGATGGGCTGGGGAGATGCGTGGACACTGCACATAATCCCTTCCAAGCTAAAATCATTCCAGGAAGGAGTAACAGCTTCTGACAGAGACCAAGTGTTGCCACCAGGTGCTCCTGCCAACAGCCGCCTGCAGAAAGGAGCACACACACCAATGCACGTGGGCTTTGGCTGTCCTCTGGCAGAGAAGTCCCCAGGGGACACAGGTCTCTGTGGCAGGAGCAGGCACCAGCATTGGCAGGCCTTGGGGGCGGCAGGTCTCCTTTGGCAGGGACTCTGCCACACCTGCTGATTTCACTGTTCCCAGGACTCAGAGCAGCATTCGTGCCCTGGGCCATACGTCCCGTGTCTGTGTCACACTCCCGTGTGTGTGACGGCCACCCAGCACCGGGTCTTGTCCCAAAGAGGCCCTGGCAGCTGCTGTGGAAGGCCCTGATGCCCTTCCTGCTGCAGCTGCATCGGCAACCGTGGGGGCTCCTTCTGCTGCCCTGAGCAGGCAGAGCAGAGGAGCATCTGCTTGTTGTTTGAGCCATTCCTAAAATTCCTGTTGGGCTGTCCTCGAACCTTGGGGGAACGTCTTCCTTGCAAGCTGGGCCACTTTGGGGGGGGGTGTGGGTGCCCCCAGGGCACGTGGTGCTGTGTCCTAGGGCTCTTTGTGACACAGTGCACCGTGGTCACCGTGCAATAGGAAAGGGACAGAGCGTACAAGGGTGACCCTTTGTGACACATTGTGACATAGGTGCTGGCGGTGACACGGCCACACCACAGTGCTCGGTGCACTCGTCGGGACAGGACGGAGAGAGCGGTGCTGTGAGGAGCCCCCACACAGCCAGCTTGTTCCTTACTGACCCGGAGCTTTTCCAAAGCGTTTCCTCTGCAGGTGGCCTCGAGGACAGACTGCAGGGCACCGTGTCCTGTAGCCTTCCCAAGGCTTCTCTGTTGCAGGTGCCTACAAGGCACAACTGCAGCACTTGCTCATCTGGAGCTTTTCCGAGACATCTCTCCTGCAAGCAGTCCCATCTCCATACACCGACATGGAGCAGACGCCACCCAGAGTGCCCAAGCTAGCCTGGGTGAAGGAGGAGGAGGAGGCTGCAGCTCCCTCAGCACAGCAGCCTGAAGAGCTGGAGCAGATCCAGCTGCTGCAGGAGGGTGAGTAGCAGAGCTGGGTCACAGGGCTGGTGCCTGAAGCCAGCTTAGCCCCGCCCCATCCCATCCCATCCCATCCCATCCCATCCCATCCCATCCCATCCCATCCCATCCCATCCCATCCCATCCCATCCAACATGCCCATGGATAGGACAGAAGAGGAGCTGGAGCTGAACCCCCTGGCAGCCACACCCCATCCCTGGAGCATCCCAGGGCTGTCCCTGCCTGGGAATGCAGGGCTGGTCTGTGTTCTCCGGCCTCTCCCACAGCCCCTCAGCCCTGGCTGCGCTCGCTCTTTGCCAGGTGCCGCCATGGACCCGACACAAGAGCAGGACCCTGCCCGTGGCCGCTTCCGCAGAACAGCGCAGGTACTGCAGCCATCCCCACCTGGGCTGGGCCTGCTGTCACTGCTCAGCCCAGCACCGTGCTTGGAGCACTCCATGGATTCTCCCTCTCTTCCTGCCCTTCTCCTGCAGATGATCTATGAATTCATCATGTGCATTTGGCGGGAAGAGACCACCGGTGTGGGCACTGGGCTTTTGGCAAACTTTCACCTCTTCACTGCTGAGACCGGGGCAGCCATGCTGGATTTGCTTGTGGAGAAGGGTGTCTCCAATCCAAAGCAAGTAAGCAGCCTGTGGCCAGGGCTTGATCACCCCAGGAATTGTGTGGCACCTCAAGCCAGCTCTGCTGGGTTCCTTCAGTCTTTGAGGCCCAGACCAATAGGGTAGGAAGGGCAGCACTTCTCAAGGGAAGCTGGGGAACCTGCTGCTCGGGCAGGTATCCAAGTCTCCCCGGGCCTTCTGCAGGTGCCAGCCATGGTGAGGTACATCCACAAGTGGCTCACGGCCAATGAGTCTGCTGGGCACAGGCTGGACAAGGCCCTTCTGGAGCTGACCAGGGAATACCCCTGCGATGTGCTGATGACTCTCTTGCGCTGGGCCCCATCGGGTGACAGGTACGGCAGCCCCACCTGCCTTGAGGGTTTAGGGTTCCCCGGCCCGTTACCCTGTAGAGCCTGTCCCTGGTGACTGCCAGACAGGGGGACAGTTCCAGGAGCCTCTGGCTCCTCCGTTTGCCAGTGCTGCCATGTCAGCCCCTGAGCGTGCTGCCACGCTCCCTCCCTGCCCCTCAAGATGCCTGCACCCCCGTGGGCTGGCTGGGTGCTGCCAGCGAGGGCCGGTGGGCAGAGGCAGGGCTGACGGCCAGCGCGGGCCCCTGCAGCAGCCCAGGCCACAGTGCTGTGGTCGAGACCCCCCTGACACAGAGCTCTGACCCCACAGAGCTGCTACGGCCATGTGGGGAGTGATCATGTCCTCCACTGGGACTGCGGAGCCGGCGCTGCAGATACTCCTCAATGTGCTGAACGCCTGGCCAGTGGACAGTGTGTACACCTCCGATGGGGACAGCACAGGAGTCTTTGCCCTGGCTGTGAGTTCCTGCAACTGACCTTGGCTTGCCCCTAGGCCACCTCTCCAGCAGCTAGCTCTCTGTCCTCCCCCCAGCTGCATCTCTCTGCCTCAGGCACTGGGCTGAAACCTGCCTTAGGGGCAAGGTTCAGGGGCACCAGGCTGGGTGCCCCCGAGGTGTCTCCCCCGGCCTCTCCCTGGCATGCTCGGGCCCTGCCACACGGATGTCTTGGCACTGAGTGTTGTCTCTGGGTGGTTCATTTTTTGCAGGCAACCGTGACACTGTGGAGGGTCTTCAACCTGACCTGGTGCCCACCTATAGTGTTGGAGTATTTTCCCCGTCTCTTTCTGTGTCTGCTCTTCCAAGTTTACATCAGCGCACTGGATACGCCAGAGGAGGTTGATACCTTCTGGAAGGGGTGCCAGGAGCAACTGGGCCTTGCCACCAACCCCCAAAGGTGCTCCATCCCAGTCCTCCCAGTCTCCCTATCCCTTCCAAGGCAGGAGCCAGGGCTGCCAGCATGACCTGGGCTTTGCTCTGCACACAGGTTTGCGGTGCAGACCCTGAAGGTCCTGCTCTGCCGAGTGCAGTGTGAGCGTGTTGTGGTAGCCATGGAAGGCAAGGCTGGCTGGGACACGCTGCTCTGTACTGACACCCACCACTATGCAGTGGGACTCCTGGCCAGGTGAGACCCCCTTCTCCCTGCTGCCCCCGGCCCTTATGCCCAGGGTGCCCCCCACAGTTCCCATGGGCATGGGTGAGAGGGCTTTGTCACAAAGAGACGGACGAGCAGACTGGAAAAGGCTGGCAGAGGAGGGTGCCCGGGAACAGCCGCTTCCCAAAGCGCCCACGGGGGGCTTGGGAAAAGACCAGAGCTCCGTGGGTCACTCCTGGGAGAGCTTTGCCCACCCGGCTCAGGGGCAATGATGCCTTTTCCCCCCACCAGGGAGATGCGCTGTGTCTCCATGATCTGGTGTTGCAGCTTCATCTCCTGCCTCTTGGAGCTCCTTAGCCAAGACATTTCAGACTGGCAGCTGCCCGCCATGGCATTCCTTGTGGAGGTGAGCCCCATGGGCAGCACAGCTGAGCTGCCTCCCACCTCTCTGCCCTCTCACAGCCGCAGCTGCCTGGGACGGTGCCCGTGCCCTGTGCTGCTGCCTTGGCTCAGGCCTGTGCAGTTCTGAGCTCCTGCCAGCTGGGCACCCCGGTCACTGCTTTGTGCCTTTCAGGTCCTGGACCTCCTGGACATCAAAGAATGGGGTGACAGCCTCCTGGAGATCATGGCAAGGCGCCTGCAGAGCACGTCCAGGGAGATGCGTCGCCTGGTGCTCAGAGGCCTCGTGCAGCTCAGCAAGGACCCCTCGATGGTGAGAAGACAGCAGCGGCTGAAGCTGTGCTGGCAGCGTGGGGCTGGGGAAAGCAGCCGCTTGGGCTTGGCTGGGCTTTGGGAGCTGCGGCAGCTGCTCCCAGCTCTCCTGCGTTGCTGTTCAGCTGCCCGAGTGCTTCAGGACAGGCCTTTGGCCCCTGGGCTCCACGGCAGCAGCAGCAGCAGCGTGGGCTTGTCCTGCCTTGTCTTCCGTGCAGAACATTAGAATGTACAGCCTGACAGAAAGCCTTGTGGACCTGTTGCGGGATGCAGATGAAGACATCGTTGAGATGACCGTCGCGGTGCTCAGCTTTCTGCTCTCGCACAGACACCTCGCAATACCCAGCCCCATCGCCCTGCGGCTGGCTGGCGTGCTCTGGCCACTGCTGGACAACGTAAGGCTCTGTGCCCCCAGCCACGGCCACTGGGTGCTGCCCCCAAGTGTGGGGCCCCGTGGATTTTTGGGCCTGTGCACAGAGGGGCCTGGAGCAGCTGATGTGGAGGGCTTTTGCTTCCTTTCCAACAGGACAACCGCCATGTGCAGCTGCTCTCCATTCGCCTCTTCCAAGAGGTGATGAGGTTGGTAGCGGCCAAGGGTAAAAAGCCCCTCAAGATGCTTGTGAGCAAGAGCCTGCTGCCACTCTTCTTCAACTGCCACGATGAGAACATGCGTGTGGCAGAGGTGAGGACTCCTGGGCGCTGCTGTCCTCCTGGCAGGGGGCTCAGCTGTCTCCCTGCACCCGGGCACCTCATGGGCTCCAGCCTCCTCCTGGCCTTGGCACAGGGAGGCAGGTCCTGTGCCCTGGGCTGCGGTGCCATCTCTGGGTCTCTGCTGCTCTGCAGGCCTCTTGTGAAACGCTGCTTTCTGCGCTAACCTTCCTGAAGAGGAGGGACCTTGAGCACCTGCTGAGGGCAGATCAGATGTGGAGGTTTGGCGAGTGCTTGGTAAGGACAGCCTGCAAACCCCAGCCCCGCCTGGAGAAGCCCCCTGCCCACGGTGCCTAGTCTGTGGGGCTGGCAGCTGTGGCCCCTGCCCGGTGCTGCACCCAGGGGCACTGGCCTGCGGCCCACACACTGCTCCCTTCCCTGGGCTGCCCACGCGGGCTCTTCTCCAGGCTCCTCTGGCCCCAGGCCAGGAGCTGATGGAGCCCCGAGCCAGCCGGGCTCTGCTGCGGGCCAGCACCGCGGCTTGTCGGGTCCTCTGCCCCTCTCAGTGCTGTGCGAGCAGGGCAGGCCGGGGCCAAGGGACAGAGCCCGCGCCAACCCTTCCCTCCGTGCCCTTCCGTTCTCTCCAGCTGGCAGAGGACAGGAGCCGAGCGGCCGAGCTGCTGCGCCAGGCGCTGCCGTACCTGCGGAGCCCACAGGAGCCCCTGCGAGAGGCGGCCGTCAGGTTTCTTGGTGAGCCACAAGCCCGGCTCCCTCCCCGCCCCGCCGCAGCTCGGCCCCAGCCCCGCCTGCTGCCCCGGCAGCGCCATCCGGGCCGGGGCTCTGGAGCCCCGCCTGCCCTCGGCGCCGCTGCCGCCCTCTCTCAGCCGTGTCCTTGGGCGTCAGGATGCGGCGAGGGCCGGGCCTGAACCCTGCAGGGGAAGGCGCTGCTGTGGCCGCAGGGCTGGCAGCGCCGCTGCGGGGCAGCTGTGCGGCTGGGGCCGTGACAGGCTCTGTGTTGGCAGGGATGGCCGGGCGGTTCCTGAGAGAGCAGCAGCGAGAGTTGCAGCTCATGTGCAGGGGTGAGTGAGGCCAGCGGGCTGTCAGCGGGGGCTGGCGCTGGCAGCTGCGTTCCCTGCCCCGGCTGGGAGGGCTCTGCTCCCTGCGCGCACGAGGGGCGGCGTGGGCAGAGCACAGAGACCTTCCAGGGGCCTGCGGGAGGGACATTCGTGGCCAGCACCTTCCAGCTGATCCTTGCTGTCTCCTGCTTCCTCCAGGCCGTGGCAGAGCTGCCGTGTGGGATGGATGGGGCAGGAGGGTCTCCCCAGGTCCCTGCAGATGCAGGCTCTGACTGTGGCTCTGTTCCTCTCTATTCCAGCCCTTCAGGACATGACGGATGACACCAGCCCTGCCATCTCGTGCTTGGCTCTTCAGACTCTGTACATCAACAGAGTTGTACAGAGCATTCCCTCCTCCCGACTCCAGCAAATGAGAGATCGATTACACCGGCTCTGGAAGTCACGGCCTTCCCTGTGTCGCAGGGGCTGGTTGTCCTGCGTGAGCAGTGTGGAGAACTGATCCGGGAGGCTGCGTCTGCTGGGGCCACCTGAGCCTGCAGGGAACACCTCTGCTCTGCAAGCACTTTGTTTCACCCCATTGTAGGATTAGTAAATTCCTGTTGTCATACACAGAGGTCCAGGAGCTGTCTTTTGGTGCCCAGAGTCTTCAGGCCAATGGGGAAGAGGGCACAAAGGGTGCTTGTGCTCGGCAAGTGGGCCAAGCGTGCGGTGTTGAAGGGAAAGTGGCCAAAAGGCCCTTGGCCTTTGGTGGTTCTGTGGAAGCCTTAAGGCTTCTGACAGAGCGGGCGGGCAGAGGCCGGAGCTGCGGCGGGGATCCCTGAGAGACCGGTCCCTGGAGATGGCCAGCACCCCTCTGCCAGCCTGGAAGCGCCATCTGTGTCCTGCCCGTGTGTTGCTGGCTGGATTGCTGAGGGCTCTGAGGTGCCTCTTGATGCGGCTCCTCTGGAGCTCCTTCAGCAGCCAGGCAGGCCTGGGGGAGGCGTGGAGGGCACGGGACAGTGGGAGGCCATGAAGGGCTGCGGTGCTGCCAAGGCCTGCCCGGAGAAGGCAGTGGGAAGGCGTGAGGGGGATGCGTGTGGCGCTGGGTGGCGGGAGGCAGTGATGGGACAGGAGGACTCGTGTGGATGGGTTGGTGGGAATCCCTGAGGAACTGGGTGGCAGAGGCCATAAGCAGCCCCCAGACAGCCACCTTCTTGCTGCCAGCCGGCTGCTCTGGCGCTTCCCCGATGCGTCTCTGGTGCCTGTGGCAGAAGCCCTCGAGGCCTGGCCTCAGCAGGACGGTGGGGACAGCCCCGAGATGGCCAGGCTGCTTTGGACAGGGAGCGACAAGGACCCCAAGCAGGCCCTGCTGGAGCACGGCCACTGGCTGCTGCAGGCGAGGAGCAGTGGGAAGTGGCAGCACTTGCAATCAGCCCGGGTCCCCAGAGCTGTCCAGGCCACTGTGCTGTGTGGCCAAGACTCCCCTGACACTGAGCTCGGGACCCACAGAGCTGCTGCCACCATGGCAAGAACGATGTCTCCTGGAGCTGGCCTGTGGAGCTGCTGCTGTCAACGTGGCTCTGGACAGCAGAGAAAAATCACCAGAGTGTGCACAGGAACAGCAGCACCCAGAAGGCTTGTACCTCCTCAGGAAGACATGCACACCAGACAGGATGCCAAAAGAGGGGATGTTGTGTGCACAATTTTTCGTGGCTTGGCAAAGGGTGTAAGGGAAAGTGGTCACCAAGGTTTTCTCTTGACTTGCCAGAATCACAGCAACGCTTGGCAGCTTCAGCTGCAGCCTGTCCCCCTGACTGACCTCAGCGGCTCTGCTCGAGGGCACACTCGCCTCCCAGAGTCGGCTGTCCCAAGGCAGCAGCGTTGGTGCCATCGTTAGAGACTCTGATGGGACACGAGCCCTTAGCTGCAGCTGCTGACACTCTCCTCCGTTGTTATAGTTTTGACTTGCCAATTTAAATATACTCATTTTTCTGTTGTGAGACAGAACCAGGAGCAAAAGAGCAAGGCAGGACTGAAACTTAAAAAGGGTGTAAAAAACTTTATTAACTACACAAAGAAAGAGAAAGAAAAGCAAATTCAGAATAAGATCTCTAGAGCACTCATTCCTTCCCTCTCCCAACCTTCATAACAACAAAACAAACATACAAAAGCTACTTTAGTCAGTTCCCAACTTAAATAGTCCTTTTCAGTTCACTTTGGAGAGAGAGGTTTCCTCTTGCCAGGCCATAGGGACTTCACCACAAGAAGGGAAAAAAACAGTCCTCTCATGGCTTCACTCTCACGATTTGCATCTGCCCGGGGAAAAAACTTGCAAAGTCGTGAAGTTCCTCCCATCTTCACAGCTTTCCCAAAGCTGTGCTTATGGGCCATACTCATGGGGTATTTACTTTAAAGAATTAACTGTGCCAAACCAAACATTTTCTTCATCTCTCTTTCTCTCTGTTCATGCTCCATCTCCAGAAAAAGAGATCCCCTTTTCTCCTCGGGGTGAAGGATTCTCAACACAGATGCATTTTGATTAACAATCTATCAAATGGAACATCTCCAACCTCCCCGTGTCTTTCTCCATGGTTTATAGGAATATTCAATACATCAGTTCATCCCTACAATCTTACAAAAGGATTTTCAGCCATCTTCACAGCATCTCCTCATTCTCCTTCCATCTAAAGAAACTTAGCTCTTGCTTCACTGACTTTGGAGCATCTCCTTTTTCCCCTCTCATATTCAAAGGAAAGCCGAAGGTCTGCAAAATCTTACCTGAGCACTAAAGAGTTAAAGTTTCACCCAGAAGTCACGGCGCTGGGTGCGGGGGCGGCTGAGATGTTAATCAGCTTTTCTGGAGCTTGCTGCAGCCCCACACTGCCCATGGCCACCCCTGCTTCCAGACAGGGCCCGGCTGCCTCCCCCAGGCCGTGCGGGGGCTGGGCGGGCTCGGCCCCTCCAAAGCTGCTCCGAGCCAGCAGCAGGAGCCGGGCCCCCCCAGAGCCGCGGGCTCGTAGGGGAGGAAGCCGGGCTAAGGTCTCATCAATGAGCCTTTCCTCCCCCCGGCCATCGGGTTCCCTGGTTTGCAAACGGGGCCCAGCGGCCTCCCGAGCTCCCCCCACATGGGAGGGAGCCCGGGCTGGGTTGCTGTTACCTGCTCAGCCACCGGAAATAAATGAGAGTTTTTTCCCGGGTTACCGCCTTCAAAATGTGTGCTCCCCGAGCGAACTAACTTTCTGCAATTGATTGTTCAAGCTGTCAATAACCAAACCAGCCTCCAATTGGTCCCATCAACTCCCAGAGGGAGCTCTCATAGAGAGAATTTCTCTCTTGAGTTTTTTCTCCCCAGGTGAAACTAGCACAGAAGCCGATATTAGGGAAGATCCTGCTGCTTTCCACCAGTTTTAGAGGGTCATAAACGCTTTGGGGGATTTCCCGGTTAGTTTAGGGGCAGATGTGACCCCTTTTTGGGGAGAATCCTGATGCTTTCCGCCAATTTCGGGGATTCTAAACGCTTTGTGGTGGACTCACTTCCGTGGGTTCTGGTGCCGCCCGCCCACGTGTCGAACTGGTCCGGACTGGTGCTCCCAGTGCCGCGTGGGGCGGGGCCGCGGGGACCCCCCCAGGGCACAGCGCGGCTGCTTTGGGGCTGGCGGCACCGCCCGGCGCTGGGCATGGGGCGTGTCGGGGCAGCTGGGGCCCTACTGGTGCTACTGGTGCTGCTGGGAGCTCACCTGTCTGGGGGACAGCGGGACTCGGGTGAACGTGTGTGCTCCCCCCGGGGACCCCCAGCCCGGTGTCACTCTGCCCCCGAACGGCTGCTCCCAGTATTCCCAATAAAGCTTCCCAGTTTGCCTGGTCCTGTTTATTGGGGGCCAGTGGGAAGGACTTGGAGGGACCCCGCAGGGGGAGCCATGATTGGGGGGGGGGGGGGGGGGGGGGGTCGCAGAACTGGCCCCAGCATGGATCAGGAATAGGGACCCCAAGGAATGGTCGTGTCCCCCCATTCTCACCCTACTCTGGGGGACCTTGGGGGGACCCTGAACCCCAGCATGGCACCGCCCCAACCCCAAAGGTGCCAGGACCCCAATAAACAAACAGGGGAATTTGGGGAGGGGGTGCATGGGGGTGCCCAGGCTGGCCCAAGAGCCCAGCGCTGCCCCAGCCCGACCTGCCCTGGCTCCATCCCAGCTCCTACCAGAGGATGTGATGGTGTTGGGAAAACAGGGGGGTGAAGGGTGGGTGCTGGGCCCAGGGGGAGCAGGAAAAGGGATGGAGAAGGAGGAGGGCTGAGGAAGGAGCAGGAGAAGGACTGGAGAGGAGGCAGGACTAGAAAGGAGGAGGAGTGGGACATTTCTCAATGCAATTTGGCGGTCCCAGGGCCTTGACCAATTCTTTAGGGGTACCAGCCCCCTCTTTTCCCCTGCTCTTCCAGCCCTTTTCCACTGCCCCCCAGTCAACCACCCCTGACCTCATGCTTCTTTTTGAGGCTTCCAGGCCCCTCCTGCTACTTCTGGGAGTCCCATCCCCCTTTCCCTCAATTCAGGCACGTCTTGAAATCTTCTTTTTGGTGGAATCCCAAAGTACTGTGATTTATAGTGCAGTTTTGGAGGAGGACAGCTCTGTCTGGCTTTCCTCTCCCTGTTGTGGCCTCTCAGCTGCCCCCGACACCCTGGGGGTGCTGGGATTTCCCTGCTGGGGACAAGGACGTTCATTCCCTTCCAGGAGCCCAATGCCCGGCTGGGGCTCCAGGGCAGGGGGTCCTTGAGCAGCTGCCCCAGAACCTCCGCCAGGGTCTCCCAGCGCAGCCGGAGCCGCTCGGCCTGGGGTCCCCAAAGGCCTCAGCGAGCCCCAAGTCCCTGCCAGGAACCCTCAACTCCCTCCAAGCCAGCATCCCCCACAGCCCCTGCAAGTTCCCCCCATGGCACCGGCCGTGGCCGTGTCCCCACATGTCACTGGCCATGTCCCACCATGTCCTCACCCATGGCTGTGTCCCCACCATGTTTCCATCACTCCCCCACATCTCCATCCATGCCTGTGTCCCCCCATGTCCCCACGAATGGCCACATCCCCCTCCATGTCCATGTGTCCCCATGTCACTCTCCAGGTCTGTGTCCCACCATGTCATTGTCCCTCCGTGTCCGACCCATGTCTCAGTTCAGTGTCTTTATTTTTACCCCAGTGTTGGATGTTTTAAAGGGATGAAGAGAAATGAAAAGCAAATCAAGGCCAAAAGAAAAGAATTTCTGTGTCTGTGCAAGCTGAAGATCCACGTGCTTGGGAGGGAGGGAAGATCATTTTTGGAGGAGTTTCCACCCCACTATCTCCAAAATCTTGGTCTTTGCCTGAGTTCATCACCATTTGGCTGCGGAAGACACCCTTGGGTAATAGGAAATCAAAATCCTGGAATCACTGAGGTTAAATGTAGTAGTTTTGGTTTATTAATTTGATTTTTTTTGTTGTGAGAGAGGATTAAGAAGTAGACAAAAACCAGGTTTTACTTTAAAAGGTATAAAGAGAAATTTTATTACTAGAAACTATAAGAAAAAAACCCTTAGAAGAAAACTAAACTTTTTTGTTTGTTGGTTTGATTTTTGTGGTTTTTTTGACCATCCAACACCAATCCTCCCATGGGGGATGGAGCTGGAGCAGAGCACGAAGCTCTTCCCACACTCAGGGCACTCACAGGGCTTCCCTTAGTGGTGCCTCCGTTGGTGTCGGGTCAAGGTTGAGCTCCGTGAGAAGCTCTTCCCACACTCAGGACACTCGTAGGGCCTCTCCCCAGTGTGGATGCGCCGGTGCAGGATGAGATGGGAGCTGTGCTTGAAGCCCTTCCTGCAGTCGGGGCAGCGGAAGGGCCTCTCCTCTGTGTGAATCCGCTCATGTAGGAGGAGATTGGAGCTGGTTTGAAACCTCTTCCCACACTTGGGGCACTCGTAGGACCTCTCCCCAGTGTGGATGCGCTGGTGTCTTCTCAGGGTAGAGCTCCATCCAAAGCTCTTCCCACATTCCAAGCAGGTGTATGGCCGTTCCCCTGTGTGGATCACCTGGTGCTCCATCAGATGAGAAATACTCCTGAAGCTCTTCCCACATTTCCCACACTCATATGGCTGTTCTCCAGTGTGGATCACCTGGTGCCGGATCAGCTTAGAGCTGTAGCTGAAACCTTTCCCACATTCCAAGCACTTGTGGGGCTTCTCCCCTCCATGAAGCTTCTCCATCAGCTCTGAGCTCTGCCTGGATCTCCGGCCGCCTTCCCGGCTCAGGGAGGGTCTTTCCTCCTCGCAGCTCCCTGGGCTGGATTTGCAGCCCCTCCTCGAGAGAGATCTCCGGGGCTTTTCTGCCTCCTCCATCCCCACACACCTGAGGAATGAAAATTCCTGGTTTAGCGGGAAATAACAAGAAAGGAGCTCCATAAACTGGGTGTTCCTCCTCGCCCAAGTTCATCTCTGGAATTCATTGAGCATATTGTATCTGTAATAACCTCCCAAACACCAAGATTCCCACCTAAAATCCTCCAAACTTTAAGACACAGATCAAAACCTCCCCAAATATCAAGATTCAGCCAAAATCCCCTCCAAAATTGTGCTGGTTTGAAAGCAAAACCTGTGAGAGACTCCAAGTCAGAAATACAATTTCATAAGAAAAATGATAAGAGAAATAAAATACATGCAATAGTACAAAAGAAAACAACTGACAGAATCAGAATACAACCTGACACCCCGCTACTTAGGCCAGTGGTAGCAGTCCTGATGACGTGGTCTTGTTGTAGTAGTGATGCTGTAGAAAGGTCTGGTAGCTCTTGTCCTCGGGAAACCAGTGGGTAAGGGCTGCCTTGGTGTTCCAAATCTCAGATTTTATCTAGGTAGGAAAGGCTTGGCTCCTCCCCCTGGCTGGAGCATCTCCCAATGGGATGATGGAATTTTATCAGTCATGCAGTGGTGCTCAATGGCCCATTAACAGGAGATATCTTCCTGGAGGAAGGATGGGTTGTGGAAAAGATAAAGAACACTGCCCCACCTGGTTTTAACAGATGGCCCATTAGCAGAGGATATCTCCCAGAGAGATAAGGATCACTGTTCCACCTGTTTTTTCCAACACTCTTTGTTCTTTAGTTTCTTCCCTGGACCTTTAACTGGTTATTTCATGTTTGCTGCTGATATCTCTCCCTTTTGAAGATGAAAATGGTAAAAGTGTCTTTGACCTGCCTTGCTGGATATTGTCAAGAGGAACAGTCACCTACTGCAAGTGGAAGTGTCACAGGTGGAGCAGAGTTCTGAGAGTGCTGTATCAAACCAGACCTCGTCAGAGCTGCCAGAACAACTGGTCCATGCTGCCCTTCACTGCTCTGCCTGTTCCACACAGCGCCGGGCGCTGCCTGAGCCCAGCACCCCCCAGCAATTGCAGGCCCGGCAGTGGCCCCCGGCCCCCAGGAGGCTGCGGGACGCCCCGGCCGCTGCCCGGCCCCGTGGAGCTGCCGGCCCTGCCCGCCGGGGGGGCCGCGTTTGGACACTGCGGCAGGACAGGCACCGGCTCTGGGATACGGGCTGGCCACGGCAGCCACAGCACAAGGAGCAGCACGAAGGAACAGCCTGGAAATGGGGATTGGACGTTCAAGCATCCAGATTCGCTTTTAAGGACTTTCTCTGGGTCACTGCAGAAAGGAACGATTTTGCAGAAAGCTCAGCAGCTGTCAGAGGATGAGCACCCCCAGGCACTGAGGGGGCTGCAGGAGGAGCAGAAGAAGCCCCTGGAGCAGTTGGTCACAAAGGCACAGCAGGGGAATGCAAGAAGGGATGAGGAAAAGGCCAAGGGGAAGGCAAAGGCCATGGCAGAGTTTCTACAGCCCCTGAGGGATGAACCCCAGGGCCCAAGGGGGCCCCAGCACCCAGGGGCTCTCTGATCCTTACACCATCTTCAACCAGGTTCCCTCCTCAAACTGCCACCATTCAGAACTTGATGGCAAAGATGCTTTCTGGAGATGCCCACTTACACAGGATGGTAAACTGTATTTTGCTTTTGAGTGGGAACAAGAGATAGAAGGGAAAATGAGAAAGACCTGGACGGTGCTTCTTGCAGGGATGCACCACGGAAGCACCAGCCTTATTCAGGCAAACCTTGCAGAAAATATCACAAGAATTAAACCCACCCCCAGGGATTGGGTTAATGCAGGATGTGGATTACTTGCTGCAATCAGAAGGACAGGAAGTGGCAGAAGAAGCCTCGGTGAAATGGCTGAATGTTCAGGCTAACAAGCATCTTTTAGTATTTGAAAAAAAAAACCGCAAATGCTGGCGAAAAAGGTTAAATGTGCAGGACATATTTTGACTGAAGTTTTGTGGTGTATTGACCCAGGGAGGGACCAGGCAACCTCAGAAGTAACATTAACCAGCACTAAAATGGAGCTGGGACAATTCAGGGGATTAAGAGTGAATTGCAGGACCTGCATTGAGGATTCTCTGTTCCAGACAAAATATTGTAATACTTTTTAACCCCAGATAGCCTTAATATTATGGTATAAGAACATAAGGACATAAGAAAAACTACAAAACTTGAGAAAATGCAAAAACAAAGTGATTGAATCCCTGCCATGGCTCTACCAGAGTCAGAAGAGAAATTGGAATGGGATGTGGATGTTAAATAGGGCCATGCCAAAGGAATTTGGACTTCCTGGCTGCAGGAGCAGCATGGGAGGGCACCACTGACCCTGCACTGAAGGCAACACAGCAGCAGCCAGGGCTCCACATCGGGCCAAACCCCTGGGCCTGCCCACAGATCCTCTGCTGAAATCCTCTGCCTGGGCACCCTCCTTTGGCATCTCCACACACTGGGGCCAATCCTTGCTGCCACTGCTGGAGCTTCGCTGCTTTCTGTGCCTGCACTGCCACAGCTGCTGGGGAAGACAACGGCACAATTCCACTCTGCCCCTCAGTTACACTCACACACTGGGCTGCTGGGGATTCCATGGTCAGAAAATATACCAAGTGTAATATTAAAAATCTACTTCTCTACTCAGGCTTCATGTGCCTTTGCATTGGGGAAACGAATTTTAAAGGGATTGTTTGAGGGATACTCCACCACTCAAGGGAGATGAGTTTAACATCTCAACAGACTGGGAATAGCCCAAAAGATACCAACAAAGAGAACGACATTCAACAAAACATCAACAAAACACCAGGAAACATCAAGGAACACCCACCCCAGACACTGACCCGGCATAGTTGGAGACACTGGCCTGGAAAAGACTGAGAAGGATATCCAGGAATGTGGACCTAATTAACATCACAGGAGGAGAAACCGGGGTACAGCAGGAAACCAAATACTAAGAACTACACAACTTGGAAGTAATGAACATGAAACCAATGGAATTCTATGGGTTCAGACTGTAAAAAGTTAAAGGAAAATCTAGTAAAACTCACATGTCATGGAATGATTTTCTCTGCACACCCGGGCTATGTGTGGATGAAATTACTTCTGTTGCACATCCTGACCAGAATCAACTACTGCCTTAACTCTCTAACACTAAAGATATTGTTGGAGAGATTTTTATTGTCCCTGCAGTTTCAGTGACAAGATTACACCATGAGAAAAATTTTTCATAATAACCCTACTTTTATATTGTCAGTTAGGTTTGGGCCAGGGGTGTGACAAGCAATTTTTACTCTTAGGAGAAGAAGTAGAAAAAGCTTGATTGCACTGGAATATTTTTGTATATATTTGTGAGTGGCTCTTAATGATGGCAGAATTTCAGAATGGGTTTTTCTATGCTCACCTTTTGGATGCATTTTGCCAAACTACAGGAGTATTGATTGTGAGGGCTTAAACACATAAACAGTTAATACAAAATTGTTAACAAAAACAAGAAAAGAAAAAAAAGCAGACTATAGGGGTGCACGTGTGAATCACCTAAGGGCTGCTCTGGAAAAGAAGCATTGGCTCCAGGCAGCCAGGAGAGGAGCTTTAGAAATGCAAATTAACACTGCTAGGACAATGTGTGCACAATGAACCAGGATGATCTTCATGCCTGGAGGAGGAATTTCGCTGATTCCCTCTGCCCCTCACTCCAAGCTCTGCCTGCTTGCACAGATGGAATTAGCACAGATGAAGGCAGAGCCCATAGTGAGGATATCTGACTGCAACAGAAATTGGTTAAGCTGCAAAGGGAAACAGCAAACGCAGAATGTTGGGAAAACTTTACTAAAAAAGCGGGGGGGAAATCATCCCTCTCCTCACTCCAACATGTGCTGCCACTGTCTAGGTTATATAGGGTGTATTAGAGCACTGGGGTGTTTGTGCTAGTCCAGAGAAATCAGTTTGGAATCCAAACATTTGAGGATTTAATAAGATAAAAGTGGTCAATTGATGCAGCCCTGGATGGAGGGAGCACTCAAAAAAGATGAACAGACACCAGAGCCAATCCTAAAACACCATGGACCAACCCCTGGGATCCCTAACGAATTCATATCAGGACACAGAAAATCCATCCATAATTTGAGTGGCATAATTAGATTTAAAAGTGTCCTTGAAATAATAACCAACCAGACAGCTCCAGCTCCTGACCTTCCTGATGACCAATTCACTGAAATAAGAAGGAGACATTTCACCATGGGATGGGATCAGATTATCTATTAACAGAAAGAGGCAGAGTTTGTGGAAAATTAAATCATTCAAATTGCTGTTTGCAAATAGATGATAACTGAAAAGTGGTGAAACAGATAACAAAGGAAATAAGAAAGTAGTTCATGTACCAGTCCAAAGAGGGAAAGGATGGGAATGGGACACGTTTTCGTGGTTCCCTGGCAGACCATGGCTTAAACGAATGCTGCTCCTCCTCTGACGTGCTGCAGCAACTCTCATCTTTTTACCATGCAAGACACCTTGCGCCAAAGAGGATGCAGGAAAAGAAATTGAGTCAATGGAAATTAAAAGTTTGTAAGGGCAATTCTCGAGAAAATGAGAAAAGGAGGGATTCAAAGAGGTAAGATGGATACCGTAGGAGGGGTGCATATTAAGGGGGACATGCAGTCGGCGGATCGGGAAGTCTGAATCTTCCAAGTACCACAGCCAGTGGGGAAAGGGAGATGCAGACGGGAAAATGAGGATAAAAAGGAGGCTGCGTTTTAGAGACCGCATGGCAAATGTCGCATGGCCTCTCTCTTTGTTCATCAAGAAAGTCACTCTTACAGGACTCCTCCGTCTCCTTTGGGCACACAAACCTCTGGCCACGGGAATTTTCCCGCACAGCCCCGGGCACAGGGCAGACACCTCTGTGCCACCCACAGCAACCGGGACGAGCCAGCGCTGCCCCGGCACCGGCTCCTGCCAAGGCCCCAGCGGGAAGGAGACCGCGGGCAGCCGCTCCCGCAGCGCCCTCAGCCCAGCGCCAACACGGGCCGGCACCGGCACAACCAACCCGCCAGAGCCCCCTGCCGCCCCCTCGGCCCGCAGCGAGCCCCGAGCCCCCGCAGAACCGAGCGCGGCTCCCACCTGCGCTGGGGCCGCCTCCCCGGGCTCCGGCCGCTGCCTCCCCGGGCTCCAGCCGCTGCCGCCGCTGCCGGGCCCGCACAGACGCTGCCACAATGGCGCCTTTGCTGCTCTGCCCAATCAGCGCGCGAGAACCAGGAGTGACATTGGCACAATCAGCCAATGGCAGCGAGGGCCGGGCTCTGCACACGGCCCAGCCTCGGCCCGCGCTCTCAGGGCCCCCCGGGCTGTGTGAGGGCAAAGGCGGAGATGAGGAACAGCCCTGGAACGGGCCCGGGCCCGAGCCGCCATTGGCCTGGAAACACAAACAAAGTTCTCCGCAGCTCCCGGCACGCCTTTCCCAGCCCCGCGTGTTCCCTGCCTCTGGCTCAGCGGGAAGCCCTGGAGCCTCACTTCTCCTACCCCTAATTAGGAGCATCAGTACATGGCTTTGATTTTCCCCAAAATGGGAAAACTGCTGCAAACCCCTGTGGATGAGTGGAGAAGGGAAAAGATTTCTGGCAGAAAACTCCAAAAACTCAGAGCAGGATAATGAGAAGTAAATGGAGACCCTTCAAACCAGCTTTCCCTCAACCCTCCCTCCTTCCAGCTGCACCTCCTACCCCGGCAGTGCAGGGTGTGAGAAACGACGCTCATTTTAAAATTTTAAAGGTTTATGAAGTCTTAAAAAATATAATAGTGGACTTGTGAGAAGCGACAGGTGTTGGAAATGATAAGGATTTGACAGGAAGGTCTCACAGATATGTATGTGTAACAGAAAGGTCTTTGAATGTAGAATCTGAAGTAGGAATACAAATCATAGCAAATTTTGATGTAGAAGAATTGCTGAGCCAGTCTGACTGGGTGACTAGAAGGCAAAGAGCAAGTGAGTTGGAAGGGGCTTTTATGATTTAGAGCAAAGGATAAGCCACCTCAAACAAAAGATTTTGGAAAAAAGTTTTTACCAAGCAAAAAGATTTTCACAGACAAACAAGAAAGCCAATGTTGCAAGTAGAGAAAAGATCTCAGAATTTTCCACTGCAAGAAAACTGAAAAAGAACTTCTAGCTTAAACTGTAACATAGTAATCTTTTGTGATTGGACAATAGTAACATGAATATGTTTATGTTAGTAGTAAGGACAGGCTATAGGTAACAGTAAAGGTATCGATTGGGTGTCATGTATTGAGATGCTCTGTAATGAAACGTATAGAATGCACTGTAACCAGAACTAGAGATGCTTCAGACGAACCTACAGCTGTGCCTGGAAAGGCTCCATGACCCGTCAATTGCTGTCTCATCTGGATACAATAAACAGCATTTGAAAGAGCCACCTGGAGCCCCACATCCCTCATTTCTGGCTCTTAGACAAATGCAGAGCTGAGTCCTTTGTTTGAACTGCTAAAAGGACACTCAGACCTTTTATCACCTAGAAGACTCAATTCACAAACTCATCAAGCCCTGCAGGGCAGAGCTTAGCAAAACGGCAAGGTGCACTCTGTGCACTTCTTTTCATAATTTTGGCACAGCTAAACAGCCTCATGCTTTGATACTTCAATGGGACTCCGATGAACCAGACCCTTTGTTTATCATGGAATGGATTTTTTTTGCCACAGCAAGCAACCAAAGCCATCAGTATCCAGCATGGAATGATGGCACAGCTGATTGTTAAAGCCTGACAGAGACTAACTTCCCTGGCAGGAGTGGATTTTTCCACTATTTACATGACTATTACCACCTTTTATTTGGATTGGATATTTCAGGAATCTGTGGCTATTCAGATGGCCTTTGCTGAATTCAGAGGGCAAATTTCAATACACCCACCAAAACATAAGCTTTTAACCCCTTTATTCCAATTGATAGAAAAACCAAACAGAAGTGAAGTCCCACTTAAAGCTTTAACAGTACTTACAGATGGTTCTGGTCGCTCTCATAAATCGGTGATGGTATGGAAGAGATCCCTCACCTGGTGCTCGGAAATCAGATGTGTCCACAGTTGAGGGGTCTCCCCAAATTGTTGAACTAGCTGCTGTTGTCAGAGTTTTTAAAAAATTTTCTGATCCCTTTAATTTGGTAGCAGATTCAGCTTATGTTGCAGGAATTGTGATGACAGCTGAAGCATCAGTTTTGAAAGAGGTTGAATATTCAGAACTCTTTTATTGGTTACAGCTTCTTGTTTTTTCCTTAGAAAATAGAACATCTCCTTATTTTGTTATGCATATTCGATCACACACAGACCTTCCTGCATTTTTGGCTGAATGGAACACGCAGGCTGATCTTTTAGCAATGCATGTACTAAATTCTGTACAGAAGATGGACCAAGCTAAATTGAGTCATTCTTTTTTTCTCCAGAAGGCTGCTGCTTTGATTCAGAACTTTGGCATTACTAAAGCCCAAGCTTCAGTAATTATCACTGTTTGTCCTGACTGTCAAAGGTGTTATTTTCCTTCCATTGCAGGAGGTGTTAATCCCCAGGGCTTCAAAGCCTTCAAATCTGGCAAAGAGATGTTACCCATTTTGCTGAGTTTGACCGTTTAAAATACATTCATTCCTCTATTGACGCCTTTTCTGGCGCTCTTTTTGCATCAGTCCATTCAGGAGAAACAGCTAAAGATGTCTGCAGACACTTTACTGCTGCTTTTGCAACTCTTGGTGCACCTTCTGAGGTGAAGACCGACAACGGCCCAGCTTATACTTCCCATCGAGCTGCTGCCTTTTTTGCTCTATGGGGAATTAGTCACAAAACAGGTATCCCTCATTCCCCAACAGGCCAATCTAGCATTGAATCAGCTCATGGCTCTCTCTTATACTACAAAAAGTGGGAGCTGGAGATGGCACCCCTGCCGAGAGACTGCAGAAAGCTCTTTATGTTTTTAAGTTTTCGAATTGTTCTTTTATGTACCCCAATCCACCAACTGTTCACATTTTAATTGTAATTCACAATTGCAACATAAGGAAAGGCCCCCTGTTTTAATAAAAGATCCAGAATCTGGTAAAATATTGGGGCCTTATCCTTTGATCACCTGGGGTCGAGGTTTTTCATGTGTCCTTACAGAGAATGGTTCCAAGTGGATCCCTGCAAATAATGTGAAGCCATTTCGAGAACCCCTGAATGCAGCACTGGAGGATTTGCCTTTAACTGCAGCACCTGAAGACCCACCTGTAATACCACCATGGAAGGAGGACACCCAGGAACAGGACTTTTAACTGAGGTTGACTGTGTTAGACATGCTACTCTGCAGAATAGAGCAGCAATAGACTTTTTGCTTTTAGCACAGGGACCTGTGGGTGAGGAATTCGATGGGATGTGTTGCCTTAACCTTTCTGACCACTCCCAGCCCATCTATGCCAGCATTCAAGCCCTGAAAGAAGGTGTGAATAAACTTCGGGTAGATAATGGGTACGACTGGCTGAACTGGCTCTTAGGGCACTGGGGACTCACTGGCTGGGTTCGGAATTTAGTTAAAATAGGTTTGTATGTATTAGGCATCATATTATGCATTGTAGTAGTTATTCCTTGTATTTTACAGTGTGTTAAGAATTTAATCGACAAATCGCTTAAGAGTGTATTTTTAGTTAAAAGAAACGGGGGAGATGTGGATATGGGTAATGCAAATGAGACTGATAGTACTGCAGATCAGCAAATGCAGCCTGACAACGAGGATGCCTGGCAAGAGCAAACAGAGATCTGACTGCAAGAGGACTGGATCAAGTCTGGGTTATGGTGAAATAAGATTTTACTAAGTCCAAATGTAAAGTTTGTCTATGTGAGAGTTTGTCTATGTAAGGTTTGTCTATGTGATTGCAGTAAAATATTATAGCCTTCCTGTAATTGGTATATAGGCACATGTAGTGCTCAGTAAAAATTGGATTTTGATTGAGAGGAATGTTGAATTTGTCTTTACAAATGAGCTGTGGATCAGCCTGTAGATAAGGCTAGCACTGAGAGATAAAAGAAACAATGGAATGGATTCCACTGACTGATGAATGGGAAGAGATATTTGCCTTTACAAACAAACTGTAGGGCTGCTGATAAATGAAATTGGATACTGAAAGATGAAAGAAGCAACGGGGGAAAACTATGAATTCTGTAATAATTAAAAATTAAAAGGGAGGGTTATACATTAGAGGGGAATTTCAGGTATCAGGCGTTCCGGGAATTCTGTGCCTCTCAAGTACCTCAGCCAATGGGGAAAGAGAGAGGGAAATGCGGCCGGGAAAATAGGATAAAAAGGAGGCTGCGTCCTCCAAAAATTGGAGAGATCCCAGGGGAATGTCCCATTGCTGCCTGAAACCCCAAGTAAAACACAAACTAACAGAGTGTCAGTTTATGCAGTGCTTTATTCAGGGCCCGGGGACCTGCGGACTCGCGTCCTAAGTCAGGATCCCACTGGTTCCCTTTTTAGAGGGTTTTTTTATACCCTTTTTACAAATGGTTTATGTGCAGAAGTACACATTCTTCTGTAGATACATTCACCTTGAAGATAGCATTTTGGCGTCATAAATTTCACATGGTTGCTTATCTTAGGACTATAGTGTTCTCCCCCTCAATCTCTCTCTTACGCCACTGCCCACCACCAGTACTTTATTTATGTTTAGACTTTAACCTTATCACTAACGGTTCTGCATGCTCTCAGCACAGCACATTCCTAAGTTAGTTTCCCAGGGCCTACTTTGGGGACTGCAGTCTTCAAGCCTTAGCATTACTACTACTATTATGGTTTATACACTTTATATTCTAATATTCAGGATTTCTAGTCCATACGGTAACAACTCCCCCCTTTTGAGCATTCTTTAGAGTCTTCTGCAAGGATGCTCAATTCTTCCAAGTGATAGTTTCCAGATATGATGGTGGAGGGTTGTTTCAGGAAGTTGGTTGAAACACTTCTTTTCGAGTCAGGGCCTTCATGATTTGCCGTGTGTGTGTTCCTTCTTTAGCAATTATTCCTAAAAGACATCGATACATAATCACAATTACTACAATGATTATTACAATCATTATTCCATTTTGAATAATTGAGGATAACCAACCAGAGACCTGGATTCCTAAAGAACTGAATAAAGCTCCAACCCAATTATGTTCTGCATTCTTTTGTACTTCATGTATGTTTAGTTCAATTCGCTCCAATTGACCTATATCCTTTTCTACTTCCTTCGTGACATTTGGGATATGTACACAACAGTGATCATCCCTTCCTTGTAAATATCCACAAACTCCGTGTTCCTTTAATAAGAGCAGATCTAATGCCATTCTATTCTGGATTGTCATCCTGGTTGTGGCTTGTAATTGTAGATTAAGATCTCTAAATCCCTTTTTTGTTACTGCTGCCAATCTTTCTGTCTGCTCTAGTAATTTATATAACATTTCCCGGTTTCTATATGTAGATACAGGTGCAAATAAAGATTCAAGCATCCAACCGAATTTTACACTTTCCCCTGGCTCGTGCCATTCATTCTCTAGATTTACTGCTTCGACTGTCTCAGGGCTTAATCCTCTTTTCGTCCTTTTCTCTTGGTCCTCCTCGGTTAATTTGGACTGTTTCCAAAATGGACATAAGGTTGGTATCCCTAACATTATTTGAGTAATCGGACCACCTATCGGTAGATGTGTAGTCCATTGGCCATGTCCCATTACCCAGACTGAATTTCCGGGGCTTCGTACTGTGGTTGATTGACAATCTTTCCGAGCTCCTTTTAATTCTCCCGTTATTGTATGGTTGTATCTCTGACATTCACATCCCCATTTCAACAACACCCGGACGGGTACTAATCCAATTTGGGATTCTGGGGTATCACAGGTTATGACTTTACTACAGTTCCAACCTGATATTTGGGCTAGTCTGTTGTGGTGCACTGTTTCAGCTTCGAGGGCCCCTGGATGTTCCTGTTTTCTTGACCACTCGATACACCAGTGTATTGATCCGATATAACTATAGGGTTCCAGTAGGCTAGGACCCCAAATTGCTTTCCATTGCTCCCACTCTTCTTTCCCTTCTTGACACACTATCTCATGATAATAATCTACTACAGGTTTTCTTCTTTTCTGATTTACTTCAAATGTGCACCACCCAACATTTTTGTATTGACCTATTTCAGTGAATACAGAATTTGGTAATTTTAAACATTCCGATCTTTGCCCTGGGGTTGACCACCGTCTTCCATAGGTATAAACCTCTTCTACTATTCTAGTGCGATTTCGTAGCTCTCTGTGGCATTTCCTCGTTCCATTTACTATTTTTGGGGGCATTTCTCCTAATGGGATGATTCCCCACGGTATAGGGTCACTTGCTGCCTTTGGCAAGGGCAAACACGCTGTTATCACTGTTACATTTTGCATTTTCCCAAAATCCCTAATTAATCCCACTACCAAATTCTCTTGCCCCAATTCCTGTTTCTCATTTTCCATTTCTTTTGCTTGTAAGACCATTCTAGTTTCTCTCATCCTGCAAAGATTCCCTAATTTGAGAGTGCAATTGATTCTCAATGAAGGACCATCCCACATGTCAATTCTCATACTTGTGGGTGTTACTTGTATTGGATAAGAATACCCTTTTGTCTTAAAACCCTCCGCCAAAATTTTTACATCTAAGTTCCCATAATCGAAGCTTTCCCTAATCCATACCATGCATGAAAATTGACCAACCTGGGCTTTTTGCAAGTGTGAGATCATTAGGGTAGTATTACCTTTCTGCTGTTTCATATCCCAAATTGTCACAATCCCTTCTGAAAATACCTTATTTGTAGTGATCAATTTCCATTTCGTCTTTACTTCATCGAATCCAGCTCCCTGGTCATCAGAAAACAAACAGGTTAGATTTACATTTGCCCCTTGTGGTACAATCACTGTTGGTTTAGGGACAGTAACTTTAACAAAGGCATCTCCGATACGAGCAATGCTCAACATTAACATCGCAATCAAGGCCTTGCCCTGAACACCAGTTTTGTGTCGGTTAAAGGTTGGACTTCCCATCGTGACGGGACTTTCTTGATTCGGGTGTAGTGTATCCAATTGTCGATCCCTTGGACCTTTACGGCTGTGTATGTAGTCATAATCACTTGTCGGGGGCCGTCCCATGTTTCTTTTAGTGGTTCCACATTCCAGTTTTTATGTAGACTTGGTCTCCAGGCTGTATATCGTGGACGGGATTCTCCAGAGGCAAAGGTCGATTCCACTGCAACGCCCCCCGTAGTGCTGTAAGAGTCTTATTGAGAGACAAAATGTAATTTACCAGTACCTGATCTCCCACCACATTAGGGTCCCCTTTGTAAGTTGCAGCATGATAGGGTTTGCCGTATAAAATTTCATACGGACTTACTCCTACCTTGTCTCTAGGTTTGATTCTGACCCTTAACAGAGCTAAAGGTAATGCTTGAGGCCATTGTATCTTTGCTTCTTGGCAGATTTTCTTAATTTGGCCTTTTAGTGTCTGATTAATTTTTTCCTACTTGTCCACTAGACTGAGGTCTCCAGGGTGTATGGAGATTCCATGTTATCCCAAGTACCTTAGCCACTTCTTGCACTATTCCTGCCACAAAATGAGGTCCCCTATCTGAGGACATCCCTAGCGGGATTCCAAACCTAGGGATGATTTCTCAAAGTAAAGTTTTAATCACTTCTTTTGCTTGGTTTGTTCTACATGGGAATGCCTCTGGCCAGCCTGAGAAGGTACATACATAGACTAAAACATACTTATACCCCTGTGCTTTTGGTAATTCTGAAAAATCTATCTGCCAATAATCTCCTGGTTGTGGGCCTATTTGCAATTTTCCCATTTGCACTTGCCTACGTGTCATTGGGTTGTTCTTAATACAAACTGGACACATTGCATTGATCCTTTTGGCCATTGTTAACATCTGATTGGAGATTATTTCTTGTTTTAGAAATTGCACTAAAGCTTCTGCTCCCCAATGGCATTTGTTATGTTCAATTTCTAATATCATTCTCATTATTTTTGTTGGCAATATCACTTGTCCTACGGCAGTTACATACCATCCGGCCGCATTCTTCTTAGCTTGTACTAGCCGTGCTAATTTTTCGTCTTCTGGTAGGTATACTGGTACTTTGTCCATAAAAGCTCCTGCAGGGTTGGTACGTGCTGGTAGCAACGCCATTTGGGTCCATACCTCGTGAGCAGCCTGTATGGCTGCTCTGTCAGCCAGATGATTTCCCTGGAATGCTCTTTCTTCTCCCTGCTGGTGTCCTTTTACATGCATTACTGCTACCGCCTGGGGCTTATGTACTGCTTCCAGTAGTTGCACAATTTGTTCTCGGTGTTTAATTGACGAACCCTGTGAATTTAATAGTCCTCTCTCCTTCCATAATGCCCCATGTACATGTATTACCCCAAATGCATATTTAGAATCAGTCCAAATATTTACTCTTTTCCCTTGACTCAATTCCAAGGCTCGGATGAGGGCTTGGATTTCAGCTTTTTGTGCTGATGTTCCGGGAGCCAAGGCTCTGGCTTCTATAACCTGTCTTAGAGTTACCACTGCATACCCAGCGTACCTGGTTCCATTTTCCACGAAACTAGATCCATCGGTATACAGCTTCCATTCAGGTTCGTCTAAGGGCTCATCCTTTAGATCCTTGCAGGTAGCGTACACCTGTTCGATGGTCTCCACACAGTCGTGTACCAGGTTGCCTTCTTCTTGGGTGGCTCTAAGAAATTCGGCTGGATTGAGATGGTTAGTTACCTTCATTTCAACATTATCATGTTCCCTAAGGATTGCCTGGTATTGCAGCATACGGCTAGAGGAGAGCCAATGCCCCCCTTTTTGTTCCAAAACTGCTATTACAATATGTGGGACAAACACTTCCATTTTCTGCCCCATAGTTAGTTTTCTAGCTTCTTGTATCAGAAGCACTGTTGCAGCAACAGCTCTAAGGCAGCCAGGCCATCCAGCGCTTACTGGATCCAGTTGTTTTGAGAAGTACCCCACCGGGCGCTTCCATGTTCCCAATTTTTGTGTCAACACCCCAATCCCCAGTCTTTGCCTCTCATTTACATATAGTTGAAAGGGTTTTGTGAGATCTGGCAACCCTAATGCAGGTGCCTCTTTTAGAGCTTGCTTCAAGTTCTGAAATGCCTTTTCTTGTATTTTATTCCATTTAAATTCAGGATTCTTGACTGCCTCATACAGAGGTTTTGCTTTTAGTCCAAATTCTGGAATCCACAACCGACACCACCCTGCCATTCCTAAAAAGGACCTTAACTCTTGTGGATTTCGAGGTGTTGATATAGCACATATGGCCTGGATCCGGTTCACCCCTAATTTCCGAACTCCTTGTGATATCTCGCATCCCAAATAAATGACTTGTGTTCTTACCAGCTGGGCCTTTTCTTTTGACACTCGGTATCCAGCTTGTCCGAGCATGTTGAGGAATTCAATGCTGAGTCTTCGACAGATGTCTTCTTCTGTTGAGGCTAGAAAAATATCATCTACGTACTGTAGAAGAATAAATGAGGAAGGTGACTCCTTTACCTGAGTTAGTCTCCATTCTTCTAGTTCCCGGGCTAATTGGTTTCCAAAGATGGTTGGAGAATTCTTGAATCCTTGTGGTAAGCGTGTCCAGGTGAGCTGTCTTTTCCGTCCTGTAGCAGGATTTTCCCATTCGAAAGCAAAAATTTTCCTACTTTCAAATGCCAAAGGGATACAGAAGAATGCATCTTTCAAGTCAATTACTGTGAACCATTTAAATATCTCCGAGACAGCTGTTAGCAATGTATATGGATTTGCTACTACTGGATGAATATCCTTTATTATATTATTAATTGCCCTCAGATCTTGAACTAACCTGTACTTACCATTGGACTTCTTTACCGGAAATATGGGGGTATTGAATTCTGATTCACATTCCTGTAATATCCCTAAACTAACAAACTGATCTATTAAGGGTGCTACTCCTTTCCGAGCCTCCAGTTTCAGAGGGTACTGCCTTATCCGTACGGGTTGTGCTCCTTCCTTCAATTCCACAACTACCAGTTTTGCTGCTTTTGATTTTCCAGGAATCCCTATTTCCCATACCCATGGTACCACAGCCTGTTCTATTTCTGTGGGGATTTCTGTTGCCTCTACTTCTTTCACTGTAAATAATTTGGCTATATTATCTTCTGGAATTTCTAATTTTACTCTTCCTTTTTCAAAAATTATTTTTGCCTCTAACATTGATAACAAATCCCTCCCCATTAATGATTCTGGGCTATTTGGCATGTATAAAAATTGATGATCAAATTCTTTCCCCCCAAACTTTATATCCAACGGACATAAAAATGCCCTTTCTTCAACCTGTCCTGGAACCCCTATCACCCGAACGGTAGAATCACTTAGAGGTCCTAATTTGGTGTTAATTGCAGAATATGTAGCCCCCGTATCTACTCTAAATTGCAATGGTTCCCCGTCTACTTCTAAAACTACCTTCAGATCCCGATCTAGTCAGCTTTGATTCTGGTAGCTTCCCATCATAAAGGCTTGGGCGACACCTTGTGGCCCTCCCTGAACTGCACTTGAATTATTTATCAACCCCTCCCCGCTATTCAGCCCGAATCCCATACCTTGATTAAGTGGACATTCGTTTTTTCAGTGTCCTCTGTTCTTGCACAAGGCACACTGATCCAATCCCAATCTCATTTTTCCTTGTCCCATTTGTAATTGGTTTGGGAATCCCCTTCCACCCATCGAAATTCCTCCCCTAGCCATTCCTCACTCCCGTCCGCGCCCCCGGCCACCTCCCCACATACCATTCCCCGTTATCTGCTGTAGTACTGCCAACATACTAGCTTGTTGCTTCTTAGCAGTCTCTTTTTCCCTATTATTATACACCTTCCACGCAACTTCTAAAAGTTTATCCAAATTCCGTGTATCTTCCCCTTCTAATTTCTGCAACTTTTTCCGAATATCCTCTTGGGATTGTCCCATAAAAATTAAAGCTAGCTGCAATTTCCCTGATTCCCCTTCAGTTTCTAAACTGGTATATTTTCGAGCAGTTTCCTTAAGCCTTTCTAAGAAAGCTGACGGGGACTCATTTTTCTCCTGCCTTACTGAATACAACTTGGACCAGTTTAACGTCTTAGGTATCCCACTCCGTATTCCTTCTATCAACAATTCTTGATAAGCCTTAAGTCTATGGTAACCCCCTGTTGAATTAACATTCCACTCTGGATCCTCCCGCGGCACTAAATCATTTAATGTACCGTCCGCTATTTGCAACCTAATCATTTCTCGTGCCTTTTCCCTCATAGCTTTAAACACCATCTCTTTCTCAGTAGAGTCCATTATTGTATCCAGTAAGACCTGTAAATCATTCCAGTCTGGATTCTGTGTTTTAATCACCATTTTCACTACCCTTGCCGCCCGTTCAGGATCCTCCCGATAAGCCCCCACAGACTGCTTCCAAATTAACAAATCATTAGGAGAAAAAGGAACTTTCACCATTACTCGTTCCCCGTGGGGTCCGACCGCTTCCCGCAACGGAGCCATCAATTGTGCATCCCTTTTTCCCTTCTTCTCCCGCCCGCTACGGGTCCTTTCACATAGAGGAGTACGTGGCTTATCAACGACTTTTCCTTTCTCTAAATCCCCCCCCTTTTCTTCCTCATTCACCTCTTCGTCCGACTCACTCGATTCACTCTCTTCCGGGGGGGGTGCACTAGGTGCTACCAACAGAGAAACATCCTCCTCAGGGTCTGACAACTTAACAGAATACTCCTTCCCTTTCTGCCACCCTTTGCAGCCCGCACAACCATCTGTTGCTGTTTTTAAGACCATGATGCCACACTCCTTCTGCCACTCTGGCTTATTTTTCAAATAATAAAACAAATCAAGATACGGGATTTCTTCCCATTTCTCATTATTTTGTAAGAAATGCATAAGAGGAGTTATAATATCAGGATTTAGAGTACCATTTCGGGGCCATTGCATACCCTCAGGTTCGTATTGGGGCCACACATGATTACAAAAATCAATCAATTTCTTTTTACTCAGTTCTTGACCAAATTTCCCCACCTTCCAATGTTGCAACAAACAGCCCAAGGGTGAATCATTCGGAATTTCCATCCCCGAACTAGCCAGAACTTTAAAGGTTTTAAAAGGCATCATAACACTCACACTCACACACTTTACTATTATTTCCACGCTCACACACCCTTTACCACAATTCTTGCCTTTCTCGTCGCCGCGAGTGGCAAGTGCTGGATCTGCGCAATCACTGTTGCGTCTGACGACCAGCGCCTAGGCTTCCTTTTCCACAACCTTTAAGACGTCCTTTGCCCCCGGTGCGGGATCACCGTCCCGTCTTAATCGGCGGGCTTTCCCTTTCAATAAAGAATAAAGCACCTTGCGGGCTTACCTCACAGTCGTCCGTCAGGCGCGGGGTCGGGCACGGGTTGATGTCTCCCCAGAAATCACCTGGTGCCGGCGTGGAGTAGATCAGCTCGCGAACCGCCCCTGCCGCCTCCGGAGTCCTGCCGCGGTCGCCAAAACTGCTGCCCGAAACCCCAAGTAAAACACAAACTAACAGAGTGTCAGTTTATGCGGTGCTTTATTCAGGGCCCGGGGACCTGCGGACTCGCGTCCTAAGTCAGGATCCCGCTGGTTCCCTTTTTAGAGGGTTTTTTATACCCTTTTTACAAATGGTTTATGTGCAGAAGTACACATTCTTCTGTAGATACATTCACCTTGAAGATAGCATTTTGGCGTCATAAATCCTACATGGTTGCTTATCTTAGGACTATAGTGTTCTCCTCCTCAATCTCTCTCTGGCGCCACTGCCTCAGGACTATAGTGTTCTCCCCCTCAATCTCTCTCTTATGCCACTGCCCACCACCAGTACTTTATTTATGTTTAGACTTTAACCTTATCACTAACCGTTCTGCATGCTCTCAGCACAGCACACTCTTAAGTTAGTTTCCCAGGGCCTACTCTGGGGACTGCAGTCTTCAAGCCTTAGCATTACTACTACTATTATGGTTTATACACTTTATATTCTAATATTCAGGATTTCTAGTCCATACGGTAACACCAGAAGTCTCTAAGATCCTGCCTATGCTCCCAGTAACTGCACCGCTGCCAGAGAAACTCTCTTTTCCACCAGAGGAACTTGAGATAATTAAAAAAAGTGGGGCAGAGAAAAGAGAAAATAATTGGTTTACAAGGGATGGTAAGCAGTGGATACCAAAAGCTCTAGCCCTACAATTGTTAAAACAACTTCATGAAGGGAGTCATTGGGGCTCCCGAGGACTGGCAGAAGCCTTCCTCAAAATGAACACTGCTGTCGGTCTCTTTAGCCTGGCAAAGCGAGCCACTGAAGGCTGTTTGACTTGTGCTAAAACCAACAACAAAGTTACAAAGAAACTGGCCAGGGGAGGGAGGCGTTGGGCAGTACGTCCCTTCCAGAGATGCCGGGTGGATTTTACTGAAATGCCTCGAGTGGCAAGATTTAAATATCTTCTGGTAATAGTATGTTGTCAGGAAAATTAATCCACAAACACCAGAGGTTTATGTCCAAAAAGGAGACAGAGGAGTCCTTTTTGCTTTATTCGAATAAAGGGAGAGGCCATGGGACATTCCCCTGGGATCTCTCAAATTTTCGGAGGACGCAGCCTCCTTTTTATCCTATTTTCCCGGCCGCATTTCCCTCTCTCTTTCCCCATTGGCTGAGGTACTTGAGAGGCACAGACTTCCCGGAACGCCTGATACCTGAAATTCGCCTCTAATGTATAACCCTCCCTTTTAATTTTTAATTCTTATAGAATTCATAGTTTTCCCCCCGTTGCTTCTTTCATCTTTCGATATCCAATTTCATTTATCAGCAGCCCTACAGTTTGTTTGTAAAGGCAAATATCTCTTTCCATTCATCAATCAGTGGAATCCATCCCATTGTTTCTTTTATCTCTCAGTGCTAGCCTTATCTATAGGCTGATCCACAACTCATTTGTAAAGACAAATTTAACATTCCTCTCAATCCCTCCTCTTTTATTTGTTTAATAATTGTCTTTACAAACTTTAGCTATCATTGACTTAATTTCTTGTTCCTGAGTTCTTTTTGGTTTTGTAATTATTTGGAGTGACATCAATTTCTGTCCTTTTGTAACCATCTCTGGATCAGTAGGCGTGGCTATTACCTGCATCCCTTTGATCACATGTTGAATAAGTTGTACTAAGCAAGGGATCATGCATGGTAAAAATATTAGAGTTGCTACAGCACATAAGAGGAAAAAAAGTAGTTGTTTAACCCATAGTCCACCAGGTAGCCAAGAAAACATGTCCCATTCCCATCCTTTCCATGTTTGGACTGGCACATGAGCTAATTTTCTTATTTCTTTTGCTATTTGCTTCACCACCTTTCCATTGTCATCTATTTGCAAACAGCAGTTTGAGTCGTTAAATTTGCCACACACTCCCCCTTCTTCTGCTAATAAATAGTCTAATACCATCCGGTGTTGAAATATTGCAGTTCTCATCTGAGTAGCCTGGTCAGCAAGAAGGTCAAGAGCTGTAGCTGTCTGGTTACTTACTATTTCAAAGACAGCTTGTAACCTAATTATCCGGTTTAGATTATAAATGGGTTCTCTGGCACCTGATATTAATTCATTAGGATTCCAAGTGGCTGGTCCGTAGTGTTGTATGATTCGTTCAGGTGGCCATTCATCATCACCCCATCTTTGGGTGCTCCCTCCAGCCAGGGATACATCAATTGACCGCTTTTCTCTAATTAGATCATCATATACCTTGATTCCTAAGTGATTTCCCTGAACCTGTGGTAGCAGAAAGAACAGTGGTCTGATATACCCCACATAACATATTCCTGACCAGTTTGGGGGTAACCTGCTGAGAGGAATGTTAAATTTGTCTTTACAAATGAGTTGTGGATCAGCCTGTAGATAAGGCTAGCACTGAGAGATAAAAGAAACAATGGGATGGATTCCACTGATTGATGAATGGAAAGAGATATTTGCCTTTACAAACAAACTGTAGGGCTGCTGATAAATGAAATTGGATATCGAAAGATGAAAGAAGCAACGGGGGGAAAACTATGAATTCTATAAGAATTAAAAATTAAAAGGGAGGGTTATACATTAGAGGGGAATTTCAGGTATCAGGCGTTCCGGGAAGTCTGTGCCTCTCAAGTACCTCAGCCAATGGGGAAAGAGAGAGGGAAATGCGGCCGGGAAAATAGGATAAAAAGGAGGCTGCGTCCTCCGAAAATTTGAGAGATCCCAGGGGAATGTCCCATGGCCTCTCCCTTTATTCGAATAAAGCAAAAAGGACTCCTCTGTCTCCTTTTTGGACATAAACCTCTGGTGTTTGTGGATTAATTTTCCTGACACTGCGATATGCATGTTGGCCACAAATCCAGTAATGCCCCTTTAAAGCCCAGGTCCCATTGGCAAAGGGACCGTCCCAATTTTCATGGTCAATTGGAGAGTCAAAATACAGCTTACTCCCTGGGCCCAGTGGTCCCCCAACAATGGTCGCCCCACCATAAGAATCACAGTAGTTGCATTTCCCAGCTCCCACATGAGGTTTCCACCTGCAGTTACATCCCAGATCTGTTTTGTTAGATTTGGACCAGAACCTATTAAAAAGGGTTCGAGTTCCATTTCGATGTTGCCATTTCCACTGGTAGTCACGGATAACATGTGTGCTACTTGTGGAATTATCTCGGGGACAGCTTAAAAATAAGGGGTCAAAAAACTTATCCTTCCCCACTGCTTTACAGCCTTTTAAATCTTTCTGGTAATTATGATAGGAGCACTTTACCCAGCTACCATTTGTGAGCTTAACATGCGTTTGATTCCATCTGCCTTGATATCTGGAACAATCATAAGGAAGGCAGTTGGGTGTCCAACAATCTAAACCTAAAGATAAAGTCCAGTCACAAACGCTTTTTCCCATGTTTATGCTTCCTGTCCTATTTAGACAGTAAGTGCCTCTTTCAGAAGAATGAAGCCGCCATGGACTTCCTTCTTCCTCCCAAAATCCTGTTCCATTACGGACCTCACTCAGGGTGCTAATCCACCATTTAGGTTCAACTGGGCTGGCCACCCATGGCCAGTTTTCAGATCCCCCTGGCCCTCCACAGACCCAACAATTGCTAAGGTTAAAGGTTTTTGCTACTTCTTCTCCTAAGGTCAAAAAATTATTTTCCCATTCTTGGCCCCAACCTAACTGATAATATAAAGGTAACATTATTAAGAGAAACATTCTGATTGTGTAATCTAATTTCCTAACTTAATTTTTACTTTCACTTTGTCTTTCACACCACCTGTGGCGAGCGAAGGCACAGAAACGGCTTAACATAAAGAAAACAATGACAGCAAGGGTTGGCCCCCAGTGACTGGAGATCTGAGAGGAGGGATGCCCACACAGACTATTTCAGCAGGCACTCTGTGGGTGGGCACACGAGGCTTCCCCCGATGTCGACGCACTGGCTGCTGCTCCAGTCCCCTCCTGCCGAGTGTCAGTCGCGGCTTCCCGTCCTTCTCCTCCAGCTGAGATGTCCAAATCTCTGGGGCTGCAGAGACCTTGGCCCGAGTGTGATGGGTCCACCCGTGTTCAGCTGTCTTGACGGCTGTTTCTGTGGTCAGCAACACCTGGAAAGGTCCACGCCACTTCGCCACCAGTGGTGCTTCTTTCCACTCCTTAACTAGGACCCAGTCTCCCGGTTGGATGTTGTGAACAGCAAAGTCCAAAGGCAGGGTCTGTGCCAGCTGAGCTTCCTGTCGAAGAGATTTCACAAGAGACAGTATCCGAGCCACATATTGTTTCAAATACACATCACTTATCTCTATCCCCCCACTAGGCTGAGAATTACAAGGGTAAGGAATTCCAAACATCAATTCAAAGGGAGATAACTGAATATCTCCCCTGGGTCTGGCTCTTATCCTTGCTAAAGCCAGGGGCAGGAGCCCTACCCATGGCATTTTAGTTTCTATCACCACCTTTAGGAGATGTTTCTTTATTTCTCCATTCATTCTCTCAACCTGGCCTGAACTTTGTGGATGCCAGGGGGTATGGAGGTTCCACTGTATCCCTAAAGCAGTCATAACTCCTTGAAGAATTTTTCCTGTAAAATGAGTTCCCCTATCTGAATCTATTGCTTCCACCATCCCATATCTTGGAATTATTTGTTCCAAAAATATTTTAACAACTGATCCTGTAGTTGCTGACACAGTTGGAAATGCTTCTGGCCACCCGGTTAATTGACATACTATTACCAGAAGATATTTAAATCTTGCCACTCGAGGCATTTCAGTAAAATCCACCTGGCATCTCTGGAAGGGACGTACTGCCCAACGCCTCCCTCCCCTGGCCAGTTTCTTTGTAACTTTGTTGTTGGTTTTAGCACAAATTAAACAACATTCAATAGCTCGCTTTGCCAGGTTAAAGAGACCAACAGCAGTGTTCATTTTGAGGAAGGCTTCTGCCAGTCCTCGGGAGCCCCAATGACTCCCTTCATGAAGTTGTTTTAACAATTGTAGGGCTAGAGCTTTTGGTATCCACTGCTTACCATCCCTTGTAAACCAATTATTTTCTCTTTTCTCTGCCCCACTTTTTTTAATTATCTCAAGTTCCTCTGGTGGAAAAGAGAGTTTCTCTGGCAGCGGTGCAGTTACTGGGAGCAAAGGCAGGATCTTAGAGACTTCTGGCAACAATGCAGCTTTGAGAGCTTCTTCATCAGCCAGTCGGTTTCCTATTGCCTCCTCCGACCATCCTGCCTGATGCCCCTTAATGTGGATTATTGCCACCTTTTTTTTAGTAGATTCACTGCCTCCAATAGGCGAGAGATTAAGTTCTCATGAGCTAATGTCTTTCCTCTGCAGCTTAATAAACTTCTTTTTTCCCATAGTTTTCCAAACGCATGTATTACCCCATATGCATATCTAGAATCAGTAAATATATTTACTGTCTTGTCCTGGTATAATTCACAGGCTCTCACAAGCGCGTACAGCTCTGCTCTCGAGCTGACCAGGTGTGTGGTAACCTCCCCTTTTCTTTAATTGCTTTCCAATCACGATAGATTATCCTGTAAATCATTTCCCTTCTACCACCTTTGAGGACCCAGCAATGAACACATTCTCTCCCTCAGGCCAGGGAATATCCCATAAATCTTCCCTAGCCCGTGTCTGGAGATCTATAACCTGGATACCATCATGGATTTCTTCCTGGCCCCCTTTTCTCCAGGGCCATTTAAATAAGAGACTGGATTAAAATCTTCTCAATTTTTAAATTCTAAATCCTCCTGTTCCATTAAACAAGATTCATACTGTAATAATCGAGCACTCATCATCCACTTAGATGCTCTCTCAGTTAACAAAGCTTTAATCTGATGTGGGACTTTAACAATGAGATACCCTCCCCTTGTCAGCTTTCGGGCCTCAGCCACCATCAGAGCTGTGGCTGCACAGTTCTGCAGACAATGGGGCCAGCTTCTGGCCACCGGGTCTAACAACTTAGAAAAACAGGCAACAGGCCTCCGTGTTCCCCCATGCTCTTGCACCAAAATTCCTTTAGCATGACCCTGTTTGACATCCACATATAGCTGAAATTCTTTTTCTGCATCTGGAAGAGCTAAGACTGGGGCTTTAACCAATTTGTCTTTTAATTTCTTAAAGCTTTTCTCTTCTTCTGGTGTCCATACCACGACATTAGGACTGTTTTGAGTTAAAAAGTTATATAAAGGTCTGGCCACCACAGAAAAATCCTCGATCCATGCTCTACAGTACCCCACCAACCCTAAAAACTGCCGTAACTCCTTTTTAGTCTGGGGTAATGGTACCTGTAAAATCCCTTGTATCCTTTCTGGATCAATACACCATAACCCTTCGGACAGAATGTGTTCCAAATATTTGACCTTCTTTTCTACCAACTGTGCTTTCTTTTTGGATACTCTAAGTCCCTTTTTTGCAAGAAAATTAAGCAGCTTTACAGTAGCCTCTTCAACCACCTTTTCCTGTTCCCCTGATAAGAGCAAATCATCTACATACTGCAACAACTTGACTCCTAAGGGTGGAGTAAACTCTCTTAATATTTTCTGCAAAGCTTGCCCAAACAGAACTGGTGACTCTGTATATCCTTGAGGGAGTACTGTCCATGTCAATTGTTGTTTTATCATTTTCCCTCCTTCCTCCTGTTCCCACTCAAAAGCAAAATACTGTTTACTATCTTCTGTGATTGGACACCCCCAGAAAGCATACTTCAAATCCAGTACAGAATAATACTGATGTGAAGAATGGATTTGATTTAGGATTGTGTATGGATCTGGAACTGTGGGATGCCTTGGTTTGACAATCTCATTTATTATTCTTAAATCCTGCACCATTCTGTAGGTTCCATCTGGTTTCTTAACCGGCAGGATAGGAGTGTTATAGGGAGACATACACGGCTCTAAAAGACCTGCTTTTAGCAGGGACTCAATAACAGGCTGTAACCCCTTCTTTCCCTCCCTTGAAAGAGGGTATTGCTTTTTAGACACCACTTGTCCTGGTTGCTTCAAAGTAATTTGGAGAGGCTCTATGTCCAGTTTCCCATATTTCCCTGGAGCTGCCCATACTTCTGGATTTATTTTAGCATAAGCCTTTTCAGACATTTTACACAAAGATATTACAGTTTCGGACTCCGTGTCACTTCTTACAATGCTAATTTGCATTCCCATTCTAGCCATCAAATCTCTTCCCAGTAAATTACAATCACAGTTAGGAACAAACAAGAATTCATGCAGTTCAAATCTGTCCCCCACATCTATTAACAGCGGTTGAATAAAATGCACTCGCTCATCCTTCCTGCTTACTCCTTGAATAACCAAGGATCTTTTTGACAATTTCCCCCCCTTAGGTATAAAATTTAAGGTGGACCGAGAGGCCCCCGTGTCTACCAGAAAACACACCTCCTCTCGATCCGGACCCACCTTAAAAGTTATCAAGGGCTCCTGAGTGGTGGGTCCTTGGTATAATAGGAGCCCCTGACACCCCTAACAATCCATTTCCATTATCCTCTGGACTTCCTCCTCCTGAGGGTCCAGTTGTTTCTGCGGACACTCGTTTTTCCAATGCCCTTCAGGATCCATCCCCCCGTTCTTCCTCAAGGCATCCCTAATCCTCTCCAACCAATGAGGGCTTTCCTGTTTCTCCTGTTCTAACGACAGAGCCTTAGCTCTGTTGTTCGTTCTGGGAGCCGCTGACTTGATTGCCCTGATCAAATAAGCACGGCAATCACGGTGAGCCAGACTGGCCTGGTTATTTGGGTCCCACTGGGGGTCTGCCTGGGGGATGGCATCATCCACCGTAGGTGCATTGGGTCCAGCCCCCCCCTGCTGCTTGTGGATGTTCATCCTCCCACAGCTGCTGAGCTTTCTGCAAAATCATTCATTTCTCTGATGACCCAAACAAAATTCCCAAAAGAAAATCCCAATCCTTCCATGTATAATCCGCATTTCCCAAATATTCCTCTATCTTTTCCCCCACCCCTATGGGATCATCCAAATATGGGGGCAATTCTTTTTTCAACCCTCTTATATCCTGGGTAGTGAGTGGTACAATTATAAACCCAAATCCTCCCCCTTGACCCCCCAAAGGAACTTGACAGAGTGGCATCTGGTGTACCCCTGTCTCTTGGGGGGCTTCTGATGCCCTAAACTGAGTTCCTCTTCTAGTTCTGGGGGGTGATACAACATGCTGCTCCCCTCCCCCTACACCATCATCCTTCTCAGGTGGGGCTGTAGGAATAACATTTTCCTGATCCCCTTGCTCTGAAAGTTGAGGATACAGACGACCTGCAGCTGGCAACACTGGAGGACAAGACGGGGGAAGGTGCTGAAAAACATCCCAATCCTCACCACTTTCCTCTTCCTCCTCTTTTTCCTCTTCTCTTTTTTTTTTCTTAACACATAAATTTCTCCTGTTTCTTGTCTGACCCATATTAATCCACATTCCCTTTCAATCCATGCTTTCCAATTCTCCTCTAGATACCTCCACAAAATTCGACACAAATGAATTTTATCTGTCCCATAAGGTAGCCATCTAAGTCCCCTTGCCAGCTTATACTCTGGCCACACAAAATAACAATATTTTGCCGTCATTTCCATAGTTACTTCTGGGTGAATATACAATCTGTCCCAAGACCTCAGCATTCTCCCCAAGGGACTCTCTGGGGGTATTATGGGATCGTCATCCCTTTTTCCGGGGCCCCTTCGCGGCTTCACCCTTCCAACCCTCTCTGGGTGCCCCGTTTTACCTGTGCTACCCTCCATGGGTGCCCTCCCAGGTTTGCTCCCCGAAGATCCCATTTTACTCACCAGTGAGATTTTCAGTGGTCCTTCCCTGCGGACTCTTCACGGATCCCCCTGGTCCGCCACTCGTCTGTCTCCTGGACAGTCTCGGGAACCCAATGGATCACCCGGTACCGGCCGGCACCAAGGGGAGCTGATCACCCAAACTGGGTGAGGCGCCTTCAGCTCCACTCACTGCCCGCGCCCCGGACGGTGGAAAGATCCCAGACGAGCCCCCAAAATTGTCAGGAAAATTAATCCACAAACACCAGAGGTTTATGTCCAAAAAGGAGACAGAGGAGTCCTTTTTGCTTTATTCGAATAAAGGGAGAGGCCATGGGACATTCCCCTGGGATCTCTCAAATTTTCGGAGGACGCAGCCTCCTTTTTATCCTATTTTCCCGGCCGCATTTCCCTCTCTCTTTCCCCATTGGCTGAGGTACTTGAGAGGCACAGACTTCCCGGAACGCCTGATACCTGAAATTCCCCTCTAATATATAACCCTCCCTTTTAATTTTTAATTCTTATAGAATTCATAGTTTTCCCCCCGTTGCTTCTTTCATCTTTCGATATCCAATTTCATTTCTCAGCAGCCCTGCAGTTTGTTTGTAAAGGCAAATATCTTTTTCCATTAATCAATCAGTGGAATCCATCCCATTGTTTCTTTTATCTCTCAGTGCTAGCCTTATCTACAAGCAGATCCACAGCTCATTTGTAAAGACAAATTCAACATTCCTCTCACTCTAACACGAATTAGCTTCGTTTTTTATTTCTTTGTTTGTTTCTTTCGTTCCGCGGGGCGCGCGGCCGCTCCTCCGTTGGGCTCGCGGAGGAAGAACGGCCGCGCGCTCCGGCGGCTCCGCAGCAGCGGCAGCAGCAGCAGCAGCAGCGCTTCTCTCGATCGGTTTTCCGCTCGAATTCCGACTCGCTCTCCGTCCCCTTCTCCCTTTCACACTCCCTCTACTCCCGTTCCATCCCGTCCGTGTTCCGCCTCTCCCAGCCCGGCTCATGCCGCGCTGCGCAAGGCGCCCGAGGGCGAGCCGGGCCCCTGCCCGCCTCTGTCCGCACTGGCTGCGGCGCCTTTTGAAGAGCCTCTGCAGGAGCTCCTCACTCTGCTGGTGGTGGTGCTGGAGCATCATCGCCTTTTGGCTCCGCCTGCCGCGGTTCCTGGCCCGGCCCCGGCCCCGAACGAGGCCCCTCCCGCGGTTCCGCCCGGAGCCGCCCCGCAGCCGCCCGGCTCCCGCCCCGTCGCCGGCAGCTTCCCCGGTGCGAGCCCCGCCGCCCGTCAGCTCGGCCGCCGGCCCCGAGCCGCCGGAGCCCGGGGCGGCTGGGCAAGCAGCAGCGCCTGGGGCGAGTGGGTGCCCCGGGCAGAATGCCGAGAGCGCGGTGCCGTCCGCACGGGCGGAGAAGCCTCCCCTGGAGCAGCTCTACCGGGAGGGCCCGCTGCTGGGGAGGGGCGGCTGCGGCAGCGTTTACGCCGGGACCCGGCTCGCCGACGGCGCTCCGGTAAGAGACGGGGCCGGCTCGGAGCGGGGAGGGGGGGATCGGCGGGGGGCGAGCTCAGCCCGCCGCTTGTCTTGGCTTGCAGGTGGCCATCAAGCGAGTGGGCCGGGATCGCATCTGGGAGTGGGCTGAGCTGGTGAGTGAGCGGGGCCAGCGGGAGCAGCCGGCGGGGCGTGACGGGCGGGGCTGAGGCCAGGCCCGGCAGGGTGGGAGCCGGGACGCTGCGATGGGAGCGAGCGTGGAGTGAGCGGGGGCCGCGCAGCGTCCCGGGCCGGGCAATGTGAGCTGCGGTGGCGCCGGGCAGGGGGTGCCGAAGGCGCGGCGCAGCATCGGCCCCGCTGACGGCATCGCGGTCCCCCCGCAGCACAAGGGCGCCCTGGTGCCACTGGAGCTGGTGCTGCTGTGGATGGTGTCGTGCCCTGGCTTCCGCGGCGTCGTGCGGCTCCTGGACTGGTTTGAGCTGCCCGACGGCTTCGCGCTGGTCATGGAGCGTCCGGAGCGCTGTCGGGACCTGTGGCACTTGCTGGACGCGGGGGGGTTCCTGCCAGAGCCCGTGGCGCGGGGGCTGTTCCGCCAGGTGCTGCAGGCCGTGCGGCACTGCACCAGCCGCGGCATCCTGCACCGCGACATCAAGGCCGAGAACATCCTCGTTGACCTGGCCACGGGCGAGGCGAAGCTCATTGACTTTGGCTGCGGAACCTTCCTCCAGGACACGTTCTACACCCACATGGCAGGTGAGCCCAAAGCCAGGGCCCAGGTGGGCAGCGGAGGTTCTCACCTTTGCTGGCACAGGGGAAGACGGAGGGAGGGAGGGGGAATCCTTCTTCAGCCGGCTGCAGCCAAGTTGTTTTTTGGCGGGGGCAGGGGCTGGCTGTGTTTGAGCTGGCTGGGAGGGAGGGAGCAGCATCGGCCTGATGAGCTGTGCCCGTGTCCCATAGGAACGCCGCAGTACAACCCGCCAGAGTGGATCCTCTTCAGCTGCTACCATGGCCAGCCAGCCACCATCTGGTCCCTGGGCATCCTGCTCTATGACTTGGTCTGCGGGCACCTTCCTTTCAAAACCCCTGAGGACATCATCCGGGGCCAGTTCTTCTTGCCACCCTGGGTGTCTCAAGGTGGGGATATGTTTTCAAGGCACGGGAGCAAGAATGGGCTTGGGAGATGGCAGCTGGCACATAAGCGTCCTGCTCTTGCAGCTAGGGAGGAGGTTGATCTCCTGGGCTTAGCTGCAGGAGGTGGCATGTGTGCTGCTCTGCTCCAAAAGGGAGGATGGATGGGAAGTTTTGGGTGCAGCTCCAAGCACTCCTAGTGTGGGGTGGGCACTGTGGAATCTGGGAGAGCCTGGACAGGAGGTGACCAGGGGTTTTTGGTTTCTCTCTGCAGAGTGCCAGCACCTGATCAGGTGGTGTTTATCCATGGACCCTGCAGACAGGCCATGCCTAGAAGACCTTTTTGAGCATTCCTGGCTGCAGAACCCGCAGCTGGCCCAGGAGACAGCAGAGATCCATCCCTCTGCACAGTAGGATCCAGGAGCCCAGCAAGTTCCAGCTGCTCGTGTCTCATGGCGCTCAAAGCAAACCCCAGAGCGTTTCCCTGTGGCCGTGGCACGGAGCAGAGAGCGCGGCCGAGGAGACGCTTCCGTGGGTCCCCGGCGAGTTGTGGAGGGAGCGGCTCAGGGCTCCCCGTCCTATTGGAGAAGTGGTGGCACAGTGCAGTGAAGTTGCCACAGACTGGACAAGGGGAAACATCCCCCTGCAGCTCAATGGCATCGTGATGTCCCCGCAAGCCGAGGCACAGCTGGCGTGTTCTTCAGGAGCACGACGCGGAGCCGGAGAACACCATCCTCGAGCTGGCCGCTGGCGGGGCAAAGCCCACGGGCTTTGGTTGTGGCCCCTTCCTGGAGGACAGGACAGGCTCTGTGCCCCGACGAAATCAAGATGAGTCCCCAGCCGGTGCAGGGGCGGGGGGATGCTCGTGCTCCAGGCATGCCAGGGCTCGGCCTGGCCACGCGCCGGAGGTTCCCCGCTCGGCGGCAATGGGGAATATTCATCTTTGCGCCGCCCGCCCAGCTGCTTTTTGCGGGACAGGGGACGGATGTTGTGGAAGGGGAGCCGGCTCCTGGCCTCGCCTACAGCTTCTGCCAGCCAGCCTGGTGTGGGCTGGGGTGGGGGCAGCCTGCCTGACAAAAGCATCCATCCATGAGGATGGGGGACAACAGAGGGGGGTGGGTTCCAAAGCCATGCCCCAGCTGGTCTGCTTTTCAGGCCCTTGAGGAAGGGGTGGACTTAGAGGCAGGAAAGATGGGGTTTTTCCCCACGTGGGGAGAGGTTTAATTCTTGCATGGAGTGGTCAGACCCTCCCCAGGCCCATGAAACATTGATAACCTTTGGTGGTTTTTCTTTCTAGGTCTCATTTTGAATTGACTTTCATGCAATTGTTCTTTGTTTTTTCCAGGAAGATTGCACCTTGTGCCCAGACTGGGTGGGGAAGCGCCGGCACTGGACGCACTCCACGGAGGTGCCGGCGCTACCCGGGGCAGCCACGGTGTGCAGGGACATCCCCTTCAAGAAGGACGAGGACCTTGTGTGGGATCAGCTCCTCTCCTGGCAGCAGCTCTGCAGAGGTGGGTACCCAGCTCCACAGCACAGGTGGCACAGGGGCAGATGGGAGTGGGCACACGAGAATCTCGCTCTTGCAGCTGCTGAGGAGGTTGCTGTGCCGTGCTTAAGCAGAACAGGTGGAGCGTGGCCTGCCCTGCTGCTCTCCTCTAAAAATGGGAGAATGGGTTGGGAGGTTTGGGCTCTGGGCACAGCCAGCAGCCTGGCCCACGCACAGGCCCTGGTGGGACAGGGGGGACAGGAGCCTTCTGTGAGTGACCGTGGCTTTCTGGCTTCTCTCCCCAGGCTCCCAGCACCTCATGCCATGGAAACGGCACTGCTGGGCCTGCCCATCTGGGAGGGCTGCAGGGCGGCAGGTGCTCATTTGCTGCCAAAAATAAATCTTTTTCTTGTTATTGCCGTCATCGTAATCAGAGCTTTTCTTTCATCCTTTTCTAAGCTTTTGGTCTCCCTTCTTCCACCCAAATCTTTTTCTGTCCTTCCTCAGCCACGTGGTGGCATTTGGGATGGGGTGTTAAGCAACCTGAAAAATTCAACAGCAGCTCCTGTTGCCAACTGCAGCAGCCCCTTCAAGAACCCTGAGCTTCCAGCAAGGTCTGAGTGTGCCTTGCAAAAGGGAGTGGTTTGCAGGGCTGGAGCTGTCACCCCTCTGCAAAAGCTGAGAGGAAATCACAAGTGGCAAAATGCCATTTTGCCTCAAACACTGCCCAAATTCTTCATCCTTCCCCCTTCCATGCAATTGATCAAACTACCCAGGGAATACAGCTCAATGTCCTCCAAGAGCCCATTTTGACATGGAAGTTGACGAGTTCAATGTTGGTCATATGCCTTTTTCTGGGCACCAGATGTTACCCCTCCATCACCATGCAGGCATCCTGCCTTGCTCCTGCTCCCAGAAACAGCAGCCCCACCCCTCCCTATGGCCTGGTGCCCTGCCCTCTTTGCCAGCCCTCCCCACACCCTCTCACTGTTCCCTGAACTGCCCAGGAAGGAAAAGCCACTTGGCATGGCAGACTGTGTGGCCTGCCTGAGGATCCCAAAGCCACACGAATTTCACAAATAACTTCTGGGATTAGCACATGCAGGTCACATCCTCACTTGAGGATATCCTGCTCTCCCTTCACTCCCCTGTTCCCCACAGACAAGAAGAAGGCTTGCGCTAGAAGAAAACTATTTCTTTTTTTTAAATAAAACTTGTTTTTCAAACCCCTGGGTTTTCATTCTTTTTTGGCAAAGATACAGTATTATCTGAACAATCTCTGCATATGTATAAAATATATGTGTGTGCATATATTTCTAAACTTGAACAATTCTGCAACCTTGTGTCATTCACAGCATCCCTTCCTGGTTCCTAACAGAGAAGAAAACTCCAACCAAGGGCAAAAATGCAGCCCCTCTCAACCAGAGGAACTGAACCACATCCATCTGTGGCTGGAGAGCATCCCACCAGCTCCAGCTGGGAGGCTTGAACTTGAGTGTAAATGCATCTTCTTACAGCATTTCTAGACACTGGCCATTGCTAGACAGGGCTGTGCTGGGACACATGCCACCCTCCCCTGTGCCCATCCCTTGGGGAGGGCACACCAAGCACAAGGAGCAGCCCTTGAACAGGTGGCAAGTGGTCCTCACTGTGCAGGTGGGCTGTGACTTTCTAACTCAAATACCTACAGGCAGAACTGGAGAACAAGGGAAAAAGGCAAGGAGATGCCTTTCTGAGAGAGGTGGCCACAGTAACACAGACCAGCTGCCCAGAGCATGTTCCTGCATATTCAAGAGTCACTGAGCAAGAAACCTCTCAGAGGAAATGTTTTGTTCCATCTGAGAGCTCCTCCCTGCCTTCCAGGAAAAAACATGAACACAAACTGGTTGAGACAAAGTAGAGGCAGAGGTCCAAGGTGGCAGGCTGGGTGACAGAACACAGCTATTGTAGCTACCACTGGACATCATTATCATTAAAGTAAGAATCACAATCTAAATCATTATCAATCATAAAATTGTCTTCATCAAGGTCATCATCATAGTCTTCCTGCCACTGTGGATCACACTCCTCATCTTCAGCCTCCTTGCCACCTTCATCTGTGTTGGGGCAGTCACACAGGATGTTGAGGTTTTGCCTGTTGAGAAGGAGAGCACAAGAGCAGAGCCTCTGCTGGGAGCACCAGCCACCACCCAGCCCCACAACACCCCACTGTCATGGTCTCAGCATCTCCATCCAAAGAAACTCAAGAGAGTCCAGGGAGAGCAACTTCCATAACTGAGTCTGCCAGTGCTGGAGCTTTCTGGATCAGAGCTGCATACAAGCAGAGGTTTTGCTGCTTTCCCTGCACCACTATGTCACTTCAATTGCTACCTCAAGCCACAAAACAGGATGCAAATAATCCGTGTCTGTCATTCACTCTTTTGTGTGTCAGTGAGCACAGGAGAAAACTCTGCTCACCTGCTTTTTGTCTGCACTCACTCACCTTGCCCTGTTACCCCACTAAGAAAACTCACCCTGTACATGCAAGGGCTGAAGCAGGCACATTTGGGAGTTTCAGCTTTCTCTGAACAGCATCTCCTCAAGTCGAGACCCCAACATGGAAATCCTGGAAGCAGGAAAGAGCAGCCAAAAGAGACAGAGAAACAAGATGTAATTTGGGGTGCAAACCCCTCCCCTGCACACACACTATCCTGACTCTATCCCCCCAGCTGATCAAGTCCTTTAGTTTGCCCACAGTCAAATCAGACCAGAGCAAGACAAGCCACGAGCAGCCACGTGGCCTTCACCTGTGTGGAGTGCCAGAGAATTGCCAAGAGAGGCTCCTTGATCTGCTGCACCAACTCCAAACCCACGTGGAAGTGCTCTGCTTTCAGGAGCTGAAGAGAGGTGCCTGAGTCCTGGTACTGCAGCAGGCTTTCCTCTGCAATTCCAGGCCAACAAAGTCCTGCTGCATCTACACTCTTGAGCAGAGACCAAGTCCTTCTTGGCCCTGATTGTGAAGCCAGCCATAGCTGCTTAGATCTCCTGTGCACATGCATCCCTCTTTCAGAACACAACGTGTTGCTCTTGTACTGCATCAATCTCCACTGGCAGCCAAACTGCTCCAATGGACTTCCTCAGAAACGACATCAAGAAGGCAAAAATGGACTGGCAGAAGTGAGGCCAGCTGGCTGTTGGTATATATGCTATTGCCCCACGACAGAGCTGCTGCTCTTTGACTACAGCTGGAAATGCTAGTCATGACTTCAAAGAGGCTGCAGGACTTAGCCAGAAGGATGTGCAGAGCATTAGTGAGCAGCTCCAGGCTCTCAGTCTGCTGTTCCACAATATCTATTTTAAGCAGTTAGATGGTTATATGTGAAACCAGAAGGTACTAAATTCACCCAACCGCTCCTGAACATGAGCACTGCAGCTTTTGGTACGTGGAGCTCATCACCACCTAAGAAAGCCAAATTTATTAAGCTAAGTAAAAAAACCCCATCCAAATTAAATTTCTGCTGTCAATGTCAGCTTGCATGCCAAAGGGCCCTTGCAGGTAAGATAACAGAGAACAAGCTGCATGTTTGTGGCCTCAAATTTTTCTTCAAATTAATAAAAAAGAAACGGGGAATTGTCACAGTGCAAGCTGTCTTGTACAGGGCAGTTAATTTGGTCACATATGGGAGAAACAGCCTGACCTGATAGACAGGCCTCCAAGGAACAGAGATAAGACAGAACTGGAGATAGACAAGGATTTGATCCAATGAGTCCCAGCTGTGATAGATGTGATTCGTGCTAATTAGATTGTAAGTATATTATATAAATTGTATTTAGATCAATAGAAGACAATTGTTACAGAGTGAGGGGGGAGATGGGTGAGACAGGGCAAAGGACATCTTCCAGATGTTGGGAATTGAAGAAGGAGGTTGGAAGAAAGTCAAACAAGAATAACAGAAGCACGTAGGTCTGACAAGCAGCATCTAGAAATAGAAAGTTTTGACCTTGAAATGGGCCAAAATGGGATGATTCCAAGCATGGGACTCAATTAAAGTCTTGTTATGGAAAACATCTGCTCAGTCACACAGGGCGCCTCCGCTACCTGCAGGTCACACCTCGGTCACTGAGGAAGACGAGGAGCCTTCATCAGAAATAAGACCCTCAAAAGGATGAGAGACCCCCTAACCCATTAGTAGAGCATGCGTCGTACACATAGTGACATAGATTTTAGGAATAGAAACTAGGAGGAGTTTTCTAGAAACTTCTGTAGCCTACAGTATAAAAGTGGGATTGTTAGCCTGGATGCTTTGGTACGTGAGGAATGGCGAGCCCTCCCCAGTCAGTTTTGTATATGTTTTATACCAACCTCAATTATACTAAATTACTTACTGCCAAATTTGGTATATTCTTAAATATATGCACTTTGATTGTTTCATCTCCAAAACTTTAATTGTCATCTCCAATATTTTGTATTCATTTTGTTACTATTAAAAATTTACTATTAAATTTAATCTTGTTGCTTGATAAATTGGAAAAAATAGAACATCATTCATAACACCAGGAAAAAAACATTAAGATATATTGCAAAAATTCAGCAAAGCAAGACCTGGCTATTGTACAAACCCAACAAAGCAGAAACCTCTGGCTCCAGAAACCAGCCAGGACCAGACGGGTGGCTTTGCGTGAGACAAGCTGACCTGAGGGAGAGCCAAACCTCCACTGCACCTGCCCAAAAGCAGAGGTCAAACAGCGATTACTGAGGAAGACATACAGCCTTCATCCCAAAAACCACCAAACACAACCACCAGGAGGGGTGGCAGCTAATTATAATACAAAGGGAGAGAAGGCGGAGATGGGCAGGCAGGGAGGTGTGGGCTTGTGGGACCAATGTGAATTTATACCTGGAACCTGTCTTGACCAGGTACACGTGGTTTGGAGGAAATATCCCCCCAGGTGTCCCAGCTGGCAATGAAACACTCTCTACAATTTCAGTGTCAAGTGCTGATTCTCGAAATCAGTTGTTGAGCCAGCCAGAAAGTCTTCGTCTGTCTGCTGGAGCACAGGGGACATCGACATCTCAGTGCACCCCAGACTTTTTCTGGAGCTGACCTCTGCTCCCCGGTCACTCCCTGCGGGGACGAGCAACCAACCTCCTATATGGCCTAGAGGAACGTTTGACCAAAATGTTTTGGGGGAGGCCCAAGGTAAGGTGAGCCTGTAAGACACTAGGGATGCCTGCACATGGCTAACAGTGTGTCAGAGACATCCGACACACAGAGCTGACAGGTTTGGGGAAGGTATTTGGAAGCTGGCAAAGGGGTTTCTGTTGACCACTTAGCGTGGCCACTAGCAAGCTTGGGGGTAACTTGAGCAGGAACTACAGTGTTATCAATATTATTAATGGCATAACTCACTGCTGTAACACTAACTGCCATAAATTGCGCTTGTTGTTTGTTGTAGGGTGGTGGAAGGAAGTATTTTATATGGTGGTTGGTGTTTTGTGTTTGAATGATTCTAATTTTGGTGGTGGAGAGTTTGGATTTTGGGGAATGTCTGCTCTGTTTTCTGTAGTGGACCTGTGCAATATCTGGTGTAACACTGCCCTCTTGTGTTATTAACTGTCATTGCAACAAGTTAAGATTTCTGTTCTTTTCTGAGGCGTGAGATTCTATTGTTTCTGATGTAATGCTGCCCTCTTGTGTCTGCAACTGTCAATGACAGGTCAGTGATTTTTTTTGGAAACTGTCAGCGTTAAAAAGGTGGTGGAAGCTGGGAGTGAGTGCGGAGGGCTCGACCAAGCAAGGAGGAAGCCCTTTCTAGGTGGCTCCAGATTGAGCCCCCGGATTTCTTGAGGGATCAAGGGAAACTTGTACGGTTGGTACGGGAGGACAGGAGAGTAGAGCAGGTACACTTGGGAGGAATATTCTCAGATGCCATAGATAGTTATCTGGGTTTGATTGGGAGCAACCTCTAATCGAAAGGGAACCTAGAAGGGTTAGACCAATTCCTTGCTTTGCGTGTGGACCAGCAATTTGGACACCAAGGTGGCATCCAGCCTGGGACCTCCTACAGTGACATTGGTGCAAAAGGAAGTGGCACTGCAGATCTAGGAGGTGGACGCCTACATGCCCCAGGTGTACCCCGGACCCATGGCATCATATTCAGGAATTAATACAGGTTGAGTGTGAGATTGTGAATTTGATCTGTGCAAAGAGTCTTTCAGTTCCCAAGGATTGGCACGTTTTCGATGACCACTGGGAGGAAGTGAAAGAATATTGCCAGCAGAGGTTTGGGAGAGGAGATAAGAGAAATAAGGAGAGAAATCATGGGGACCCAGCAAAATAAAGAGGTGCCCAGGAGGAGCCCTTTAGGATGTATACTAAGCCACTGGAAGGAAGTTGTGGGGACAGGAGAAACGGAGAGCAAAAGGGTTTTCATCAAATACTCTAATCAATGGTGGCCTCTCTAGAAATCAGAAGATGGGGCAAAGTGGCCATTAAATGGAACATGGGACTGTAACACCATGTTGAAGTTAATGTTGTTTTTAAGGTGGGAAGGAAAATGAGATGAGGCACCACATGCAGATGTTTTTCATCTTACAGAACCACCCAGAATGGCCAAGGGATTGTGGTATTAACCCTCCACAAGACCCACTGATCCTTGCAATGGAAAAAGAAAACAGAAGGGTCTCACATATATTAAAATGATGCTGCTCAGCCTGTAGTCTTGGTCAGAAGTGCACTAAAAATGACAAGGTATATAAGGAAGAAGACTCTGACCTGGATGATCTCCCCTCCTCCATCACTAGAGTTGGGTGGGAGCCCAGGAAGGGCACCAGATCAAACTCCAACACCCCTGGGAAGTCCAGCATCCTCCCATACAAGGGCAAAGCTAGGGAACAACCAGCACCTTTGCAGGCACCTCTTAGAAAAGAAGTGGGACCAGATGGAACAATGATGCTACTAAAGGTTCCCTTCAATACCAATGATTTGGAAATTTGGAAAAGGAATGTAAAGGATTACAGAAAGGACCCTCTAAGTATAGCTGAACACTTTTGGTTAATAGTGAAATCACATAACCCGGATTGGAATGCTATACAGTTACTGTTCCATGCAATGACAGAACCAGAGAAACAGCTGATCCCAAAGGTACCCTGGGATTTGGCCCGGGAGCACTGTAAGACATGGGGGAGGATGTAAAGGAATTCTTTCCCCCCCAGGACCCAAAGTGGGATGTGAATAGAATGGCAGGAAGAGAGAAGGTACAAGAATATCAGGAGTGGATTGCAAAGGGAATAGAGAAAGCCATCCCCAAATCTATGAACTGCTCAGCTTTATCTGCTATTAAACAAGGTCCCTTTGAGTCACCACCTGAGTTCTCAGACAGGCTGAGACACAATGCGTCGTAGCACACCTTTGGACCCAGATCAGATATCGGGATACAGCAGTGAGTGTCATTATTTTTAGGTCAATCCCCCGGTGATAGAAGATGCAAACTTCAGAAATTCAGACCCACTGAAGGAAGAAACTTAGAAATATTACTGGATAAAGCCTGGAGGGTGTTTAGCAATTGAGAAGAAGGGAATAAGGGGAAAGAAGGAACGGTGATGGCAGTAGTTAAAACGGAAGATGAAAATTTTAAAAAGGGGCTTCCCCCTCTGCGCCTAGGAAGAAAAGAATGTGCTCTATGTGAGCAATTAGGGCACTGAAAAAATGAATGCCCAGAACGCTGAGGAAAGGGAAACAAAGGGGCACGGGTAGTGGCAAATGTAAATGAAGACTGACAGGAACCAGGGGAATATTCCCTATCTAATCCCTTGGTTATAATGAAGCTAGGGGAAGGAAAAGATCAAAAGCAACTAAAATTTTTAATTGATACAGGGGCAATGTGTTCGATTTTAAACACAGCTTTAACTCAGGTGGGAGAAGATTATATTATGGTTAAGGGAGCCACTGGCCAAGCTGTAAAGGCTTATTTTTGTGGACCACTAAAATATAAATTGGGAAAACTACTAGTAGGCTTGCATAAATTCTTAACATGCCTAATTCACCACATGTACTCCTTGGAATAGATTTACTTGAACACTTGAATGCAACAATCAGATTTGAAAAAGGGGAGATTACTCTGGAGGGGGATACTCAAGAATATATTCAAATAATGAGGTTCCCATAGAAGGAAAAATCAGTGAAGATATCATCAACCAGGTGTACCCTGGTGTGTGGGCCACTGAGAAGCCAGGAAGAGCTAAGAATGCATCACCAGTAGACGTAAAGCTTAAAGAGGGACAATGACCAGTAAGGATAAAACAATATCCCTTAAAGAGAGGGTAGGGAAGGAATCCAGCTGGTAATAGAAAAATTCTTGCAATGGGGTCTGTTAAGGGAATGTGAATCTGATTTGAACACTCCCATATTACCAGTTCACAAACCTGATGGAACGTACAGAGTAGTCCAGGATTTAAGAGCAGTCAATAGAATAGCAGAGGATTTATGTCCTGTAGTAGCAAACCCATACACTTTGTTAACAGTATTGACACCTTAACTAACCTGGTTTACTGGTTTAGATTTGAAAGATGCTTTCTTTTGCCTCCCTCTCTATGAAGCCAGCCAAAAGATATTTGCCTTGGAATGGAAAAGTGGACAAAGGACCCAGCTCACTTGGACTGTACTGCCTCAAGGATTCAAGAATTTCCCCACCATATTTGGCAACCAACTCGCCAAGGATCTCGAGTCTTGGGAAACCCCACCCGGGAAGGGGAGACTGCTACAATACAGAGATGACATCCTGATCACCACTGAGACAGAAGACACTTGCATGCCTTGGACGGTGAGTCTCTGAAACTCTTTGGGGCTCCAAGGGCACCGAGTGTCTAAGAAGGAAGCCCAGGTAATGCAGCAGGAAGCCATTTACTTGGGGCATGAAATTAATGTGGGGCAAAGAATTGTGGGGCAAGCCTGAAAAGAGGCTCTATGCCAAATACCAAAACCACAGACTGTGAAAGAATTGAGAACTTCCCTCAGAATGACTGAGTGGTGTCGCCTTTGGATCTATAATTACGAGTTGCTTGTTCAACCCCTGTATGCACTGATCAACTCTGAACAGAAGCATCTGCAATGGGACAAACAGGCCACATGAGCCTTGGAACAATTGCAAAAGGCCCTGATGTCAGCTCCAGCTCTGGCACTCCCTGAACTGGGGAAGCCTTTCTTTTTGTTTTCTCATGAGAAACAGGGAATCGCCCTGGGAGTATTGGCACAAGATTTCGATTTAGATATCACAGAGCAGTCACCTACATCTCCAAGCAATTGGATGTGACCACAAAAGGATAGCCAGGATGCCTGAGTGTGGTAGCAGCAGTAGTGATAAATATCCAGGAAGCTTGAAAATTCACTTTGGGACAAAAATATGACTGTGTTGGTGTCCCATACAGTGTCTGCAGTATTAGAAATGAAGGGCAGGGAGTGGCTTTCTCCACAGAGGTTCCTGAAATACCAATCCATACTGGTAGAACAGGATGCTGTGGCGATTGTGATCACTAACATTGTCAATCCAGCTTCTTTCATCAGTGGAAACACAGGAGAACCAGTACACCATGACTGCTTGGAAACCATTGAAGCAACATCCTCAAGCTGCCTGGATTTGAAGGATGTTCCTGTGGAAGATGCAGAGGACTGGTTCATGGACAGAAGCAGCAATGTCCTGAATGGCAAAAGGCATGCAGGATATGGCATCTCCATCAGCCATGAGGTAACAGAGTCTGAACCATTGCCTGTCAATACCTCTGCACAAAATGTGGAAATCGCCTTGACCCGAGCCTTGGAATTTACCCAATGTGAGAATGTGAACATAGACATGGATCCAAAGTACACTTTTGGGGCTGTGCATGCTTATGGAGCAATGTGAAAGGAAAGGGGGCTACTGAACTCTCAAAAGAAAAACACTGAACATGCAGAAGAAATTCTGAAATTGCTGGAGGCAGTACAGCTCCCAAAGAAAATAGCAATTATGCACATCAGAGCACATCAAAAGGCATACTTGGAATCAGAAAAAGGAAATGAGCTGGCAGACAGGGAGGCAAAAGAAGCAGCAAAAAGAGAGGCACAATTGGAAGGAGCTCTAATCCCAGACAGGAAAATCTCCCTTGAGGGTAAACCAAATTATGACAAAGAGGATCTGAAGCTAATTACAAATTTGGATGAGACATACAGTAAAGAGGGGTTGGCCCCTACCCCAGAAGGAAGGGTAATCATACCTGGCTATCTAATATGGTTTGGAATAAGGGAGGAGCATAGGAAAAGACACTGGGGACCAGAGACTGTGTGTGAACACTTAAATCAGAACATCATGGCTAGAAATTGATACACTACAGTGAAGCAGGTAACTCAACAATGTGATCTCTGCCTCCAGACTAATCCTAAAAACAAAGCCAGAAATGGGCGAAATAGAGAAGGGAAATGTACCTGACCAATTATGGCAAATAGGCTTCACAGAACTCCCAAGAAAAGGGGGGTTTTGTTATTTACTGGTATTAACTGATACCTTTTCAGGTTGGCTTAAGGCTTTCCCTGCTACAACTGCTAAGGCCAGAAAAGTGGTCAAGGAATTAGTAAAAGAGATAGAATCACAATTTGGGGTTCCAGCTGCCATTTCTTCAGATAGAGGGCTCCATTTTATTGCAAATGTGGTACATGAGGTGAGTAATACTTTAGGTATAGATTGGCAATTACATACCCCATATCATCCCCAGTCAAGTGGACAAGTGGAGAAGATGAATCATTTAATCAAACAGCAAATTGTTAAATTAGGACAGGAGGTCAATCTGCCTTGGCCTCAATCCCTTCCTTTAGCCCTTTTACACATCCCAACTAAACCAAGGGCAAAGGAAAGGCTGAGTCCTTTTGAGATCCTGTATGGGCGACCTTATGCAATACAGAAGGGAACATCAGCACAAATAGGGGAAGAAACTATCACAGAATACATGGTGGCCCTGGGGAAACAACTCAGTAATATCAGGAAACATGTATAAAGAAGCTGGTGTAGGGGATGGGATGGACCAGTACATAATGTACAACCTGGAGATTGTGTGTATGTGAAGTCTCTCACAGAAAAGACTTTGGAACCACAGTAGGAAGGACCATACCAGGTGCTCCTCACCTCCTTCACTGCCATCAAGATCAGAGAACAAGCAGCATAGAGACATCACACTGGAATTAAAAAGGCTTCACAGTCACCATGGAGAATCAGGCAGGTGCAGCCTGGAAAGCATGAACAGCATGCCCCATCATAAGTGTGGACAACCTCAGTATAAAGGAAACACAATCTGATTTGTGCATTTGTAACTTGGTCAAAATTGAGGGGTGCAATTTCTCCTATTGGGCACCTGTTGTATCACATCAGTATATAAAGGCAAACATGACAACTGTGCAGGATGTATTGTCTGTGCCCAGAAGAATGAATCTCACTCTAGTTATAGAGCTACTAAAACACAGAGATATTTAGGAAATTCTGAAAGAAATCAGAAGTATGGGAAAGAAGATCTTGATCACAATACACCATGAGACAGACTATAAGGAGACCATAGAAGGTTGGAGGGAGACACATCTCACCACTGGTGGGATGTATTTTTTGGGTGGTCTCCTACTGCAGCAGGGTATCTACACTGATTGTGTCATCTGATAGTAGTTTTGTTAGTCCTGATTAGTTTAAGTTTTGCTCTTGGTTATGATTTTCTGGAGTTTGAAGCAGTCACAAAGAATGGCTACAATGCCTATCCTGTTATCGAATCAACTGGGTAAAGACAGTCATAGAGAATATGATAGATATCTTAGAAAGCAAAAGAATTTGCATCATTTAGAAGAAAAGGGGGGAAATGAGATGGGGAACATATATGGTTTTGAAAATTCAGAATTTTAAAAGTGTCTAATATGCTTAAGTGAGTGGATGAGACTTAGAACACATAGCAGAAACGGTATGTAATGAACCACATAGGAAAATAGTTACCAGGAAAAAAACATTAAGATATATTGCAAAAACTCAGCAAAGCAAGACCTGGCTATTGCACAAACCCAAGAAAGCAGAAACCTGTGGCTCCAGAAACCAGCCAGGACCAGCCAGGTGGTTTTGAGTGGGACAAACTGACCTGAGGGAGAGCCAAACCTCCACTGCACCTGCCCAGAAGCAGAGCTCAAACAGCGATTACTGAGGAAGACACACAGCCTTCATCCCAAAACCCACCAAACACAACCACCAGGAGGGGTGGCAGCTAATTATAATACAAAGGGAGAGAAGGTGGAGATGGGTGGGCAGGGAGGTGTGGGCTTGTGGGATCAATGTGTATTCATACCTGGAACCTGTCTTGACCAGGTACACGTGGTTTGGAGGAAATATCCCCCCAGGTGTCCCAGCTGGCAATGAAACACTCTCTACAATTTCAGTATCAAGTCCTGATTTCTGAAATCAGGAAAGGTCCAGCAGCTGTGTTGGTTCTGCAGAGCAAAAATGGCCCCTGGTTCCATGGGACCCCAGTGTCACAACTGACTCCTTGCTTCCATGTCACCCCCTCAGGGTCAAAATGGCCCCTTCGCTCCAACAGAACACAAAGGCTTTGCATAAATATTGAGCAAATCCTGCTTAACACACCTGGGAACATCTGTCTGCATTCAAAAGGGAGATTAAAGGTGAGGGTGGCACCAGGACCCCCAGGAACTGATTTCCCGATAGCCCTTCCTGCCTTTGATTGATCAATACCTGATCAATGATTTCCCAATCGCCCTTCCTGCCTTTGATCAATACCTGATCAATGATTTCCCAATCAATACCTGATCAATGATTTCCCAATCAATACCTGATCAATGATTTCCCAATAGCCCTTCCAGCCTTTGATTGATCAATACCTGATCAATGATTTCCCAATCAATACCTGATCAATGATTTCCCGATAGCCCTTCCTGCCTTTGATTGATCAATACCTGATCGATGATTTCCCAATCAATACCTGATCAATGATTTCCCAATAGCCCTTCCGGCCTTTGATCAATACCTGATCAATGATTTCCCAATCAATACCTGATCAATGATTTCCCAATCAATACCTGATCAATGATTTCCCGATAGATAATGATTAGAAATTAATCAAAAAAGATCAGCAAAGCAAATAAAAATTAGAAATTAATTATAAAAAAAATCAGCAAAGCACAAACCATTAGAAATTAATTACGAAAGATCATCAATGCACATAATGATTAGAAATTAATTACAAAAGATCAGCAAAGCAGATAAAAATTAGAAATTAATTAAAAAAATCAGCAATGCACAGAATGATTAGAAATTAATTACAAAAGATCAGCAAAGCACATAATAATTAGAAATTAATTTCAAAAAAAATCAGAAAAGCTCAAAACCATTAGAAAATAATTAGAACAGATCAGCAATGAACATAATAATTAGAAATTAATTACAAAAAAAATCAGCAATGCACATAATGATTAGAAATTAATTACAAAAGATCAGCAAAGCAGATAAAAATTAGAAATTAATTTAAAAAAATCAGCAATGCACAGAATGATTAGAAATTAATTACAAAAGATCAGCAATGAACATAATAATTAGAAATTAATTACAAAAGATCAGCAATGCACATAACAATTAGAAATTAATTACAAAAAGAGATCAATTAGAAAATAATTACAAAAGAAATCAGCAATGCAGATAATGATTAGAAATTAATTAAAAAAAATCATCAATGCACATAATAATTAGAAATTAATTATAAAAAATCAGCAAAGCACAAAACAATTAGAAATTAATTACAAAAAAAAATCAGCAAAGCACAAAACCATTAGAAAATAATTAGAACAGATCAGCAATGAACATAATAATTAGAAATTAATTACAAAAAAAATCAGCAATGCACATAAAAATTAGAAATTAATTACAAAAGATCAGCAATGCACAAAACAATTAGAAATTAATTTCAAAAAATCAGCAATGCACAAACCATTAGAAATTAATTACAAAAGATCATCAAAGCAGATAAAAATTAGAAATTAATTATAAAAAAAATCAGAAATGCAGATAATGATTAGAAATTAATTATAAAAAAATTAAGCAATGCACATAATGATTAGAAATTAATTACAAAAGATCAGCAAAGCAGATAAAAATTAGAAATTAATTATAAAAAAAAATCATCAATGCCCAGAACAATTAGAAATTAATCACCCCGGTCACCCCCCCAGGCTTTTGATTTTTTATTTTTTTAATTTTAAATTTTTTTATTTCTTTATTATTTTAATTAACCCAACCAAGTGACGTCACTTCCGGCCCGGGGTCACACCCGCGTTTATTTTTAATTTGAATTTTTTTTTTTTTATTTTTTTGTAATTAATTTTTTTTAATTAATTTTTTTAATTAATTTTTTTTTTTAATTAATTTTTCCTCGGGGAAGGAACGGAGGGAGGAGAATTTGAATCAATGAAAAAGTTCCGGTCTTCAATTTTTTAATTGTCATTAATAATTCAATTAATTCCAATTTTCTCTTTAATTATCCAGGGAATTCCCCAATTTTTTTTTTTTTTTTTTTTGGGATTAATTTTTAATTAATAAAAATTATTTTAATTTCTCCTTGGGCTCGTTAATTAATAAAAATTATTTTGATTTCTCGTTGGGGTCACTATTTAATAGAAGTATTTTAATTATTTTTTAATTATTATTTAATTTAATTATTTTTTATTTTACATTTTTTATTTCTGTTTTTTTTACTTTTATAAATTTTTTTTAATCTTTTAAATTTTTTTATTTTTTTAGTTTTTATTTTTATTTTTTATTTTTTATTTTATTTTTTATTATTTATTTTATTTTCAATTTTTAAATTTTTAATTTTTTATTTTTTGATTTCTCATTTTTTATTTTTTATTTCTTTTATTTTTTTATTTTATATTTTTTATTTCTACATTTTAAATTTTTTATGGGGTTTTTAATTTGATTTTTTATTTTTTATTTTTTATTTTTTTATTTGTTTATTTTTATTTTTTATTTTTTATGTTTTATTTGTTTTATTTTTATTTTTTATGTTTTATTTTTGTTTTTTTATTTTTTATTTTTTATTTTTATATTTTTAATTTTTTTTATTTTTTTACTTTTATTTTTTGTTTTTATTTTTTATTTTTTATTTTTGTTTCTTATTTTTTATTTTTTATTTTTAAATTTTAACTTTTTTTTATTATTTATTTTTTATTATTTATTTTCAATTTTTTTTTGTTTTATTTTTTATTTTTTATTTTTATTTTTTATTTTTTATTTTTTATTTTTTATTTTTTATTTTTGTTTCTTATTTTTTATTTTTATATTTTTAAATTTTTATTTTTATTTTTTATTTTTTATTTTCAATTTTTCTTTTTTCTTTTTTCTTTTTTTATTTTTATTTATTTTTTATTTTTTATTTTTATTTTTGTTTCTTATTTGTTATTTTTTATTTTTTATTTCTATATTTTTAATTTTTTTTTATTTTTTGTTTTTTATTTTCAAATTTTTTTTAAAATTTTATTTTTTATTTTTATTTTTTTTTATTTTTTATTTTTGTTTCTTATTTGTTATTTTTTATTTTTATATTTTTATATTTTTATTTTTATTTTTTATTTTTTGTTTTTTATTTTTAATTTTTAATTTTTTTTTTATTTTTTAATTTTTAGTTTTTAATTTTTTATTTATCCATTTCCACCGATTTTATTTTTATTTTATTTCTTTTTCATTCATTTCATAAAATCTCCGATTTTTAAATCAAATCGAAAAAATTTTCATTATTTGGAACAAAATGGAAATAATTTTAAAATGAATTTAAAATAAAATTGAAATAATTTTAAAATTAATTTTTAAAAAAATTGAAATAATTTTAAATTAATTTTAAATGAATTTGAAATAAATTTCAAATAATCGGAAATAAATTTTAAAACGAATTCAAAATTGAATTTGAAACAAATGAAAATAAAATTTGAAATAAATTCAAAATAAATTCAAAATGAATTAAATTAAATTTTATATTTTTAAATTAAATAAATTAAATATTAATAAATTATATTAAATTACTCGGAAATTAAATTAAATTATTGTTCTATTAAATAATATTAAATAAATCATTCTAATTAAATTAAATTATAAATTAGATTATTATTGTATTAAATAATATTAAATAAAATAAATATAATCAATTGAAATTAAAGTAAATATAATTATTTTAAATTAAATTAAATTAAATACTATTAAATTGAATTAAATTAAAGTATAATTAAATTAAATATTATGAAATTAAATTTTATTTTATTTAAATAAACACTATTCAATAAAATAAATATAATTAATGAAAATTAAATTAATGTTACTATCATTAAATTAAATATCATAAAATTAAATGAAATGAAATTAAATTAAACACTCCCGAATTAAATGAAAATAAATTCAATATTATTAATTAAATTAAATTAAATTAAATTAAATTACATAAGGAATGAGTAAATTCAATTCTATTAAATTTAATTGGATGAAACATTAAAATCAATTAAATTAAATATTATTAAATGAAATTAAAGGGAATTAATGTCATTAAATTAAATAACGGTAAAATAATTGACATTAAATTGAATTAAATACGATTAAAAAAAATAAGAGTAAATAAAATTAAATTCTTTATTAGAAAATTAAATATTCTTAAATTCAATTACTATGAAATTAAATTAAATTTCATGTTATTAAAAGAAATGCTGGGAGATAAATTAAATTAAATCTTATTGAATGATATTAAATGAGTCTGAAATTAAATTAAATATCAAATATTGAATGTCAACAAATTAATTTTATACTATTAAATCAAAGAAATCAAATTAAAATTAGTTAAATTAAATATTATTAAATTCAATACTATTTAATAAAACAATTCAAATTAATTTCAATTAATTTAAAGTATCATTAAATTGGATTGGATTAGATTAAATTAAAATAAATTAAATACTCCTAAAGAAATTAAATTAAATTATTATCATTAAATTAAATTCTATTAAATTAAATTAAACACTAATGAATTAAATCAAAATAAATTAAATTAAATTAAATTAATATAATTAAATTAAATTAAATTAAATTAAATTAAATTAAATTAAACACTAATGAATTAAAATAAATTAAATTAAAATGAATAAAATTAATACGATTAAATTGAGCATCATTAAATTAAATTAAATTAAATTAAAATAAATTAAATAAAAGGAAACTTATTCAATTCAATACTATTAAATTGAATGAAAGGAAATAAAATATAATTAAATTAAATTAAATTAAAATAAATAAATTAAAATAAATAGAATAAATTCTATTCAATTAAATTCTGCTAAACTCAATTGAAATAAACACAATTAAATATTAAATTAAATTAAATTAAAAATTAAAAATTAAAAATTAAAAATTAAAAATTAAAAATTAAATTAAATTGAAGAGAATTAAAATTACATTTCAAAATTAAATTAAAAATTGCTCCCACGAAATTCACGGAAAAATAAAAAATATTTCAAATAAATAATTAGCATCTCATTTCCATAACCACACCTTAATGATCCCAGCCCCTAATTAGCATCTCATTAGCATAAACACACCATAATATTCTGTGTCCCACACCGCCTAATTAGCATCTCATTAGCATTGACATACCATAATAGTCTCAACCTCCATAGCACTAATTAGCATCTCATTTGAATAATTATTGCGATTATATACAAATATCTCTAATTAGCATCTCATTAGCATAGAAAACACTTAATATTCCCAGCCCCACACCACCGATTAGCATCTCATTTGCATAAAACCCCCTTAATGATTAAGAGCTCTAATTAACATCTCATTAGCATTAACACCCCATATAGTTCTGTATCCCACATCGCTAATTAGCATCTCATTTGCATAGACATGATTTAACATTCTCAACCCTCACATCGCTAATTAGCATCTCATTTGCATAGACACGATTTAACACCATCAACCCTCACATCGCTAATTAGCATCTCATTTGCATATACATGATTTAACAATCTCAATACTCACATCGCTAATTAACATCTCATTTGCATAACAACCCCTTGATGGTTCCGACCTCTAATTAGCATCTCATTAGCATAAACACAACATAATATTATGTACCCCATACTGCTAATTAGGATCTCATTTGCATAACAAAACATTGATGGTTCCGACCTCTAATTAGCATCTCATTAGCATAAGCCCAACATAATATTATGTACCCCATACTGCTAATTAGCATCTCATTTGCATAAGATCGCCTTAATATTGCCAGCCCTCATTAGCATCTCCTTTGAATAATCATCCCATAATACTCCCAGCCTTCTAATTAGCTTCTCATTTGCATAATCACGTTTGAATATTCATAGCGCTCACATCCCAGATTAGCCCCGTAACGATCACACTCTTTAATTAGTATCTCATTACCATAAACACAAAATAATTGTCTGTACCCCACCGCTAATTAGAATCTCATTTGCATAACTGCCTCTTAATGATCCAGCCCCTAATTAGCATCTCATTAGCATTGACATCCCGTAATACTCTCAACCGCCATTGTACTAATTAGCATCTCATTTGCATAATCAGCCCTAATTAGGGCAAACATCTCATTAATGTCTCATTTGAATAAGCACCCCATAATGTTCCCAAACCCCTAATTAGCATCTCATTAGCATAATCACCCCATAATATTCCCGCCCCTCATTAGCATCTCATTTGCATAAACGCTCTCCTCCCAATCCGAACCGGCCAATCAGAACACGGCGCCGTCGGATCCACCAATCCCCATTGGCCGCCTTGGCCTGGCCCCACCCATCGCCGCCATCTTGAGGGTGTGGCCTTTATTTGTCGGCCATCTTGTGGGCGTGGCCTTTGTCGCCATATTGGCGCTCTGTCCGCCATCTTGGGGGCGTGAACTTTATTTTGTCAGCCATATTGGGAGCGTGAATTTCATTTATGTCGGCCATATTGGGGCGTGGTTTAGACGCCATTTTGAAGGCGTGGTCTCAGCACAATGTCAGCCATCTTGTGGGTGTGGCCTTTATTTGTGTCGGCCATCTTGTGGGCGTGGATTAGACGCCATTTTGGGGGCGTGGTCTCAGCACACTGTCAGCCATCTTAAAAATGCAACCTTTATTTTGTCAGCCATATTGGGGCGTGGTTTAGACGCCATTTTGAAGGCGTGGTCACCACACACTGTCAGCCATCTTAGAAATGTAACCTTTATTTTTTCAGCCATATTGGGGCGTGATTTTGCCGCCATTTTGAGGGCGTGGTTGCAGCACACTGTCAGCCATTTTGAGGGCGCGGTCTCAGCATCACCGGCCGCCATCTTGGTGGGCGTGGCCCAGCTCAGGCGGCCACCTCCAGGTCCCCCATGGGAAAGGCCCCGGTGTCGTCGCCGGGGCTCAGCCCCCGCCAGCGGGAACCACCTGGATCGGGGAGAAAAATCCAAAATTTGGGGAAAAAAAAAAAAATTCGATTTTGTTGATTAAAGAGCAATTTGGGGGCGTAAAAAACGGATTTGGAGAGAATGGAGGATTTTTGGGGTGGAAAAAGGAGATTTTGGGGGTGAAAAAAGAGATTTTTGGGGTGAAATAAAGAGATTTTTGGGGTGAAAAAAGGAGATTTTTGGGGTGGAAAAAAGGAGATTTTGGGGGTGAAATTAAGAGATTTTTGGGGTGAAAAAAGGAGATTTTTGGGGTGAAATAAAGAGATTTTTGGGGTGAAATAAAGAGATTTTTGGGGTGAAAAAAGGAGATTTTTGGGGTGGAAAAAAGGAGATTTTGGGGGTGAAATTAAGAGATTTTTGGGGTGAAAAAAGGAGATTTTTGGGGTGAAATTAAGAGATTTTTGGGGTGAAAAAAAGAGATTTTTGGGGTGGAAAAAAGAGATTTTGGGGGTGAAATAAGAAGATTTTTGGGGTGGGAAATAGGAAATTTTTGGGGTGAAATAAAGAGATTTTTGGGGGGGAAAAAGGAGATTTTGGGGGTGAAAAAGGAGATTTTTGGGGTGGAATAAAGAGATTTTTGGGGTTAAAAAAAGGAGATTTTTGGGGTGAAATAAAGAGATTCTTGGGGTGGAAAAGGGAAATTTTTGGGGTGGAAAAAAGGAGATTTTTGGGGTAAAAAAAGGAAATTGTTGGGGTGAAATACAGAGATTTTGGGGGTGAAAAAGGAGATTTTTGGGGTGAAATAAAGAGATTTTTGGGGTGAAAAAATGAGATTTTTGGGGTGGAAAAAGGAGATTTTTGAGGTGGAAAAAGGAGATTTTTGGGGTGAAAAAAAGAGATTTTTGGGGTGAAAAAAGGAGATTTTTGGGGTGGAAAAAGGAAATTTTTGGGGTGGAAAAGGGAGATTTTTGGGGTAAAAAAGAGTATTTTTGGGGGTGAAATAAAGAGATTTTTGGGGTGGAAAAAGGAGATTTTTGGGGTGAAAAAAAGGAGATTTTGGGGGTAAAAAAAGGAGATTTTGGGGGTGAAAGAAAGAGATTTTTGGGGTGAAATTAAGAGATTTTTGGGGTGAAAAAAGGAGATTTTTGGGGTGGAAAAAGGAGATTTTTGGGGTGAAATTAAGAGATTTTTGGGGTGAAATTAAGAGATTTTTGGGGTGGAAAAAGGAAATTTTTGGGTGAAAAAAAGAGATTTTTTGGGGTGTAAAAATATTTTTGGGGTGAAATTAAGAGATTTTGGGGGTGGAAAAAGAAGATTTTGGGGGTGAAATAAAGAGTTTTTTGGGGTGAAAAAAGAGATTATTGGGGTGAAATAAAGAGATTTTTGGGGTGAAATTAACAAATTTTTGGGGTGAAATAAAGAGATTTTTTGGGGGAAAAAAGGAGATTTTTGGGGTGAAATAAGAAGATTTTTGGGGTGAAAAAAGAATACTTTTGGGGTGAAATAAAGAGATTTTTGGGGTGAAAAAGAAGATTTTGGGGGTGAAAAAGGAGATTTTTGGGGTGGAATAAAGAGATTTTTGGGGTGGAAAAAGAAGATTTTGGGGGTGAAAAAGGAGATTTTTGGGGTGGAATAAAGAGATTTTTGGGGTTAAAAAAGGAGATTTTTGGGGTGAAATAAAGAGATTCTTGGGGTGGAAAAGGGAAATTTTTGGGGTGGAAAAAAGAGATTTTTGGGGTAAAAAAAGGAAATTGTTGGGGTGAAATACAGAGATTTTGGGGGTGAAAAAGGAGATTTTTGGGGTGAAATTAAGAGATTTTTGGGGTGAAAAAAGGAGATTTTTGGGTGAAAAAGGAGATTTTTGGGGTGAAAAAATGAGATTTTTGGGGTGGAAAAAAGGAGTTTTTTGGGGTGAAAAAAGAATACTTTTGGGGTGAAATAAAGAGATTTTTGGAAAAAGAGATTTTTGGGGTGAAATAAAGAGATTTTGGGGTGGAAAAAGGAAATTTTTGGGGTGAAATTAAGACATTTTTGGGGTGGAAAAAGGAGATTTTTGGGGTGGAATAAAGAGATTTTTGGGGTGAAAAATGAGATTTTTGGGGTGGAAAAAAGGAGATTTTTGGGGTGGAAAAAGGAGATTTTTGGGGTGAAAAAAGAAGATTTTTTGGGGTGAAATAAACAAATTTTTGGGGTGAAATAAAGAGATTTTTGGGGTGAAAAAAGGAGATTTTTGGGGTGAAATAAGAAGATTTTTGGGGTGAAAAAAGAATACTTTTGAGGTGAAATAAAGAGATTTTTGGGGTAAAAAAGGAGATTTTTGGGGTGAAAAAAGAGTATTTTTTGGGGTGGAATAAAGAGATTTTTGGGATGGAAAAAGGAAATTTTTGGGGTGAAAAAGGAGATTTTTGGGTTGGAAATGAGATTTTTGGGGTGAAAAAGGAGATTTTTGGGGTGAAATAAAGAGATTTTTGGGGTGGAAAAAGGAGATTTTTGGGGTGAAATAAGAGATTTTTGGGGTGGAAAAAGGAGATTTTTGGGGTGCAAAAAAAGAGATTTTTTGGGGGGTGAAATAGAGATTTTTGGGGTGAAAAAAGGAGATTTTTTGGGGTGAAATAAAGAGATTTTTGGGGTGGAAAAAAACAAAGTTTTGGGCTCGAAATGGAGAATTTGGGGTAAAAAAGGTGGAGCTGAGGGAGAAAAAGGCAAATTTTGGGTGATTTTGGGGCAAAATTTGGGGGTGGGTGGGGTGGGTTTGGGAGGAAAATGGGAAATTTTGGGGTGAAAATGGGAAAATTTGGGGGAAAATTTGGGGTGAAAATGGGAAATTTGGGGGGAAAATGGGAAATTTTGGGGGAAAATGGGAAATTTTGCGGTGAAAATTGGAAATTTTGGGGGGAAAATGGGAAAATTTGGGGGAAAATGGGAAAATTTGGGGGAAAATGGAAAATTTTGGGATGAAAAAGGGAAAATTTGGGGGGATTTGGGGAGAAATGGAGAAATTTGAGTTCAGAAATGCAAAGTTTGGGTCAGAAGGGGAAATTTTAGACAAAAATTCGAAATGAAGCCTCAATTCCCAATGAAAACGGGGCCTAGAAGGGGTTAAAACCTTCCTGGATGGGTTAATTAATCCTTTAATTCATTAATTATCACCCTGATTAATTGATTAACCTGAGCCTGAGGTAATTAATCCACTCTGAGGGTAATTAATGAACCCTGGGGTAATTAAAGCCAAGAAAAGAGACGAAATTTCCAATTTTTGAAAGCAAAATTTCCAATTTTTGGGTTGAAATTTCCAATTTTTTGGGGCAAAATTTCCAATTTTTAGGTTGAAATTTCCAAGTTTTTGGGGACGAAATTTCAAATATTTGGGGGCGAAATTTCCAATTTTTTGGGACCAAATTTCCAATTCTTGAGGCAAAATCTCCAATTTTGGGGGGGCGAAATTTCCAATTTTTGGAGATAAAATTTCCAATTTTTGGGTTGAAATTTCCAATTTTTGGGACGAAATTTTCAAACTTTTTCGGGCAAAATTTCCAATTTTTTCGGGCAAAATTTTCAAATTTTTGGGGTGAAATTTCCAATTTTTGGGAACAAAATTTCCAATTTTTGGGGACAAAATTTCCAAATTCGGGGACAAAATTTCCAACTTTTAGGTCGAAACTTTCAATTTTTGGGGGTGAAATTTCCAATTTTTGGAGATAAAATTTCCAATGTTTTTGGAGTAAAATTTCCAATTTTGGGGGGCAAAATTTACAATTTTTGGGGGGTGAAATTTCCAATTTTTGGGGTGAAAATGGGAAAATTTGGGGTGAAAATGGGGAATTTTGGGGGGATTTGGGGAGAAATGGAGAAATTTGAGTTCAGAAATGCAAAGTTTGGGTCAGAAGGGGAAATTTTAGACAAAAATGAGAAATGAAGCCTCAATTCCCAATGAAAACGGGGCCTAGAAGGGGTTAAAACCTTCCTGGATGGGTTAATTAATCCTTTAATTCATTAATTATCACCCTGATTAATTGATTAACCTGAGCCTGAGGTAATTAATCCACTCTGAGGGTAATTAATGAACCCGGGGGTAATTAAAGCCAAGAAAAGAGACGAAATTTCCAATTTTTGAAAGCAAAATTTCCCATTTTTGGGACGAAATTTCCAATTTTTGGGATGAAATTTCCAATTTTTGGGTTGAAATTTCCATTTTTTTGGGGACGAAATTTCAAATATTTGGGGGCGAAATTTCCAATTTTTTGGGACAAAATTTCCAATTCTTGCGGCAAAATCTCCAATTTTGGGGGGGGGCGAAATTTCCAATTTTTGAAGATAAAATTTCCAATTTTTTTGGAGTGAAATTTCCAGTTTTTGGGTTGAAATTTCCAATTTTTGGGACAAAATGTTCAAATTTTTTCGGGCAAAATTTCCAATTTTTGGAGATGAAATTTCCAATTTTTGGGTTGAAATTTCCAAGTTTTTTGGGGGTGAAATTTCCAATTTTTTGAGCACGAAATTTCCAAATTTTGGGGTGAAATTTCCAATTTTTGGGCCAAAATTTCCAATTTTTGGGGTGAAATTTCCAATTTTGGGTTCAAATTTCCAATTTTTGGGGTGAAAATGGGGAATTTTGGGGGGATTTGGGGAGAAATGGAGAAATTTGAGTTCAGAAATGCAAAGTTTGGGTCAGAAGGGGAAATTTTAGACAAAAATTCGAAATGAAGCCTCAATTCCCAATGAAAACGGGGCCTAGAAGGGGTTAAAACCTTCCTGGATGGGTTAATTAATCCTTTAATTCATTAATTATCACCCTGATTAATTGATTAACCTGAGCCTGAGGTAATTAATCCACTCTGAGGGTAATTAATGAACCCTGGGGTAATTAAAGCAAAGAAAAGAGACGAAATTTCCAATTTTTGGAGCAAAATTTCCAATTTTTGTGATGAAATTTCCAATTTTTGGGACGAAATTTCAAATATTTGGGGGCGAAATTTCCAATTTTTTGGGACAAAATTTCCAATTTTTTGGGACAAAATTTCCAATTCTTGAGGCAAAATCTCCAATTTTGGGGGGGTGAAATTTCCAATTTTTGGAGATAAAATTTCCTGGTTTTGGGTTGAAATTTCCAATTTTTGGGACAAAATTTTCAAATTTTTTCGGGGAAAATTTCCAATTTTATTGGCAAAATTTTCAATTTTTGGGGGTGAAATTTCCTATTTTTGGAGGAAAATTCTCAAATTTTTGGGGGCGAAATTTCCAGTTTTAGGGGACAAAATTTCCAAATTTTTGGGTCTGAAATTTCCAACTTTTGGGGTAAAATCTCCAATTTTGGGGATGAAATTTCCAAATTTTGGGTTGAAATTCCTAATTTTTGGGGCAAAATTTCCAATTTTTTGGAAGGAAATTTCCAATTTTTGGGAGCGAAATTTCCAATTTTTAGGGCAAAATTTTCCAATTTTTGGGACGAAATTTCCAATTTTTGGAGGCCAAATTTCCAATTTTTTGCGGTGAATTTTCCAATTTTGGGGAGACAAAATACCCAATTTTTTGGGGACAAAATTTAAATTTTTGGGGATAAAATTTTCAATTTTGGGGGGCGAAATTTCCAATTTTGGGGGGAAAAAATTTCCAAATTTTGGGGGACAAAATTTCCAGGTTTTTGGGCAAAAATTCCAATTTTTGGGTCTGAAATTTCCAGTTTTGGGGGGATAAAATTTCTAATTTTGGGGGGTAAAATTTCCAATTTTTAGGGAGAAATTTCCAATTTTTGGGCAAAAACTTCCAATGTTTTTGGGGTAAAATTTCCAATTTTGGGGACGAAATTTCCAATTTTTTGGGACAAAATTTTCCAATTTTTGGACGGAGAAATTTCCAATTTTTTGGCACGAAATTTCCAATTTTTGAGAACGAAATTTCCAATTTTTTGGGGTGAAATTTCCAAGTTTTTGGGGGGCGAATTTTCAAATTTTTGGGCGAAATTTCCAAATTTTTTGGGACAAAATTTCCAATTTTTGGAGGCAAAATTTCCAAACTTTGGGGACGAAATTTCCAATTTTGGGGGGCAAAATTTCCAATTTTTGGGGTGAAATTTCCAATTTTTGGGACAAAATTTACAATTTCATGGGGGTAAAATTTCCAATTTTTTGAGCACGAAATTTCCATTTTTGGGGGGACGAAATTTCCAATTTTTTGGGGAGCAAAATTTCCAATTTTTTCGGGGTGAAATTTCCAATTTTTGGGGACAAAAATTCCAATTTTTGGAGGTGAAAATTCCAATTTTTGGGACGAAATTACAATTTTGTGGCGACAAAATTTCCAATTTTTGGGGGGCCAAAATTTTCAATTTTTGGGACGAAATTTACAATTTCTTGGGGGAAAATTTCCAATTTTTTGAGCACGAAATTTCCATTTTGTGGGGGACGAAATTTCCAATTATTTGGGATGAAATTTGGAATTTTTGGGGGGCAAAATTTCCAATTTTTGGGGTGAAATTTCCCATTTTTGGGGATGAAATTTCCAATTTTTTGGGACAAAATCTCCAATTATTTTGGGGTGAAATTTCCAATTTTGGGGGCTTAAATTTCCAGTTTTGGGGGGTGAAATTTCCAATTTTTGGAGATAAAATTTCCAATTTTTTTGGAGTGAAATTTCCAATTTTTGGGATGAAATTTTCAAATTTTTTCGGGCAAAATTTCCAATTTTTGGGAGTGAAATTTCCAATTTTTGGGGTGAAATTTCCAATTTTTGGAGCAAAATTCTAAAATTTTTCGGGGCGAAATTTCCAATTTTTGGAGATAAAATTTCCAATTGTTGGGACGAAATTTTCAAACATTTTCGGGTGAAATTTCCAATTTTTGGGGACAAAATTCTCAAATTTTTGGGGGCGAAATTTCCAATTTTTGGGGACGAAATTTCCAAATTTGGGGACAAAATTTCCAACTTTTAGGTCGAAACTTTCAATTTTTTTTGGTGAAATTTCCAATTTTTGGAGATAAAATTTCCAATGTTTTTGGAGACAAAATTTCCAATTTTGGGGGCAAAATTTACAATTTTTTGAGCACGAAATTTCCAAATTTTGGGGTGAAATTTTCCAATTTTTGGGGTGAAATTTCCTATTTTTGGGGTGAAAAAGGGAAAATTTGGGGTGAAAATGGGAAATTTTGGGGGATTTGGGGAGAAATGGAGAAATTTGAGTTCAGAAATGCAAAGTTTGGGTCAGAAGGGGAAATTTTAGACAAAAATTCGAAATGAAGCCTCAATTCCCAATGAAAACGGGGCCTAGAAGGGGTTAAAACCTTCCTGGATGGGTTAATTAATCCTTTAATTCATTAATTATCACCCTGATTAATTGATTAACCTGAGCCTAAGGTAATTAATCCACTCTGAGGGTAATTAATGAACCCTGGGGTAATTAAAGCCAAGAAAAGAGACGAAATTTCCAATTTTTGGAGCAAAACTTCCAATTTTTGGGAGGAAATTTCCAATTTTTTGGGGCAAATTTTCCAAGTTTTGGAGATGAAATTTCCAATTTTTGGGTTGAAATTTCCATTTTTTTGGGTTGAAATTTCCAAATTTTTTGGGGACGAAATTTTAAATATTTGGGGGCAAAATTTCCAATTTTTGAGGCAAAATTTCCAATTTTTGGAGATGAAATTTCCAATTTTTGGGTTGAAATTTCCATTTTTTTGGGCATGAAATTTACAATTTTTGAGGAAAAAATTTCCAATTTTTGGGGACAAAATTTCCAATTCTTGAGGCAAAATTTCCAATTTTGGGGGGGTGAAATTTCCAATTTTTGGAGATAAAATTTCCAATTTTTTTGGAGTGAAATTTCCAGTTTTGGGGTGAAATTTCCAATTTTTTGGGACAAAATTTCCAACTTTTAGGCCGAAACTTTCGATTTTTTGGGGTGAAATTTCCAATTTTTGGAGATAAAATTTCCAATGTTTTTGGAGTAAAATTTCCAATTTTGGGGGCAAAATTTACAATTTTTGGGGGGTGAAATTTCCAATTTTTTGAGCACGAAATTTCCAAATTTTGGGGTGAAATTTCCGATTTTTGGGGGGGTGAAATTTCCAATTTTTGGGCCAAAATTTCCAGTGTTTTGGACAAAATTTCCAATTTTTGGGATGAAACTTCCAAATTTTTTAGGGAAGAATTTTCAAATATTTGGGGGCGAAATTTCCAATTTTGGGGGGGTGAAATTTCCAATTTTTGGAGATAAAATTTCCAATTTTTTTGGAGTGAAATTTCCAGTTTTTGGGGTGAAATTTCCAATTTTTTGGGTTGAAATTTCCAAATTTTTTTGGGGACGAAATTTCAAATATTTGAGGGCGAAATTTCCAATTTTTTGGGACAAAATTTCGAATTTTTGGGACAAAATTTCCAATTCTTGAGGCAAAATCTCCAGTTTTGGGGGGTGAAATTTCCAATTTTTGGAGATAAAATTTCCAATTTTTGGGGTGAAATTTCCAATTTTTGGGTTGAAATTTCCAATTTTTGAGACGAAATTTTCAAATTTTTTCGGGCAAAATTTTCAATTTTTGGGGGTGAAATTTCCAATTTTTGGGAACAAAATTTCCAATTTTTGGGGACGAAATTTCCAAATTTGGGGACAAAATTTCCAACTTTTAGGTCGAAACTTTCAATTTTTTGGGGTGAAATTTCCAATTTTTGGAGATAAAATTTCCAATTTTTTTGGAGCAAAATTTCCAATTTTGGGGATGAAATTTCCAATTTTTTTGGGGTGAAATTTCCAATTTTTGGGACGAAATTTTCAAACTTTTTTGGGCAAAATTTCCAATTTTTTCAGGCAAAATTTTCAAATTTTTAGGGACGAAATTTCCAATTTTTGAGGAAAAAATTTCCAATTTTTGGGGACCAAATTTCCAATTCTGGAGGCAAAATCTCCAATTTTGGGGGGCGAAATTTCCAATTTTTGGAGATAAAATTTCCAATATTTTTGGAGTAAAATTTCCAATTTTTGGGGCAAAATTTACAAATTTTTGGGGGGTGAAATTTCCAATTTTTTGAGCACGAAATTTCCAAATTTTGGGGTGAAATTTCCAATTTTTGGGCCAAAATTTCCAGTGTTTTGGACAAAATTTCCAATTTTTGGGGTGAAATTTCCAATTTTTGGGTTCAAATTTCCAATTTTTGGGGTGAAAATGGGAAAATTTGGGGTGAAAAAGGGAAAATTTGGGGGGATTTGGGGAGAAATGGAGAAATTTGAGTTCAGAAATGCAAAGTTTGGGTCAGAAGGGGAAATTTTAGACAAAAATTCGAAATGAAGCCTCAATTCCCAATGAAAACGGGGCCTAGAAGGGGTTAAAACCTTCCTGGATGGGTTAATTAATCCTTTAATTCATTAATTATCACCCTGATTAATTGATTAACCTGAGCCTGAGGTAATTAATCCACTCTGAGGGTAATTAATGAACCCTGGGGTAATTAAAGCAAAGAAAAGAGACGAAATTTCCAATTTTTGAAAGCAAAATTTCCAATTTTTGGGGCAAAATTTCCAATTTTTGAGGCAAAATTTCCAATTTTTGGAGATAAAATTTCCAATTTTTTCAGGCAAAATTTTCAAACTTTTGGGGCGAAATTTTCAATTTTTTGGTGTAAAATTTCCAATTTTGGGGGGGAAATTCCGAATTTTTGGGACGAAATTTCCCATTTTTGGGGATAAAATTTCCAATTTTTGGGGTAAAATCTCCAATTTTGGGGTTGAAATTTCCAAATTTTGGGTTGAAATTCCTAATTTTTGGGGCAAAATTTCCAATTTTTTGGAAGGAAATTTCCAATTTTTTGGGACGAAATTTCCGATTTTTGGGAGCGAAATTTCAAATTTTTGGGTCAAAATTTCCAGTTTTTGGGGTAAAAGTTCCAATTTTTTGGAGCAAAATTTCCAAATTTTTGGGGATGAAATTTCCAATTTTTGGAGATAAAATTTCCAGGTTTTGGGGTGAAATTTCCAATTTTTGGGACGAAATTTTCAAATTTTTTCAGGCAAAATTTTCAAATTTTTGGGGGTGAAATTTCCAATTTTTGGGACGAAATTTCCAAATTTGGGGACAAAATTTCCAACTTTTAGGTCGAAACTTTCAATTTTTGGGGGTGAAATTTCCAATTTTTGGAGATAAAATTTCCAAATTTTGGGGTGAAATTTCCAATTTTTGGGATGAAATTTTCAAACTTTTTAGGGCAAAATTTCCAATTTTTTCAGGCAAAATTTTCAAATTTTTGGGTACA